>NC_047106.1:21985270-22302270 GCF_902500255.1 Thalassophryne amazonica
AGTTGTCTTTTATCGGCCATTATAAACTGCGATAGATTTATTTGCAAGTAGCTAATATTGGCTGATTATATCTGCTTGGCTAGAGACCGAATGATCCACATAGCCACAGTGCTCCGATACAGAAAAAGCTTAATTTAGCAAAACGTAACGTTTCGGCCGACCTGCCCTTCATCATTCGGTCTCTATCTTTGACACAAATTTTTCATGGTCCTGCAACGCCTTTTATGCGTTTTGGATGTGCGTGTCTTTATTGCATTACGATTATATCTGCTTAATAATGTATTGGTCAGGCTCTACTTATCACATGTTAATTCACATAAATAGTTAATTTCATGTTGCTGTGGCTTTTCTGGTGCTTACCTTTTAGATCTAAACACTCATTTCGCTGTGTCAAGTCTTTCAGTTCCTACAGGAAAAAAAAAAAAAAAAAAATCGCGGTCAGAAAAAAAAGTCATTTCTACACAGAAGCAAACTTTGTTTCACAGAGATTAGGAATATGAAATCAGATAAAACACAAGCCTGTTGTAAATTAAGATGCTGGAAAGAAAACCTTCTGCAACACAAACTGCGCCTTGTGTTTCTAACATTTGGTGACACTGAAACCAGAGCAGCAACAAAAACAAAGTATCAGCAACCATTTTGCAATAGAGTGATCGTATCCCAGCAATGGCCGTTTAGTCTGGAACAGTGCAGTAACACATGAGAAAGGATCTGCATGACTCATGAAAGTCCAATCTCCTCTTCCAGTTAATTTTATTAAACTTTGCATGTGCGTCTGTGAGCTTGTGTGTTTAAAGCAGTATTCAGGCATGAAACTGTAACACCCCAGGCTCTCACTTCCTTATTAATAACGTGACAGGATTTTGTCACAGCATAAAAAGTTCCGTTAGATGTCCAGCACATTACATTCTGCCATAATCTTCACTACAATTCCGAGGTAGTCAAAAAAAGTATATACTTAGGATACCTCAGAAAGATAATGCCTCATATCCAGATTGATGACTGACGTTTCTCTGGGATCAAAGTGCAACCTTCATAGCATGACACGCGTCAGCTTTTAGCAGTAATATCGCCATAGTAAAAGTAATCAATACACCTTTTACTTGAAGTTACTTGTGGTCATGAGGTTAAACAAACACTTTATCTATCTTGTGGTATACTATCAACAAAACAACAGTTCAAAAGTTATTTAACTTCTTGTCCTGGCAGAATTAGGGTCAGATGGGGCTTGTTGGGGGGGTATGCTGCTGTTGAAACTATGTACCAGCAAATCCCTGAGTCTAGTTTGCTGTCCAGCCCATTCAACATGAACTCTGTAACCCCAGCCTCTGTGCCACACTGATACCATTTATCTGTGTGTTGCTGAAGTCACTGATGCTGGTTCAATTTTGTTTCTGCTCCTGTTTACTACATAGCTTCCAACAGTGAACCAGCTGAGAGGAGCAATGAAGCTCAACTCTCTACTCAATAACAGCGTTGCCGTGAGGCGGAGGTCTTGGAAAATAAAGCAGTGCTGACTTATGGTTTGGTTTATAAATAAAATTAATACTGATAGAATAACTCCATTAATGTCAATTCTGTCATTTGTAGAAAGTTACGATATAACATATATCTTTTAATGTTGAATAATGCACTAATTCTGAAGTTTTGTAACAAACACAGGCAGATGGGAAAGGATTATGGGTAAAATGTCCCTCCGCTAACACTGCTTGGTTGACTCATTCATTCTATGTAAACCAACAGGTTAATGTGAGGTGTGTCGTGTGTTGGTGTTTACAGATAAATGTGCTTTTTGTAAAATATGCCATTGTTTAATTTGGGGAAAAAAAAGAAAGCCAAGTTGTAATTAGATAACCGTCTGATCTAGGGCAAATACTGCCATGAACACTACTGGCCAGTAGATGGCAGTAGAAACCGTGAAAACCTGCCAAAACAAAATAATCCCTGTCTGCTACATTTAAGATGCGTGGAATTTAATAAACGCAAACTGAATTTCAGCCATCTTATATATATATTACTCTGGAACAAAGACGACAGACAGTGTTTGACATAAGCAGGACTCTAATAGCAAATAGGAATCGATTGCAATGATTCCAATTTAAAATAATGGAGGAGCAACCTGAGCTGCTTCTGGCATTTTTACATAAAACAAACACAATAACGTCTATAAACCCAGAGAATATATTTACGAGAGTTTTAGGCACAATATACAAAGAGTTTAATGCTGTTGTCCGTGTGGAGCCTGATCACAGCGTCTCAAATGCATTTCTTCTGTCGTAAATGTACTGAGGTACCCATAATGCACCTGGGCACAGCATGTCCACACTAAAACCTTCAAAATTAGTGCATTACTTTAAAACTAAAACGTATATCTGATATTTTCACTTTATAAAACTTCAGACGCTATGTTAATTTAAATAACTTGTCTGAAATTATTTTAGTTAAAATTTTAAACCATAAGTTAGAAATGTATGTATGTCTCTAGATGACTTGAGTGAGTGCCAGCGTATCAGTATGGGGTCAAAAGAAATTAGCCTTTTTTCTTTTCTGTGACCAGTTCTCCTTTGCCTGTAGAGGATAGAGGGGTTTCTTCTAGAACCAGCTCTCCTCTGTTTATGGAGGCAAGAACTATGCATCTACTATAAAACATTTAACATGTAGGTACTTAACTGATTTTAGATTTCATAGATGTTTGTAACTATTCAGCGTTGTTTACCACGTCTGCAAAAATAAGTTAGTGGTCTAAAAATTATCGGACCAAAACTTATCGGAAGATAATTAGTCCGATGACAGTTTTCAAAGTTATCTGAAAAGCTAATCCGATAATGAAAACATTATCTTCGATAATTAGCGGTTAGCAAAACTGGGCCCCCGGTTGTCACAAAACCAGAAATTTAGTAGTCGGCACCAATATCAGTGAAATTACAGAATTTTCGATAGCACGGTAAAAAGACATGTTTTTATGGAAATAAATCTGTGCCATCACAGTTTGAATTAGAATTTTTAAGGTTGAATTTGTTTAGCATCAAAATATTCAGCCTCAAAAACTTCAACCTAAAAATAAAATTAAACCTCAAAAAATTCAACCTAAAACAATTTCCACCTCAAAAATTCAACCAAAAATCTACTTAAAAAACAGAAAAGCAAGGAGAAGCAATCTATCCCTGTCTCAATCATCCAACCTTCAGCAATGTATTATGTTTTCATCGTCTTCTTTCAAATTGGTCTCAGTGTCACATGACCAATGAAGCAAAACGTGACTGGCTGAATGCATTACGTTGTCGTGTTCTTCTTTTGATTTGGTCTTGGTGTCACATGACCAATGGAGCAAACTTGATTGGCTGAACATTGGATGATTGAGAATGGGACTGATTGCTTCTCCCTGCTTTTCAATTTTTTGAGGTTGAAAAAAAATTATTTTTTCTTTTTGGTTGAATTTTTTGTTTTGGTTGAAGTTTTTGAGGCTGAATAATTTGATGCTAAACAAATTCAACCTTAGAAATTCAACTTCAAACTCTGATTTTGATGCCTCAAAAATACAATCTTAAAAATTCAAATTCAAACTCTGATGGCACAGATTTACTTCCATATTTTAGCATTTACTAAATGCATACAATAAAATTGTAGGTTTGAGCTGTAGAATAGATAAGGACAAATATACTGCAGTTAATTAAAATGAAAGTGCTAGTTGATGTGAAATTGTTCTACATATCTGGTCAGTAACGACTGTAGAATTGCTCGCTAAAGAAGCCAAAAGAAGAGTTTTAATATTATAGCATTACACTACAAATTATTTGTCCAGTAGATGTCAGAATAACAATGATTTGCTGTGGCGCCTGAAAAACGTGATGTCAGAATGATACTCAGAATAGTGAAGCTTTTAGTGAAGCCTGGGAGTTGTGACTTCGAGACTAAACAACACTTAAAAGAGGCACAGTTTCATCTCCTCATATTTAGCACTGCTCTTAACATGTTTTCACCCCCTTTGGATGGTTTTCTTTTTTATAACCAATGGTAACGTTGCAGTAGTGCTAGCTGCCCTTGACTCCACTTCCACTGTGAGATGATACAAAGTGCTGCTTCATGACGCAATTGAACTCGGTGAAGTATTTCAGGGTGATATCGGGCTGCCAGATGTGGACAAATTTGATGTGCAACTGCAAACTGAATATATGTGTGTCCTGTAATCAAATTATCATGTTTGCGCTTTATATAAATACTAGCGCATTGCCTGTGGAGAACCACCGGCTCTAGATTGGGTAGTGTTTATAAAATAGGTAGCTGACATTTTTCAAAGGTGGTAATAAATTATGCAAAGCTTTATTTTTATTGTACAGGCAGTTTATAAAATTTAGAACTAATGAAACTGAAAGAAAATATAAGCTATACAAAACAAATTGACTAACATTAGAAGAACTTGTAAGAAACAGTACTACAGTGATTTATTGGAAAAAACATACAAAACTAACATTAAAGGCACTTGGAAGCTTTTAAATGAAATCATCAGAAAGAAAAAAAAATTGTTAAAGACTATGCTGCTTATTTTTATGCAAATACTGCCAAAATTAAAAGTTAAAGACACTAATGCCATATGACATAATTTCAATTATTATTTTGTCAATGTGTGCAAAATTTTTTAGGAAATCCAATAGTATCCTCAAAAATGTGTTCTTGGACAACAGCAAAACAACCAATACAATTCTGGAGTCAATGTTTATTAAAGAAACAGACAAAAGTGAAATCATTGACATAGTTCATAAATTAAAAGGAAGGAAAAAAAAAATCAACTGATAAGTTTAAATTTTGACATGTTTTTAATAAAAAAAAATATCATTATTGTATTGTTAAACCTCTAGCCTATATTTGTAATTTGTCATTAATGATGGGGAAATTTCCCTCTAAAATTAAAATAGCTAAAGTGATACTGTTGTTCAAATCTAGTGATAAACATGTCTTTTCGAACTATAAGCCAATCTCACTCTTACCACAATTTTCCAAAATTCTGGAAAAGGTATTTGCAGGGAGGCTGAATGATTTCATAGCGAAACATCATATACTTAGAGAGCAACAATATGGATTTATTAAAAAAAAAAAAAAAAAAAAAATCATACAACTTCATTGGCTTTAATTGACTTTCTTGAAATAAATAAATGGACTGCATTTATATAGCGCTTTTCCATCTGTATCAGATGCTCAAAGCGCTTTACAATAATGCCTCACATTCACCCCGATGTCAGGGTGTTGCCATACAAGGCGCTCACTACACACCGGGAGCAATAGGGGATTAAAGGCCTTGCCCAAGGGCCCTGAGTGATTTTCCAGACAGGCGGGGATTTGAACCCATGATCTTCTGGACTCAAGCCCAACACCTTAACCAGTAGACCATCACCTCCCCCAAAATGAATAAATTAATTGAGAATAAGAAGTACACTGTTGGGTTTTTTTTTTTTTATTAACAAAGCATTTGACACCATAGATCATGCCTTATTATTGGACAAATTGCAGAAGTATGCTATCAGGGGACTGGCATATGAGTGGATAGCGAGTTATCTATACAATAGGTATCAGTATGTTCATTTATGTGGGATAAATTCTAAAATTTTGCAGCTCACATGGGGTGCCTCAGGGTTCAGTCCTTGGTCCATTGTTGTTTCTTTTATTTATTAATATGTTTGGTTTCTAAATCCCTGACTTGTATTTTGTTCGCTGATGATACAACTGGATTTTGTAGTGGGGGTCATTTGGGACAGCTTTTGGACATGATGGAGAAGGAATTAAAGAAATTTAAACAATTGTTTGATTCAAACAAATTATCACTATTTTGGTAAACCTAAGTGTATTATATTTGGAAATAAGCCCAGGAATTTAAGCAGAAGTTTATTATTACATGATACTGAAATTAAACTTGCAACTGAAACAAAATGTCTTGGGGTTTTATTAATGACAAATTAAGCTGGAAAACACATGAATTATGTTAAATCTAAAATGTCTAAAGCCACTGCAATCCTCTCGCAACATTTATTAACTATTTTATATCATTCATTACTTATTCCATATATGACCTATTACATTGAGGTTTGGGGAAACACAAACAAAACTAATATTTTTACTACAAAAGAAAGCCATAAGAATTGTTAATAACAAACCCTACCATGAACCAACAAACCCATTATTTGTCTGTTTACATATTTTAAAATTCTGGGGCTTGGTTGATTACACCACAATTCAAATCATGTATAAAGTGAAAAACAAGCTTTTTCCTCAAAATGTCCAGGACCTGTTTAAAATGAGGGAGTCCAGTTACAATTTGAGAGAATCATTAGTATTTGAGAAGGCAACGATTCGAACTACTGTAAAAAGTCATTGCATTTGTCATGGTTAGCCTTTGCCCTGCCTCTCTCTCCTTCTCTTTTTTACCGTGTGTAGTTCTGAGTTTTTCCCCCAGATGGCACACTTTGAACCGATTCTCACCTGCTGCTCATCACAGCTGATTGTGGCTGCTCAGCTGCCGTGCATGAGCAGCTGATGGGGAGCGGGTTATATAATCCCATGCTGGTAGTTCAGTTTTGCCCAATTCTTTGTTGGTTTTCCTGCTCTGAGGCCAGATTATACGCTGATGATCCAAGAGCCTTCCAGATGCCATGATCCAGAGATCCATGATCTGAGGAGCGAGCCTGATTCCTCTCTGTGACCTTGACCGTGTCTTCCTGCTGCTTCCAAGTGTCTAAGATGGAGCTTCCTGCAGCTACAGTCAAGGTAACCTGGCCTCCCCTCTAATTCCCGTATTAGAGCAAACCGTCTTTCCTGGTGTTCCAGACGATTCTTCCTGCGGCTCCAATGCTGCCTTGGCACCTGGTTCCTGGCTACCTGCACAGCTACGTCACTTTGGAACTCCTCGGCTCTCTGCTCAGAGAGCGATTCTGCTACATGTCAGTTAAGTTCCTCCTCGTCTTAGTGGGATCCTGTTCTCACTCATGCCTGTCTGTGACTGTGCTATGATAAAGAACTGTTCCAAGAGTTCTTCCTAAGAACTGCTTGAACTCTGATATTGAACTGTGAAGAGCCCAGCTGTCTAAGTCCTGCTAAATTGGAACTGCGTCACAACACGCAGCACTTGACGTCTGGAGACAATTTATGAACTTTGGACAATTCCTTAACTGTAAACCTTATTTCCTAAGACAAGAACATTATTTCCAGAATTGTGAACAGTCCTGTGTTAAGCCTTCTGTGAACTGTGACTATTTTAAGGCTTCAACTCACCAACTGTGTCTTCCTTCCCCTAGTTCCTGGTCTTGGAGTTGTGCGTTCCACCTGGTCCTGGTCCCTGAACCCGTTACCAGTTCTCCTTCATGACTGGCTCGGAAACCTGCAGCACTCTGATTTCCACCGCTACGAGCGGGCTGACTCTCACCTCAGCAGGCCACCATACCAGCACAACTTAATTCCTTGTTTAGTGTTAATAAATCTTTTTTCAGTCATAACCCTTTCTGTTTCTTGCTCCCCTGCATTTAAGTCCATCGCCAAGTAACGGTCCAGTTCTGTCCGGACCTCTAACCTTAACAGCATTTCTGTTAAAGGTTAACATTTGGAATATCTGTCCTGATAACATCAAATTATCTGGTACCTTAGTCGGCTTTAAAAGGCTCTATAAGAACAATATAATTACTTCTTCTAATCTGATGAACTATGTTTATAGATTTTTGTTACTGTTTTTGGGGATTGTGCACTGTGTCTGGTTGCGTTTGGATTTTTTTTTGTAGCTGTTTTGTTTATTGATTCATTTATACTGTTTGTGTTGGCATTTGCTGTTATAAGCAGGTGTATATGTGTATGTATGTATATTTGTGTGTGTATACATTTTACTTTTGTGGTAAAAGGGGTGGCAGTTTATAAGTTTTTGCTTCTGCCCACACCCTTGGTCACACAGGTTCACTGTTAAATTTTCCTATTTGAGTTTTTTGTTATTGTTGAGTCCGTGTGCCGAATGTATAATGAGTTGAAATGGCGTGTGGGTCCAGAATGTTTTTAGAACATTAGACCTCAACAACTTTTAGAAAAGGAACTCAACCCTTTTATTTCCTGTTAATGATGTAATTTTTAAATGTAAATTTACTGTCTTAATGTATTTAGAAATTGTTTAGGTTCTTGTTATCATACACACACTATTATTATTATTTTATTATTACTTATATGTTATTTGATTTTTCTTTAAATGGACCACAATGGAATTAAGTGACACTTTCTTGTATCATCCATGCATTTTTAGCGCATTTACAATTATATTATGCATTTAACACTGAACTCACTAAATAAAATCACACACGTATGCTTTTAATATATAAATGATTTACCGCCCCCTGCTGGAATGGGATGTAAGTCCAGAATGTAGTTAGCAACGTCCATTGCTCAGTGTTGTTACCTAATATCCAATGCTTCTCCAAAAATGTTTGTTCTATCAACGTTCCGTTTTGGCAGTCTTCATGCTTGATGCAAAATACATAAGCATACCAAATGGCAAATGTGAGCTCTTCCCTGTTTCTCCGAAAAAGTTACACACACACACACCTTTTTGTCTTTTCCCCATTCAGCTGCAAGCTTCCGTTTTTAGACACAAACAGAGTTGCTAGCAGAAGACATCAAACGCAATACACTTTTCAGTCATGGTACCAGCAACACGAGACTTAACCAAACTGACTAAACCAATTGAACTACAAAAACACAATAAATCAATAACACTAACATGACTGCTAAAATAACATGAGCAACAATAACAACATTTAAATCCCAGAATTCCCATGGTGCATTAGAGCACAGCGTCTGTTGTTTACTGGTTAGCTAAAATTGCTAATTTCTCAAAAAAATATTTGTCCTATCAACTTTCAATTTTCGCAGCATTCACCCTTAGCCCAAAATACATAAGCATACCAAACGGCAAATGTCAGCTCTCCACAGTTTCTGCATGATCGAAGCTGCACGCCCGTACACACAGAGGCTACTTGGCAATTATAATATAGATAAAGCACAAACATTATATTTTGATTACAGGATACAAATTGGTCAGGACGGTATTATTACTGTTTGGTCATCTGCTTTGAATGCAAAGTCAGACACTTGTTAATAAGTTGGACCTAAGCGGTTGCTGCTGCAGCAGTAGCTGTTTTCCGTGCTTGGTATTTAACTACAGTTATGTAAGACTTGTGTCCTTCGTCACTACCGTACAACCAGCAGCAGTAAAAAACAAGAGCAATCAGACATTTCTGACGTCCACCAATCCAGATCTGGATCACTTCCAAATTTCAGTGGAGTATTCCATGGCCTAATATCCATCTGTGGTGCAAATTTGGCGAGAATACGTCAAGCAGTTTTGAAGCAACCATTCAAAGCCTATATAAAGTAAGCTCTCGATTCAGAATCTGGATCTGGATTCAGATCACCTCCAAAATGTAATGACATAATCCTGCTAACAGTAATCAGAAACTTGATAGAGAATCCAGATAGAGAATCCAGATTCGGATCCAGATCAACTCCATTTAATGGGTTCTTCCATGGCCTAATAACTATCTGTGGTGAAAAGTCTGTCAAAATCCGTGCAGTAGTTTTGACGTAATCCTGCTAACAGACAGACAGACAGACAGATAAATAAATGCTGATAATTTTATTTTGTTTTTGGTGGACATAACTAGTGCATTTGTTTTAAAAATTTTGGCTACTCAAACACTAAACCTAATATCAACAACAATTCTCTCTAGTGTCTGTCAGTGAGAATGACTTCATCAGTGCCTATATCTCCAACAAGAATTTCCAGATCCAAAACTAGCATATGACGCACACTGCATCAGAGGTGATAAGTATGTGTGTCACTCACTGAGGCTGTTTGTGTGTCGCTAAGGGTGTGTGTGCACTCATGAGATATTATATTTATTCACTTTCTGATGTGGTTACATAAATGGCAAGATGACTCTTGTTTGAATCAGCCTTTAGTTAGTATTTATAGTTTTACTGTCTTCATTTACATTGAGGATTGTCTGCAAAACACAGCTTAACAGAAGCCAGTAATCAAGTCAGAAGTATGACACCTGATGGGAAAAGTAGGCTGTCACCTAGAATAATGTTACACTTGAGGGCAAGTCCTTGTGGGACCTCATGGTTTGGCTGTACTGTGTAGTAAAAGAATTACAATGACTGCAAAATGTGTCCATATTTTAGCTTACCATTAAAAATTTGCTGATTGTAATTTTATCATAGAATGGCCCAGGTGGAGAAAGCTGATCTCAGAATTCATTAACAGCTGTGTCTGCTATCTGAACCGACAACAAGACAAATGTAAAGCAGGTCAATGGTACAAATACACAGAAAATAGCTTTCGTTACTCTGATGAACAACACATCCAGGGTCTTTGTGACAATAAAAACTGGAGTTCATGAATGGGTTTTAATATTTTCAGTAGTAATTTGTGTTTTCATACCTTAAAATTTGTAATAAAATATTCTCAACTGCAAATACAACTTAATACCACCTCCAAAATGTGAGCTTTTGAAGTGTTGAAACAGAGATCAACTTGTCAGTCATTGGTACTGTAATATTTAAAAACACAGGTCCCACAATAAATTACACTCCCAAAAACAACTTAATACTGTCTGGCAATTATCAGTTCCAACACTTCACTGAATTCATGAGTTTTCAGAAGTTCTAAAGGCAAAAGTGAGGTCAATCCACCCTGGCATTAGTAAAGGCATACCTAATAAATTGGCCAGTAAGTATTTGTGAAAGGTTTCTGAAAAACCTCTTGGTGATACCTTATACAACCAGTGGTGTCAAAAGTACACACATTTGTTACTTAAGTAGAAGTATAGATACTGCAGTTTAAAAACACTGGTAAAAGTTGAAGTATCAACTTGACCTCTTTACTCAAGTAAAAGTGAAAAAGTATGTGCTCCAAAACCTACTTAAAGTATAAAAGTATAAAGTAACCTTTAAAAAAAAAAAAGGGGGCAGGGGTAGATGCCACTATATGAATTGAAAGCTTAATTTAAAAACTGATTCGTTCTACATGTGGCCCAAGACCCAAAACCCAAAATTACCCCCCAACACCACCTGCACGCAAATGTTTCAGTTCTAGAAGCTCTGAAATGCAATCTGGGACTATTCCAGACAATAAACTGTAGTGAGTGCAGCATCCATTTAGTGAAGGGAAAAAAAACAAACAAACAAACAAAAAACCCCACAACTTTCCTTATTCAAATTCATTCCAGTAGTATTCTGCTCTTACTAGGATGCAGCAGTTTTCTAGTTTGGCAGATAGTTCTGGAGAAAATCACTGAAGAAATTAACAAATTGAAAATATGGTTTGACTGAAACAAACTGTCATTAAATAAGACAGGGATGAAGTGGAGGTGTAAGAGTAACTAGGTTTTCACAGGAAACACTTATTTATGTATGTATGTATGTATTTATTTATGTATGTTCATTGTTAGTTGCTTTTATATTTTCTGTTGTGTTTCTATTCAGGTTCTTTTTGCCTCTTTCTCTAAAATTGTATATAATAATCATTAAATTATTAATATATACACAAAAATAAATTTAAGAAATATTACAATTTGAAAACAAATGCAACCGAACGTGATGAGAGCTGCAATTGCTTAATGCTAAGTTTTAACATTGAAAATGCCATAGACATGCTAACGCGTTAGCATCGCTCCCGTTTTTAAGTTATAAAATACATCTATCAGCTGTTTCAGAAGACCATAACAGGTCGGTTTAACATAGAAAAGGTAAATAATACTCACAGAAGTATGCTCTTTAGGGTTTTAGCGGGAGAAATTAAGCGAAAGAAAGAAAGAATAAACGAAGCAATAGGTTGAAGCATTGCTTCAATCTGCGAACCACTGCTTCAATTGGTTCACGGTTCAAAGCAAAGCCATGCTGCAGAAAAGGTGATTACAGGCGCACATGACGTGAAATATATATATAAACATTAAACTGAAGCCAAGAGTAACAAGGCTGTTTGTTTTAAAAATGTAAGGAATAGAAAGTACAGATACTTGTGTGAAAATGTAATGAGTAGAAGTCAGAAGTAGGCAGAAAAATAAGTAATGGAGTAAAGTATAGATACCTAAAAAGTGTACTTAAGTACAGTAACGAAGTATTTGTACTTCGTTACTTGACACCTCTGTATACAACTATAGACTTTTGATGAGGCCTTGGTGAACCCCATCCTGACCAGGTCCGCATAATCACGGGTACACCGAAATTAAAAGTCTATAACTGTTTTATTATATGGTAAACGAGAAAATTGGGAGTTTGTCAAACATACTAAAACTGAAAAATCAATCTCAAGTTTCAGCTCTTTATTATTACTGTCATACTGCACCAACAGGTCCAAAATACTTCATGAGCACAATCTCTAAAGCCCCTTTCACACCGGGGCTGCCTCGAGCTTCCTGTGGTGTCATGACGATGCAGGAATGTCTGCGTCAGGTGCGCGCAGCAGGGGGCAGAGAGGAGGTGAGAACGCAGCCTGCAGGTTCTCTGCACAGAGGAATCAGAGTGCAGTTTGGCTGCAGACAGACTGTGCACTCTGATTTATCTTCTAGTTTATATTTGTGCTGAGCTGCAGGTCTGCGCTCTGAGTTCTGTTATAGTTTATCTTTCCTACTTTGACCGCGAGATGAGAGTGCGAGATGTGCATGCGCACATGCGCGAACGAACCAATACTTGATGTGGACATGTCCTGTTTCTGTCAATCAGTCTGTGAGCAGGACTTTTATGGACTGTATTTAAACACATTTGTGAGAGAAGACCGAGGAGCAGCTGCAGCCAGCAGCGTTTTTTTTCCCCGTGCCCTTAGTTTTTACTGCACTGTGTACACGGCGTCTTCATGACGACGCACGGCGCAACTCGAAGCGGGCCAAATTGGGCGTTGTATCGCGTTATCTGAATACACTTATAATTATCTTGAGAAAACAAGTCTGTGTACTTTCTCAAAAAAGCAAGTGTGTGCATTGACTGCATGCGAGACATTGTGTTGTATAATGGGGAAACTACTTGGCCCTCGGGGAATTACAGCAGTAGAAATATGACAAGGCTTCAAAGAGCTCGGGTTTTAAAGCTTGTGGGAGTGACTGTGGAGCAGGCTTAAAATAAAGAGTGGCTAAACAGTCAGCTTTATAAGCTTGGAGACGCACAAACGGCTGGTCGGACTAGTGCATAATCTGTGGGGCTACAGGACGAGACACCACGTGCACAGTCCAGTGGATGTTAATAAAGAAAGCATTTACAGTGAGAAGAGGAAAACGATGAAGCAGTTGAAGTTCTCAAACAGACCTAACCCCGTCTCACTAGTCAGTCATTTGGGTGGACTGGCCTCTTCATAAGGCTGGGTTCTGAATGGATTACTAAGTACAAATGAAGGGGGGGTGGAGTTATGGGCTACAGTGTTATGGCAGGAGGGAATATATACACAAGAAATTCCAAGTGATTATGAGTGGGGAAAAAGCAAAGAAAAACAAATCCCAGAGGAAATGTACCAGAACATCGGCTTAATGCTAACAATGACGTGCCGCTCTACAAGTAGCCACGATGTAAACCCAGCTGCTTTTCTTTCAGCTGACCTAGCATGAGGAGAATTCTTAGTAAAGTCTCACACTGCGGATATGACTCGTTTGATGCTTCAGTTGCTTTAACAGCAACTCTTGCAGTCACACTTCAGCAGGTACAAATGCTCAGTGGGATGAAGGTTTTATGGAGTATTTGCTGAAGGAATCGTATGACACAACAAAGTCGAGAATGTGATAATGTGTCCTTGGTGTAAAAGCGTGCTGTAACTGTGCCTTAGTATGGTCACACCCGCCACACTCTACTGAACACAGTCGGTCAGGTATCAGCTGCAACAGAAGTGCCTACTCTATGTGTTTTCATATGCAGTAGTAGCTAACACAATACAGTAGAGTAGTCATCACCTAAACAAAAACTTTCTATCAATGTCTGAAGAATTTATTATCCTCGCTCCTACCAACAGCAAAAAGATTTTGAGAACGTTGTTGTGTGTTTCAGCGTCTCTGCGCCCAATCAAGTCAATCAATATCTATTTCCCTGTTCAACTTGTAGAATGCTCACACATGATAATATACAATGGATGAGCCCTCCTTCAAGATACCAAGAGGTATGGGGAAATACATATAAAACTAATACTAATCCAATATTTTTGTTGTAAAAGAAAGCTGTAAGAATTATTTTAACAAATCACATTGTGAGCCAACGAATCCACTGTTTGCCTGTTTGCATATTCTAAAATTCTGGGACTTGGTTGATTACTTTACAATACAAATTATGTATAAAGTTAAAAATAAACTGCTGCCACAACATGTCCAGGATCTGTTTAAACTGAGGGACTCCAGTTATAATTTGCAGTAGTTCGGATCCTTGAAAAATCAAGGATCCGAACTACTGCAAAAAGTCACAGTGTATCTGTCAAATGTGTTAACATCTGGAACAACTGTCCCGACAACATTAAAGTACTTGGTACGTTAGCAGGCTTTAAAAGACATTACAAGAATAACACAATTGCATGCTATAGTTGAAGACTTAGGTCTTGTTATTACTTACGGGTTTGTATGTTGTGTGCCAGTATTGTCTGGTCATATTTTGTAAATTTGAGTTCATTGACTAAGTTTGCATGTTTTTTCTTTTTGGTATTGTCATCGTGTGTGCGTATGTATGTATGTATGTACATGTAGGTATATATGTGTATGTGTGTGTGTGTGTGTGTGTGATTGTGTAGATATGTATTTATGAAATTTTGTTTGTGTGTATATGTTTGTTATTTTTTAGTATAAGGGGTGGGTATTTATAAGCTCTGCTTAAGTCACTTCCATCCCACACAGCTGACTTTATTTTCCCAAATTTTTCTTCTGTTCAGATCTGATGGGAATCTGCACATCTTAAAGCCCTTGCGCTGTCTATTTTTGCCTCCAAATGCACAGCAACCCAATATTTTCAGCAAATAAATAAATAAAATAGCTGGATTTACATGCAGATAGATTAAGAGCAAACACTATTTTGAACCGAAGATGGCACCAGGAGTCACGTGACCGTTTATTTTTTTTCTTCTTTTTCCGACTCGTCATGCTGCCACTCTCTCTATCAAGGCACACTAGGTTAGACTAAGCATCCCTCAAACCCTGGATTTTTAAGGTGATTTTTCAATCCCATTACACTGAGGAAAAAAAAAATCCTGCTGACAACCCTGAACACTGTGTACTGCTGTTAAATCATCATTTGTGTTAATGTGAGCTTCACCTGTATCTGTTTGAGCACTTTGGGAATGGCTTTACAGTTGAGCTTCTGGCAGGCCTCTTTGTAAGCGGTAAGGATTTCCTCCACTGTCACATTTTGAGCTGCAAAACACAGATAACAGACAAGGTTAGGACTGCTTTCACTGCAGTTCCTTTCAGTACATCAAAAGGCGCAGACAAGAAATATTTCACACAGTGTGTACTTAAAAAGGCTTACATTAAACAGAGCAAAGCTCTTTAAATGTTTCCCAGCAACACTGTATTAAAGAAGAGGGGAAAAAAATAAAAGTACCTTTCATCAGCCAGCAGACCAAAGTCAAATCAAATCTGACAGCATACCTCTCCATCCCCACATCTCTAAAATTACCATCTATTTGCCACAGCCAGGTGAAATGTGTGCAACCCCTTGGCCTTTTTCAGCAACTGGGGTCCTCAACACTCAGGGACCTGTGTGCTGGATCACACACAGAGAACTGTGCCACTTCCAATGCAAGTGATAGTCCTAAGGACAATCTCTCTAAGTAACCACTTGTTTGATACAGAGTCATTCCAGGAACACCCAAGGATCGTCGGAAGAGACCTAGTACCAAAGACATCCAATGTTTACCATAGGTCACTGGTTAGTTTCCAAGTCTCACAACCATACAGAAAAACAGGAAGCACCAGGAACCTAAAGACCTGGACCTTCGTTCTCTTGCAAAGTCCAGACACCTCATGTCTCAATTAGCTCTTCCCAGGCATCTCTCATGGCCAAAAACGCAGAGACATGAACATCACTGGTGAGATAAGAAAATGTCTCCACAAGTTCAACAAGTCAATGAAATGACACCTAAGGATCAGTATGGAAGGATCAGACTACATTTTAAACAAGACTGGAACACTAGGTGCGTGCAACTTCGACCAGGGTCAAACAACCCTCAATTTGTGTATTGGGGTTGGAGAGATTATTGGGATATCCATGAATGCAAGGTTAAATCAAAATCAGTCTAATCATTTTTGAGAAATTAATGAAAACATCCAAAAATTATCCATTTCACAATTGTAAAGATAAACTAGAGCACTGTGCTCAGAGTGCGGGGATCCATTTTTCAAGGGTGGTAATAAATTATGCAAAGCTTCTATAATGAGTTGGAATGGCATGCAAGTCCAGAATGTTTTTAGAACCTTGGACCACAACAGTTGATAGAGGAAGAATACAACCCTTTTATTTCCTGTTAATTATGGAATTTTGCAAAGTCAATTTACTGTCTTAATGTATTTATAAATTGTTTAGGTTGTTGTTATGATATACACACCATTATTACCATCATCATCATCAGTATTATTATTATTATTTTATTATTACTTCTATTTTGTCATTTGATTTTTAAATGGACTACAATAGAAATACGTGTTTTCACTTTCTTGTGTCATCCATGTATTTTTAACATATTTACAATATCATGTACTTGCATTGAACTTACTAAATATAATCATGCACGCATACACGTACACAGACGCCACTTCACTTTAATATATAGATGATTTACCTCCACCTTGTGGAATGGCGTGCGAGTCCGGAATGTAATTATCAAGATCCAAGATTTAGTGTTGTTAGCTAATATTAGTAGTTTCTCCAAAAATATTAGTCCTATCAACATTCCGTTTTGGCGGCATACATCCTTGATCCAAAATACACGGAAAATGCCAGCTCTCCCCAGTTTGTCCATGAATGAAGTTATACACACGCACACACATATACACAGATGCCACTTTGCTTTTAATATATTGTGGCGAGTTGCACGGAAGAAGGAAAATCAAGCCAGAGCGTTTTGTCTTTTCTGCATTCTGCCCAAAGCAAGTGCTTTTATTTTTACACACCCACAGAGACGGTGGCGGAACACATCAAACGCACCAGACTTCCCACTCATGTTAACGGCAACATGACACTTAACTAAACTGACTAACATGCACACATACATGTACATAGATTCCATTTCGCTTTTAATATATCGTGTCGAGTTGCATGGAAAAACGAAAACTGAGCCAGATCTTTTTGTCTGTTCTTCATTCTGCCCAAAGCAGGTCCTTTTATGTTTACACACCCACAGAGACAGTGGCGGAAGATGTCAAATGCACCAGACTTCCCACTCATGGTAACGGAAACATGACACTTAGCTAAACTGACTAAACCAAATGAACTACAAAAACACAATAAATCAATAACAGTAACAACACTGTTAAACTAACATGAACCACAACGACAGTTAAAACCCCAAACTCCCATGGTGCATTGCGGCACAATGCCCACTGTTCACAATTTTTTTTTTAGCTAATACCCCTCATTTCTCAGAAAATATTAGTCCTATCAACTTTCTATTATTATTATTATTAAATAATTATTCTTCTTGAAAAGACTGTTGACCAAATGTCTCTGAGACTGGATGAACACATTTTGAATAATCAACTGATTAAGTGTCAAAGAAAGAAGCACTAAAAGTCAAACTTCTTTCAGAGAGTAAATTGTAAATCAAAGTAAAAACGCAAACAGTAAAGCAAATTGTCCCCATTTATCTTCAGCAGCAATCCTGTTACAGAGAAGATCAGAAAGAGTAACATGTTCCCTTACTGAAGTGTGGAAAAAAGGAAGCATTGTTTTTGCACTCTGTGTTAGTCACTCACCACAGTCTCTTATGGGACCAGACTCCAGTCAGATGACTGGGCAACATTCATACTCACTGCTCTGTCTCCAAGAGATGCCACTCACACATAAACTGAGGCATTACAGCAAATGCCAATCATAGAAAAAGAATAATATCAATGGAAGCTTCTAGTACTTCACTGGCAGCCAATACAAAAGAATAAAAAACAAAACAAACAAAACAAAACAAAAATGTAAATCACATTTTTGAGAGCGCTTCGTGCAGTACATGAAGCGCTCTCTCTCCTTTCCTCCCTCCGTCTCTCTAGAATGGTGAAACAATAAATGAGATGTTTAAGTACGTTTGTGAGTACTGGCAATTTTTGGGGGGAGACACATACAACAGACTCTGAACTTTAAGATCTGATGTTACGAGCCCTGACGAGGCAGCAGCACGTCCCGCTGTATCTCTGCAAAGGCGAGCGCCATTTGCTTTCCATGTACCGTTTTGAGAACACAGCGCATTTCTGAAAATAAAAAAAAGTACTTAATTCAGCCATATTTGGGGTCAGTTTTTCTTTAAATATCTATTTCAGATGATAAACGTGGACCCTCTTTTTCTTAAAAGGCTTTATTTTACTCTTTTGTGTCACGTTGGAAAGCGATAGCTTTTGGTGCTACAGATTAGCTCTCACATGGCTCGTGCGCATGCTTTAGTTTTCTTGTTTTTTTTTCTGGGGACGTTGCAATGCCACACACAGGCCTGGCATAAGTACTACAATGTTAACTGGTGCTTCAAGACAGAATTTGCCTAGAATATTTTTTGTAATCGAATTATTCGAGTTACTCGACTAACTGTTTCAGCCCTACTGAAAACACTAGCAGAAATATTATACTTGGAGCTTGAGCCAAAGACACTGACAGAAAACTGATATATATATAAAGAAAAAGTATAGAATGATTGTTCTGACATACGAAGACTAGGGATGGGTATTGATAAGATTTTATCGATATCGATGCCATTATCGA
The DNA here is from genome assembly GCF_902500255.1 of Thalassophryne amazonica. Classification (NCBI taxonomy): domain Eukaryota; kingdom Metazoa; phylum Chordata; class Actinopteri; order Batrachoidiformes; family Batrachoididae; genus Thalassophryne; species Thalassophryne amazonica. The sequence continues at coordinate 22,004,213 of NC_047106.1, forward strand.
TTTCGCTCATCGATCCAATTCCTTATCGATTCCCTTATCGATACCTCTTGTGAATTTTCTGTGTACTAAAAGTAGGCTTTACAGGTTTTCTATGTCAACAACATTTTATGAGTCTTAAAGTAAATAAATATGAAATTGGTCACTGGATCCTTGATCTCTGGACTTAAATTTCCTTTTAGACATTAATAGACAAATTTAACTCCATACCTCTGACCTGAGCTCAGCTGGCTGCGCTGCATGTCAGCTTCCAGGGTTCTCCAGGGTTAGTATAGCGGTGCTGTTGGCAATTATCACCCGAGGCGGTGTGCGTTGCAAGTCATTTTGACTGGTTTTAGATGCATTGAAAGCAAGAATAATAGACAAAAGAATGACACTTATGTTGCAATATCAAAGTTCTTTTTTGCATGTTTCTAAGTTAATAAAATAAATAACATTGAAAAGTTTAAAAACACAATATTTGATGGACATAACATTTGCTCTCCTCTTCAAAAATGACACACTGTACCTTTAATCCAGTAAGACAGGCAGAGTTTTTCTGTCATGTTGACAGTTTAGTTTTTTCTTTTTAACATTTCTGAGTGGGATTGCATACTTTTTTTTTTAAACAATATAACCTCTAATTGTCTTGTTTGAACAAGAGCTAAACCTGGACTGATTTGATTGTCAAATAAGAATCTAATTTATTGCAATCAATTTCAATTTATTTATTTATATAGCGCCAAATCACAACAAACACTTACCCCAAGGCGCTTTATATTGTAAGGCAAGGCCATACAATAATTACGGAAAAACCAAAATGGTCAAAACGACCCCCTGTGAGCAAGCACTTGGCTACAGTGGGAAGGAAAAACTCCCTTTTAACAGGAAGAAACCTCCAGCAGAACCAGGCTCAGGGAGGGGCAGTCTTCTGCTGGGACTGGCTGGGGCTGAGGGAGAGAACCAGGAAAAAGACATGCTGTGGAGGGGAGCAGAGATCAATCACTAATGATTAAATGCAGAGTGGTGCATACACAGCAAAAAGAGAAAGAAACACTCAGAGCATCATGGGAACCCCCCAGCAGTCTAAGTCTATAGCAGCATAACTAAGGGATGGTTCAGGGTCACCTGATCCAGCCCTAACTATAAGCTTTAGCAAAAAGGAAAGTTTTAAGCCTAATCTTAAAAGTAGAGAGGGTGTCTGTCTCCCTGATCCGAATTGGGAGCTGGTTCCACAGGAGAGGAGCCTGAAAGCTGAAGGCTCTGCCTCCCATTCTACTCTTACAAACCCTAGGAACTACAAGTAAGCCTGCAGTCTGAGAGCGAAGCGCTCTATTGGGGTGATATGGTACTATGAGGTCCCTAAGATAAGATGGGACCTGATTATTCAAAACCTTATAAGTAAGAAGAAGAATTTTAAATTCTATTCTAGAATTAACAGGAAGCCAATGAAGAGAGGCCAATATGGGTGAGATATGCTCTCTCCTTCTAGTCCCCGTCAGTACTCTAGCTGCAGCATTTTGAATTAACTGAAGGCTGTTCAGGGAACTTTTAGGACAACCTGATAATAATGAATTACAATAGTCCAGCCTAGATGAAATAAATGCATGAATTAGTTTTTCAGCATCACTCTGAGACAAGACCTTTCTAATTTTAGAGATATTGCGCAAATGCAAAAAAGCAGTCTTACATATTTGTTTAATATGCGCTTTGAATTACATATCCTGATCAAAAATGACTCCAAGATTTCTCACAGTATTACTAGAAGTCAGGGTAATGCCATCCAGAATAAGGATCTGGTTAGACACCATGTTTCTAAGATTTGTGGGGCCAAGTACAATAACTTCAGTTTTATCTGAGTTTAAAAGCAGGAAATTAGAGGTCATCCATGTCCTTATGTCTGTAAGACAATCCTGCAGTTTAGCTAATTGGTGTGTGTCCTCTGGCTTCATGGATAGATAAAGCTGGGTATCATCTGCGTAACAATGAAAATTTAAGCAATGCCATCTAATAATACTGCCTAATGGAAGCATGTATAAAGTGAATAAAATTGGTCCTAGCACAGACCCTTGTGGAACTCCATAATTAACCTTAGTCTGTGAAGAAGATTCCCCATTTACATGAACAAATTGTAATCTATTAGATAAATAGGATTCAAACCACCGCAGCGCAGTGCCTTTAATACCGATGGCATGCTCTAATCTCTGTAATAAAATTTTATGGTCAACAGTATCAAAAGCAGCACTGAGGTCTAACAGAACAAGCACAGAGATGAGTCCACTGTCTGAGGCCATAAGAAGATCATTTGTAACCTTCACTAATGCTGTTTCTGTACTATGATGAATTCTAAAACCTGACAAACTCTTCAAATAGACCATTCCTCTGCAGATGATCAGTTAGCTGTTTTACAACTACCCTTTCAAGAATTTTTGAGAGAAAAGGAAGGTTGGAGATTGGCCTATAATTAGCTAAGATAGCTGGGTCAAGTGATGGCTTTTTAAGTAATGGTTCAATTACTGCCACCTTAAAAGCCTGTGGTACATAGCCAACTAATAAAGATAGATTGATCATATTTAAGATCGAAGCATTAAATAATGGTAGGGCTTCCTTAAGCAGCCTGGTAGGAATGGGGTCTAACAGACATGTTGATGGTTTGGATGAAGTAACTAATGAAAATAACTCAGACAGAACAATCTGAGAGAAAGAGTCTAACCAAATACCGGCATCACTGAAAGCAGCCAAAGATAAAAGATACGTCTTTGGGATGGTTATGAGTAATTTTTTCTCTAATAGTTAAAATTTTATTAGCAAAGAAAGTCATGAAGTCATTACTAGTTAAAGTTAAAGGAATACTCGGCTCAATAGAGCTCTGACTCTTTGTCAGCCTGGCTACAGTGCTGAAAAGAAACCTGGGGTTGTTCTTATTTTCTTCAATTAGTGATGAGTAGTAAGATGTCCTAGCTTTACGGAGGGCTTTTTTATAGAGCAACAGACTCTTTTTCCAGGCTAAGTGAAGATCTTCTAAATTAGTGCGACGCCACTTCCTCTCCAACTTACGGGTTATCTGCTTTAAGCTGCGAGTTTGTGAGTTATACCACGGAGTCAGGCACTTCTGATTTAAAGCTCTCTTTTTCAGAGGAGCTACAGCATCCAAAGTTGTCTTCAATGAGGATGTAAAACTATTGACGAGATACTCTATCTCACTTACAGAGTTTAGGTAGCTACTCTGCACTGTGTTGGTATATGGCATTAGAGAACATAAAGAAGGAATCATATCCTTAAACCTAGTTACAACGCTTTCTGAAAGACTTCTAGTGTAATGAAACTTATTCCCCACTGCTGGTAGTCCATCAGAGTAAATGTAAATGTTATTAAGAAATGATCAGACAGAAGGGAGTTTTCAGGGAATACTGTTAAGTCTTCAATTTCCATACCATAAGTCACAACAAGATCTAAGATGATTAAAGTGGGGGGTGGACTCATTTACATTTTGAGCAAAGCCAATTGAGTCTAATAATAGATTAAATGCAGTGTTGAGGCTGTCATTCTCAGCATCTGTGTGGATGTTAAAATCGCCCACTATAATTATCTTATCTGAGCTAAGCGCTAAGTCAGACAAAAGTTCTGAAAATTCACAGAGAAACTCACAGTAACGACCAGGAGGACGATAGATAACAACAAATAAAACTGGTTTTTGGGACTTCTAATTTGGATGGACAAGACTAAGAGTCAAGCTTTCAAATGAATTAAAGCTCTGTCTGGGTTTTTGATTAATTAATAAGCTGGAATGGAAGATTGCTGCTAATCCCCCGCCTCGGCCCGTGCTACGAGCGTTCTGGCAGTTAGTGTGACTCGGGGGTGTTGACTCATTTAAACTAACATAATCATCCTGCTGTAACCAGGTTTCTGTAAGGCAGAATAAATCAATATGTTGATCAATTATTATATCATTTACTAACAGGGACTTAGAAGAGAGAGACCTAATGTTTAATAGACCACATTTAACTGTTTTAGTCTGTGGTGCAGTTGAAGGTGCTATATTATTTTTTCTTTTTGAATTTTTATGCTTAAATAGATTTTTGCTGGTTATTGGTGGTCTGGGAGCAGGCACCGTCTCTACGGGGATGGGGCAATGAGGGGATGGCAGGGGGAGAGAAGCTGCAGAGAGGTGTGTAAGACTACAACTCTGCTTCCTGGTCCCAACCCTGGATAGTCACGGTTTGGAGGATTTAAGAAAATTGGCCAGATTTCTAGAAATGAGAGCTGCTCCATCCAAAGTGGGATGGATGCCGTCTCTCCTAACAAGACCAGGTTTTCCCCAGAAGCTTTGCCAATTATCTATGAAGCCCACCTCATTTTTTGGACACCACTCAGACAGCCAGCAATTCAAGGAGAACATGCGGATAAACATGTCACTCCCGGTGCGATTGGGGAGGGGCCCAGAGAAAACTACAGAGTCCGACATTGTTTTTGCAAAGTTACACACCGATTTAATGTTAATTTTAGTGACCTCCGACTGGCGTAACCGGGTGCCATTACTGCCGACGTGAATTATAATCTTACCAAATTTACGCTTAGCCTTAGCCAGCAGTTTCAAATTTCCTTCAATGTCGCCTGCTCTGGCCCCCGGAAGACAATTGACTATGGTTGCTGGTGTCGCTAACTTCACATTTCTCAAAACAGAGTCGCCAATAACCAGAGTTTGATCCTCGGCGGGTGTGTCGTCGAGTGGGGAAAAACGGTTAGAAATGTGAACGGGTTGGTGGTGTACACGGGGCTTCTGTTTAGGGCTACGCTTCCTCCTCACAGTCACCCAGTCGGCCTGCTTTCCCGGCTGCTCGGGATCTGCCAGAGGGAAACTAACGGAAGCTAAGCTACCTTGGTCCGCACTGACTACAGGGGCCTGGCTAGCTGTAGAATTTTCCACGGTGCGGAGCCGAGTCTCCAATTCGCCCAGCCTGGCCTCCAAAGCTACGAATAAGCTACACTTATTACAAGTACCATTACTGCTAAAGGAGGCCGAGGAATAACTAAACATTTCACACCCAGAGCAGAAAAGTGCGGGAGAGACAGGAGAAGCCGCCATGCTAAACCGGCTAAGAGCTAGTAGCTGCGCTAAGCTAGCGGATTCCTAAAAACACACAAAGTGAATAATGTGTAAATAATTTAGAGGTGATTCAGCAGAGGGAGTGCTTTAGTTAAGGCACGTGAAGATTACACTGTGAAACAAATCGTTATTTAGGTAACTAGATCAATCTAACTGCGCAGATTAAACAGCTAACAGATACAGCAAAACACAGCTGTGCTCCGGAACAGGAAGTGATACAATACCGCAGTGAGAGCCAACCACCAGTAGAGGCAAGCAAGGAAAGCAAGGAGTTGCTTTCCTTGCTTGCATAGCAAGGAAAGTAAGTTCTTACATACAAATAATTTGATTTGGTGTCATTAGTGCATAAACAACAATAATAAAAAGAAAACAAAAAAAAAAATACTTCTGTATGAAGTAAAGAAGTAAATCTGCTCTTTTAAAGGTGAAACCCTGGATGAAAAACTTTCTGAATCAGTTTTTCACACTTTACTGTTTCACTGAGACTGTGTGGTGAAGATATTTGTTTATTAAAATTGCTTTGCTGCTTTTTTCTGGCTTTTCACACTGATTCCTCTCTGTGCAAGAGAGAGGAGGAGCCCTCTCTCTCTCTGTGAGGGAACAAGAGACTAGTCACTCTCACATCATCTTTGTGGCTTATTTGAGTAAACTTTGGGAACATGAAGGCTTTCATCTGTAAAATAAAGCCTTAATGTCAGGGCTGGATCCAGAGTGAAAATCTGACAGATGCATTTTTGCCCAATGATAAAATAAAAATCATACATGTCTTGTTATTCAATAATCTTCATTCTTTTATTCGTGTGCAACATACACTGTCACACTTCTTTTAATATATTTATTATACTTCATGGACCATAGTGAACACTTCTTATTTGTCTAACTATGATGTCCTAAAAAAACAACACTATAACAAAAATTGACTGTAAACAGGATCAAATTTATTGCCAAAATCTTTCAATTATACCTGAATCTATATCTAATTTTTTTCCAATTGATAAAATCAATAAAACTATAACTGCATATATTCTTAATAATAACACTATGTAACAAATTTTTATTTTTGTTTTGTTCCTGGGTACACAGTGTGTTTTCCTAACCTGTTATGCCTTAAATAAATAGAAAATAGCTGTTATTCCACAGAAACGTTGCTTCTGTGATCAGGACAATGATATTTTGAAATGTGTCTGTTTTCAAGAATATTCTCGATTCGCCTTCACTACTACTGAGTAGTCTTCTAGAATATTCTTTAACTGCTAGAACTGTCCAGGATTTTCTAGAAGTTTCCAGAATTATCTAGAAATTTCAAGAAACTTTTAGAACTTTCTAGAACGTTAAAAAAAATAATAAAATCAAAGTTTGTGCTGAATGTAGTCATTTTTCCATAGACTTTAGAGATAAGCAGTTGAAATATAACACTTAGAAGCCAAGAACAAAAACTGTTACATAGTGTAATATATTGAGATACAGACATTTTCCATTTCTATTTTCCATTCAATGGTTCATGGCTTCAAAGTGGAGTCGCGCTGCAGAAACAGCTGATTATAGACTCGCTGCAGACCAAACCCTGAATATCCGACTTTATTTGTACGTCCGTATGACTCTGAAAGTTGGAAAAATCCGTATAATTTACAGACTATAGGTTGACATGAAAACCACCGAAAAGCCTCAAAATCACCGCGGGGACACGGTCGACACTATTCGGGATTATTCAAGATGTTTTTTTACCGATGACGACTGATGTGTAAAAAAATTTGACCGCTGCAACTGCATCGGTCCAAACCGGTCTGGATCCGGGCCTGAATGTGTCACTAGCTACGCAGGCAGAAGGAGCACTTTTTATTGGACGACTCAGTGCTGCTTTTGATACTGTTGACCATAAAATTTTATTACAGAGATTATAGCATGCCATAGGTATTAAAGGCACTGCACTGCGGTGGTTTGAATCATATTTATCTAATAGATTACAATTTGTTCATGTAAATGGGGAATCTTCTTCACAGACTAAGGTTAATTATGGAGTTCCACAAGGTTCTGTGCTAGGACCAATTTTATTCACTTTATACATGCTTCCCTTAGGCAGTATTATTAGACAGCATTGCTTAAATTTTCACTGTTACGCAGATGATACTCAGCTTTATCTATCCATGAAGCCAGAGGACACACACCAATTAGCTAAACTGCAGGATTGTCTTAGAGACATAAAGACATGGATGACCTCTAATTTCCTGCTTTTAAACTCAGATAAAACTGAAGATATTATACTTGGCCCCACAAATATTAGAAACATGGTGTCTAACCAGATCCTTACTCTGGATGGCATTACCCTGACCTCTAGTAATACTGTGAGAAATCTTGGAGTCATTTTTGATCAGGATATGTCATTCAATGCGCATATTAAACAAATATGTAGGACTGCTTTTTTGCATTTGCGCAATATCTCTAAAATTAGAAAGGTCTTGTCTCAGAGTGATGCTGAAAACTAATTCATGCATTTATTTCCTCTAGGCTGGACTATTGTAATTCATTATTATCAGGTTGTCCTAAAAGTTCCCTGAAAAGCCTTCAGTTAATTCAAAATGCTGCAGCTAGAGTACTGACAGGGACTAGAAGGAGAGAGCATATCTCACCCATATTGGCCTCTCTTCATTGGCTTCCTGTTAATTCTAGAATAGAATTTAAAATTCTTCTTCTTACTTATAAGGTTTTGAATAATCAGGTCACATCTTATGTTAGGGACCTCATAGTACCATATCACCCCAATAGAGCGCTTCGCTCTCAGACTGCAGGCTTACTTGTAGTTCCTAGGGTTTGTAAGAGTAGAATGGGAGGCAGAGCCTTCAGCTTTCAGGCTCCTCTCCTCTGGAACCAGCTCCCAATTCGGATCATGGAGACAGACACCCTCTCTACTTTTAAGATTAGGCTTAAAACTTTCCTTTTTGCTAAAGCTTATAGTTAGGGCTGGATCAGGTGACCCTGATCCATCCCTTAGTTATGCTGCTATAGACTTAGACTGCTGGGGGGTTCCCATGATGCACTAAGTGTTTCTTTCTCTTTTTGCTCTGTATGCACCACTCTGCATTTAATCATTAGTGACTGATCTCTGCTCCCCTCCACAGCATGTCTTTTTCCTGGTTCTCTCCCTCAGCCCCAACCAGTCCCAGCAGAAGACTGCCCCTCCCTGAGCCTGGTTCTGCTGGAGGTTTCTTCCTGTTTAAAGGGAGTTTTTCCTTCCCACTGTCGCCAAGTGCTTGCTCACAGGGGGTCGTTTTGACAGTTGGGGTTTTTCCGTAATTATTGTATGGCTTTGCTTTACAATATGAAGCACCTTGGGGCAACTGTTTGTTGTGATTTGGCGCTATATAAATAAAATTGATTTGATTTGACTCTGATAGAGTTTTTGTTCTTTCACCGAGAGACGTTGTGCTCTCTTAAGCCTGGTTCACATGACAGGATTTTAAAATTATCTTTAGGTTTCCAAAACCTAAGAGACCACACATGTGAAAATAAAAAAAAATAAAATCATAGATCGAATAGGTTTGGTCGTACAGTGTGTGGTATTCAACACCACACAGGAACCGATTTCACACACGAACATTCACAGCTCAGACAGGAAATCTCGCAAAATCTCTTGAGATTAAATGTGACTTCGGAGTAAACAAACGGAAGATACTTTGTGGACTATTTAAAACAGAGGGAAAAACAATGCAAAAACAAAAAGAAAAGGCATCCTTTAAAGGAGTGGATACAGCGCGACCACCGGACTTTCTGGTAAGTCAGAACAGCTGTTTTGATTGTTCCAAAACAGGGCAAGTCCCTAAATTTGGGGACTCTAGGGCTTAAGAGGTTAATGATGGCAAGAGGATGGCTTTTCAAACAGGTGGAAGAAACAAACAAACAAAAAAAAAAAACACAAGCTGAGACATGCGAGACGGGTTGAATTTGTGTGGGGTATGGGCATGGGAAAGCAAAGGTGCATGAGTCTAAAGGCACCTTGACACTCGCACAAATCTAATCCCTGCACTGGCACGCAATCTGGTGTGCCAGTGAGTAAACTCGTCATACACTGTTGTAAACTATGTGTGAACTGTGCGCGGCTGCATGCCAGTGTGCAAACAAAATTTTGAAATTTTCAAAACTTCTGGCACGCATTATTTTGTGAACTAGTTGTGAACATTGTGCAACCTATTCAAAAACATGTCATTGCGCACAGGGCATCTGAACAATTATGACGAGATGTTACATCTATAATAAACATAATTTTACAGATACAGTGGGGTAAAAAAGTATTTAGTTAGCCGCTGATTGGGCAAGTTCTCTTACTTAGAAAGATGAGAGAGGTCTATAATTTTCAACTTAGATACACTTCAACTATGAGAGACAAAATGAGAAAAAAAAAAAAATCCAGAAAGTCACATTATAGGATTTTTAAAGAATTTATTTGTAAATTATGGTGGAAAATAAGTATTTGGTCACCCACAAACAAGCAAGATTTCTGGCTCTCACTGACCTGTAACAACTTCTTTAAGAAGCTCTTCTGTCCTCCACCTGTTACCTGTATTAATGGCATCTGCTGGAACTCGTTATCTGTATAAAAGACACCTGTCCACAGCCTCAAACAGTCGGACTCCAAACTCAACCATGGCCAAGACCAAACAGCCGTCGAAGGACACCAGGAAGACAATTGTAGACCTGCACCAGGCTGGGAAGAGTGAGCCTACAATAGTCAAGCAGGTTGGTGTGAATAAATCAACTGTGGGAGCAATTGTAAGAAAATGGAAGACATACAAGACCATTGATAATCTCCCTCAATCTGGAGCTCCATGATGTCATCCTGTGGGGTCAAAATGATCATGAGAACGATGAACAAAAATCTCAGAGCTACATGGAGGGACCTGATGAATGACCTGCAAAGAGCTGGGACCAAAGTAATAAAGGCTACACACTACGCAGAGAGGGACTCAAATCCTGCAGTGCCAGGCGTGTCCCCCTGCTTGAGCCAGTATGTGTCCAGGCCAGTGTGAAGATTACCAGAGAGCATATGGATGATCCAGAAGAGGAGTGGGAGAATATCATGTGGTCAGATAAAACCAAACTAGAACATTTTGGTAAAAACTCAACTCGTCGTGTTTGGAGGAAGAAGAATGCTGAGTTGCATTCCAAGAACACCATACCTACTGTGAAGCATGGCGGTGGAAACATCATGCTTTGAGGCTGTTTTTCTGCAAAGGGGACAGGACGACTGATCTGTGTTAAGGGAAGAATGAACGTGGCCATGTATCATGAGATTTTAAGCCAAAACCTCCTTCCTTCAGTGAGAGCACTGAAGATGCAACATGGCTGGGTCTTCCAGCATGACAATGATGCCAAACACACCGCTCGGGCAACGAAGGAGTGCCTCCTTAAAAAGCATTTCAAGGTCCTGGAGTGGCCTAGCCACTCTCCAGACCTCAACCCCATAGACAATATGTTGAGGGAGTTGAAAGTCCATGTTGCCCAGCGATAGCCCCAAAATATCACTGCTCTAGAGGAGATCTGCATGGAGGAATGGGCCAAAATACCAGCTACAGTGTGTGCAAACCTGGTGAAGACTTACAGGAAACGTTTTATGTAGCAAAAGTAGATCCACAAATGCGTATAGAAATCTGTGCGTGTGTATTTTGATCTGTGCGTGTGTACACAAATGACTTTTCAAAACCGAGTGCTGTAGTATAACCAGGGCCACAATGTTGTGTGCAGTGAATTTGGTGACATCACACCTTATGAGTTTGATGCTATTGAAAATTGAAACAATAAAAAAAAATTCTCCACAATTTTTTAAAATTACTTTTTTCTAAACTGAGTTCTGTAGTGTCATCAACAGGACACCCCTGTTGTGTACAGTAAATTTTGTGTCGTTACACCTTATAACTTTGATGCTATTGAAAATTTAAACAATAAAAAAATTCTCCAAAATTTTTTAAAATTACTTTTTTCCAAACTTAGTGCTGTAGCATAATCAGCAGGACCCCACTGTTGTGTTCAGTAAACTTTGTGTCATTATATCTTCTAACACTGACGCTATTGTAAATTTAAACAACAAAAAAAATTCTCAAATTTTAAACAATGACATTTATCCAAACTGAGTACTATAGCATAACCAGCAGGGGACCACTGTTGTGTGCAGTAAATTTTGTGTCACTACACCTTTTGACATTGATGCTATTAAAAATTTAATCAATGAAAAATTTTCCAAATTTTTTGAAAATTACTTTTGCCCAAAGTGAGTTCTGTAGTATAATCAACAGGACACCACTGCTGCGTGCAGTAAATTTGGTGACACCACACCTTATGACTTTGATCTTTTTTTTCTGCTGTTCCCGTTAGGGGTCGCCACAGCAGATCAATCGTTTCCATCTTGCCCTGTCCTCTGTATCTTCCTCTGTCATACCAACCACCTACATGCCCTCCCTCAGCACATCCATAAACCTCCTCTTTGGCCTCCCTCTTCTCCTCCTGCTTTCCTTTAAATGCACAGTAAGCTATTTCAGATGATCAGCGCGGACTGTCTTTTTCCTAAAAGGCTTTATATCATTCTGTTTGTCACGTTGGAAAGCTGTAGCTTCCGCTAGTCTTCTTCTGTTTGTTTTTCTGGGATAATACAGCGCCACACAGAGGCCTGGCATATGTACTACAATGTTAAATGAAGCTTCCACAGAATTTGCCTCAAACATTTTTTGTAATCGAATTACTCGACTAATCATTTCAGCCCTAATATCATCTGTAAACATCACAGTCCAAGGGGTCTCCTGTCTGATCTCATCCGTCAACCTGTCCATCACCATTGCAAACAAGAAAGGACTCAGGGCCGATCCTTGGTGTAATCCCACATCCACCTTGAATGACTGTCATTCCTACTGCCCATCTCACCGCTGTCACACTATTCTTGTACATGTCCTGTACTACCCTAACATACTTCTCTGCTACTCCAGACTTCCTCATACAATACCACAGCTCTTCTGTTGGCACCTTCTCATAAGCTTTTTCTAAGTCCACAAACACACAATGTAATTTTTCCTGGCCTTCTCTGTTCTTCTCCAACAGCATTCTCAAACATTGCATTTGTAGTGCTCTTTCTTGGCATAAAACCATATTGCTGCTCACCTGTTTTCTGAAAAGCCTCTACTACTCTTTCCCATAACTTCATGCTGTGGCTGATCAACTTTACTCGTATGCCTCTGTAGTTACTGCAGCTCTGCACATCACCCTTGTTCTTGAAAACAGGAACCAGCACACTTCGTCTCCACTCCTCAGGCATCCTTTCACTTTCCAAGATTTTATTAAACAATCTGGTTAGAAACTCCACTGCCATCACTCCTAGACATTTCCATGCCTCTACTGGAATGTCATCTGGACCAACTGCCTTTCCACGCTTCATCCTCTTCATAGCAGCCCTCACTTCTTCCTTACTAATCTTTTGTACTTCCTAACTTACTCTCACCACATCATCCAGCCTTTTCTCTCGCTCATTTTCTTCATTCATCAGCTCCTCAAAATATTCCCTCCACCTTTCTCAGCACCCACTTCTCACTTGTCAGGACATTACCATGTGCATCTTTTACCACCTTAACCTGCTGCACATCCTTTCCAGCTCTCTCCCTTTGTCTGGCCAATTGGTACAAGTCCTTTTCTCCTTCTTTACTATTCAACTTTTTGTACAGCTCGCAATATGCCTTTTCCTTCGCTTTTGCCACTTCTCTTTTCGCCTTACACCACATCTCCTTGTACTCCTGTGTACTTTCTTCATCTCTCCGATTATCCAAAAACTTTTTTGCCAACTTCTTTCTCCTTATGCTTTTCTGGATCTCTTCATTCCACCACCAAGTCTCCTTGTCTTCCTTCCAGTGTCCAGATGTCACACCCAGTACTGTCCTAGCTGACACTCACCACATTTGCAGGACTTTTCCAGTTGTCCAAAATTGCTTCTCCTCCATCCAGTGCTTCTCTCGCCTGCTCGCTAAATTTCACACAACAGTCTTCCTCTTTCAGCTTCCACCATCTAATCATTTGTTGAGCTTTCACTCTCTTCTTCTTCTTCTTTACCTCTAAAGTCATCCTACAAACAACCATCCTATGCTGTCTAACGACACTCTCTCCTGCCACCACCTTACAGTCTCTGATTTCTTTTAGCTTTCCTCTCCTATAAAGAATGTAGTCCACCTGTGTACACCTTCCTCCACTCTTATATGTAACCCTGTACTCCTCCCTTTTCTTAAAGTAGGTATTCACCACAGCCATTTCCATCCTTTTTGCAAAATCAACTAACATCTGTCCTTCCCCATTCCTATCCTTGATACCACATCTACTCATTACTTCCTCATCACCTCTGTTCCCTTCACCAACATGCCCATTGAAGTCCGCTCCTATCACCACTCTTTCATGCTTGGATTCACTCTCCACCACCTCATCTAACACACTCCAGAAATTTTTCTCCTTCATCTCACAACCTACCTGTGGGGCATATGCACTGATGATATTCATCATCACCCCTTCAATTTCCAACTTCACACTCATCACCCTGTCAGACACTCGCTTAACCTCCAACACACTTTTAACATACTCTTCCTTTAAAATGACCCCAACACCATTTGTCTTCCTATCCTCACCATGGTACAACAACTTCAACCCACAGCCGATGCTCCTGTTCTTACTTCCCTTCTAACTGGTCTCTTGTACACACAATATGTCTACCTTTCTCTTCCCCATCACATCAGCCAGCTCTCTCCCTTTACCAGTAATACTACCAGCATTCAAAGTCCCCACTCTCATTTCCACCCTTCTAGTTTTCCTCTTCTCCCGCTGTTTGTGGAAACATTCTCCTCCTCTTCTTCGTCGTCTGAGCCCAGCAGTAGCCCAATTTCAACCGGCACCCTGTTGGGCAACAGCACCGGTGGTGGACGTTGTTAACCCGGGCCTCAACCGATCCGGTATGGAAATTCGATTCTTAGTCTGCATAGTTGGGTTGGCTTTTTATGCCGGATGCCCTTCCTGACACAATCCTCCTCATTTATCCGGGCTTGGGACCGGCACTCAGAATGTACTGGCTGCACACCCCATGTGGTTACCTTATGACTTTGATGCTATTGAAAATTTAAACATTGAAAAATTCTCCAAATTTTTTTTAAAATTACTTTTTTCCAATCTGAGATCTGTAGTATAATCAGCAGGACACCCCTGTTGTGTGCAGTAAATTTTATGTCACTACACCTTATGACTTTGATGCGCTTGAAAATTTAAACAATGACAAATTCTCCAAATTTTTTTAAAATTACTTTTTTCCAAAGTGAGTGCTGTAATCAGCAGGACATCACTGTTGTGTGCAGTAAATTTGGTGATATCACTCCTTATTACAATGATTTATTCAATCATTTTCTGCATTTTTTATGTATGCACTTTGTAGACGGTCCCTAAGCTTCCGTTTCTCTGCTGCCTGCCCGTTCAGATCAGTGTTTTTTCAGCTCACAGGACGTCTCATATGGGTAAAAATAAGGTTGTAGCTTGTTGTCTACCTTCCTCAGGTTAGAAACTAATGTTGTTTGTTTTTCTACAATGTTTCTCTTAAGATCTACTGAGCCGTGAACTTCGAATCTGTGAATATGTTTCTAACTTTACCGAAGTGCGGTGAGCGATGTCATTGGTGCTTGCGACCTCTGGTGGTATGAAGCTGTATAACCACGGAGGTACAGACAAGTCTCCACACAGACACACAAATTGCTGCACGCATTTACAGATCCTAACACGGCAGAACTGTCGCAAAAGTCACGTGTAAGAACACAGCCAATCAAGTGGCCCGATTTTCACAGACACACGGATACACACGCACAGGTTTCTATATGCATTTGCGGATCTGTTTATACACGTACAGATCAAAATATGCACGCACAGATTGCGATATATATTGTTGCTACAATAATGGTCCCATAACGTTTGACCTCTGTCATTGCCAACAAAGATTATGTTAAGGCTGGTTCACACAACAGGATTTTAAAATTATCTTTAGGTTTCCAAAACCTGAGAGACCACACACGTGAAGATAAAAAAAAAGTCATAGCTCTAACAGGTTTCGTCGTACAGTTTGTGGTGTTCAGCTACACGGTAAGGACAACAACACACAAACAGATTTCACACACGAGCATTCCCAGCTCAGACAGGAAATCTCGCAAAATCTCTTGAGATTAAACAACCGAGTAAACAAATGGAGATACTTTGTGGACTATTTAAAACAGAGGGGGAAAAAATACAAAAAGAAAAAGAAAAGGTATTCTTTAAAGGATTCGAGACAGCGCAACCACCGGACTTTCTAGTTAAGTCAGAACAGCTGTTTTGATTTTATTTTCCGCTCTGTACGTCCGTCACCTCACTTTTTGGCTGCACATCGCATTCAGCAGGAGGACACAACACATGCTGTGATTGTCAGGACTGGGCTGTGTTTGCTGTTCTTTTTGTCTTCGTTTGTTGGTTCTGTTATGGTTGGTCTCTTGTTGGGGTTTTCTGTTGGGTCTGTCTGTCCCTTTCTCTCTTGTCTGTCTCTGCTGACTCTTGGTGGTGGGCGTTTCCCTCGCTCTCTGGTCACGCCCTCCTTCTGGTTCATTCTACGCACACCTGCTCCCAATCAGCACCTCAACACCTGGGTGTATTTAAGCTCCTCTGTTCCCTTGTCATTTGCCAGATTGATGCGCCTTGTGCCTTCTCTCCAGCTCTGTTTGTATTCTCGACCTGCTTGTGTGTTCTGACTACCTGCCTGTATCCTCGACCACAATTTTGCCTGATGTTTTAGGTTTTGTTATTCTTGTTAGACTGCTTTACTGTGTACCGGACCCCATTTACTGTTTCAGTAAACTGCTTTTACCTACAGAGCTTGTTGTCTGAGTCCTGCATTTGCGTCCAGCTGTTCCAGTTATCCAGACCTGACAGCGATATCAGGCCAAAAAAATCCAACATGTTGAATATCCCCGATTTGCGATTGAAGCGCTCCTGGCGCTCGGAGTGCTCTTAACACACCACACGGCAGGAATATCTGATAAGATTATCTTTAGCATCATCACGATTGTCGGGGTGTCCTTAAGATTGTCAGAAGGGGAAGATCGGGCTTGATATCGGCCTAATTATCCTGCCGTGTGAACCAGGCCTTACAAAGTATTGAGCTGAACATTTGTTACTGACCAAATGATTATTTTCCACCATAATTTACAAATAAATTCTTTAAAAATCCTACAATGTGATTTTCTGGATTTTTTTTCTCATTTTGTCTCTCATAATTGAAGTGTTGAAAATTACAGACCTCTCTCATCTTTCTAAGTAGGAGAACTTGCACAATCAGGGGCTGACTAAATACTTTTTTGCCCCATTGTACATTATATAACTCATAAGAAGGAATGAAAATGCTTTAAGACAAGATTCCAAATACATTCTTCACTGCATGACATGCACGAGGCAACCTGTGATTCTCTGTGATTCTGGGAGTGATAAGAGAATGGTTTCATCAGCCAAGTTCTGAGAGCAAATGAGTCATCGGCTACAAAATTATTATTTTAGATAGCATGTCGTTCAGTGGGACAAAGCGGGACGCACTGGCACGACGAATTGCGAGGCACTGCGGAGATCAAATTAGTACAAGTGTCAAGTTGCCTTATGGATAGGGCGCGGCGTCCTCTGAAATCAAGCTAGCTGGAACAGAGTAGTGCTGGTTTTTAACCCCCCCCCAATCACACTTAACAGTTTTGCACAGTAATGTATAAAGCACTGGTATCCTACATATTTTTGTCAATGTGCTGTTAATATTTATCCTAAATGTTTCCACTACAAGGGTCACAGTGCTTGTGTTTGTGTGCTGCGGTGCGCATGACCCAGTAAACACTGTGTCCTTGGAAAAATGTTGCTGTGTGTAAACTCTTCCAAAGGAAGGGTGGTGTTTGGAGGTGTGAGGGCGCTGACAGAGGTCTCACAACACAGTGTTTACACATTATTTTACTTGGCAACAAAGAAAGGCGTGTTTGAAGAGGGTTGGATTGACATGATTTCAAAAAACCAACAAAAAGCAACAAATGTAGTCAGATTTTAGGTGTGAAACTGAAATCAGAGTTGTGAGAGTCAACAGAGCACAACTATAGAGAGCCGAGCCACAGCTGCTACCCGGACTTGTACTTGGTCTGTGTTTTACTGCGCTCCATCCAGTGCTGCTGGTACATGCATAAAGGGAGTGGCACAAATAAAAGGGAGAGAGAGGAAGACAAAAATCAAAGCTCCCAATAAACTTCTTTAAACTAGATATCTGTAAGCAAGTTTGCAAAATGTTAGCCCACAATCTGCTATACTAGTGGAAATAAACTGTCTGTACTGAAAAATTTTCAATAACCACCTCTGTATTGAAGAGGTCAACAGGTTTGTTCATACATGCACATATTTTAAATTATACATATATACTAGCATGTTGCCTGTGGGGGCCCACAGACTCTAGATTGGGTAGCGTTTATAAAATAGGTAGCTCACATTTTTCAAGAATGGTCATAAATTATGGAAAGTTAAGTTTATATAATGAGTTGGAATGGTGTGAGAGTAAAGAATGTTTTTAGAACCTAACGCTAACAGTTTTTAGAGGAAGAACTCAACCCTTTTATTTCCTGTTAATTACATAATTTTTTTCATGTTAATTTACTGTCAATGTATTTGTAAGTCGTTTAGGTTCTTATTATCATATTCACACTATTATTAATCATTAATATTATCATTACTATCAGTATTACTATTATTATTTTATTATTACAACCCCTGGCAAAAATTATGGAATCACTGGCCTTGGAGGATGTTCATTCAGTTGTTTAATTTTGTAGAAAAAAGCAGATCACAGACATGACACAAAACTAAAGTCATTTCAAATGGCAACTTTCTGGATTTAAGAAACACTATAAGAAATCAAGAAAAAAATTGTGGCAGTCAGTAACGACTACTTTTTTAGACCAAGCAGAGGGAAAAAATATGGAATCACTCAATTCTGAGGAATAAATTATGGAATCACCCTGTAAATTTTCATCCCCAAAACTAACACTTGCATCAAATCAGATCTGCTCGTTAGTCTGCATCTAAAAAGGAGTGATCACACCTTGGAGAGCTGTTGCACCAAGTGGACTGACATGAATCATGGCTCCAACACAAGACATGTCAATTGAAACAAAGGAGAGGATTATCAAACTCTTAAAAGAGGGTAAATCATCACGCAATGTTGCAAAAGATGTTGGTTGTTCACAGTCAGCTGTGTCTAAACTCTGGACCAAATACAAACAACATGGGAAGGTTGTTAAAGGCAAACATACTGGTAGACCAAGGAAGACATCAAAGCGTCAAGACAGAAAACTTAAAGCAATATGTCTCAAAAATCGAAAATGCACAACAAAACAAATGAGGAAAGAATGGGAGGAAACTGGAGTCAACGTCTGTGACCGAACTGTAAGAAACCGCCTAAAGGAAATGGGATTTACATACAGAAAAGCTAAACAAAAGCCATCATTAACACCTAAACAGAAAAAAACAAGGTTACAATGGGCTAAGGAAAAGCAATCGTGGACTGTGGATGACTGGATGAAAGTCATATTCAGTGATGAATCTCGAATCTGCACTGGGCAAGGTGATGATGCTGGAACTTTTGTTTGGTGTCGTTCCAATGAGATTTATAAAGATGACTGCCTGAAGAGAACACGTAAATTTCCACAGTCATTCATAATATGGGGCTGCATGTCAGTTAAAGGCACCGGTGAGATGGCTGTCATTACATCATCAATAAATGCACAAGTTTACGTTGATATTTTGAAAGGATGTTTGGGGATGATGAAATCTTTTTTCCAGATGATAATGCATCTTGCCATAGAGCAAAAACTGTGAAAACATTCCTTGCAAAAAGACACATAGGGTCAATGTCATGGCCTGCAAACAGTCCGGATCTTAATCCAATTGAAAATCTTTGGTGGAAGTTGAAGAAAATGGTCCATGACAAGGCTCCAATCTGCAAAGCTGATCTGGCAACAGCAATCAGAGAAAGTTGGCGCCAGATTTATGAAGAGTACTGTTTGTCACTCATTAAGTCCATGCCTCAGAGACTGCAAGCTGTTATAAAAGCCAGAGGTGGTGCAACAAAATACTAGTGATGTGTTGGAGCGTTCTTTTGTTTTTCATGATTCCATAATTTATTCCTCAGAATTGAGTGATTCCATATTTTTTTCCCTCTGCTTGATCTAAAAAAGTAACCGTTACTGACTGCCACAATTTTTTTTCCTGATTTCTTATAGTGTTTCTTAAAGCCAGAAAGTTGCCATTTGAAATGACTTTTGTTTTGTGTCATGTCTGTGATCTGCTTTTTTTCTACAAAATTAAACAACTGAATGAACATCCTCAGAGGCTAGTGATTCCATAATTTTTGCCAGGGGTTGTACATCTATTTTGTCATTTGATTTTTAAATGGACCACAATGGAAATAAGTGTTTTCAGTTTCTTGTGTCATTCATGTATTTTTAACGTATTTACATTATGTACTTACATTGAACTTAATAAAATCACGCACACACGCATACACGTACACAGAAGTCACTTCACTTTTAATATATAGATGATTTATCGTCCCCTGCTGAAATGCCACGTGAGTAATTATCAACATACATTTTTCAGTGTTGTTAGATAATATCCGTAGTTTCTCCAAAAATAATAATCCTCGCAACTTTCTTTTTGCAGGTGTTTATCTTTGACCCAAAATACATAAGCATACCAAACAGCAAATGTCAGCTGTCCTCAGTTTGTCCGTGATCAAATTTATACACATGCAAGCATGCATACATGTATAAAGTCTGAGCTCACAGTATCAGTAGAATGATAACTAGGGTAAGTGTACCCATTAAGCCCATGCACCCTTTAAGCCCACTTTCAACTTTGATGTCAATTTACAAAAAAGGAAACTATATATTTTGCCATCCATTACTTCATTCAATCAAATTGTTATTTACATCTATGACATTTTTTATTGCATAAAAATCACATTTTCCATCGTTGAGTTAGCCCCACCCCAAAGTATACAGTCTCTGGACACCTGACATGAAGACACCCAAAAACTCTGGGTTTTGGGACCTGTTACATTTTATCCATTTTCAGCAAATTTCAGTCACATCTTTGGTAAGTACATTAATATTATATCAAACAAGAGGTAAATGTACTAATTTTGATTCATAGATAAATAGTATTTT
Source organism: Thalassophryne amazonica (assembly GCF_902500255.1). Classification (NCBI taxonomy): domain Eukaryota; kingdom Metazoa; phylum Chordata; class Actinopteri; order Batrachoidiformes; family Batrachoididae; genus Thalassophryne; species Thalassophryne amazonica. The sequence goes on from NC_047106.1 coordinate 22,024,556, forward strand.
GCCAAATTATACGATTTCCCTTCAAATGGAAAGATGAGTTTTATGGGCGAGCAAAGATAGCTGATCTCATGCTAACATCCCTAGCCCCGTTAATTTTCTTAAATCCTCCAAACCGTGACTATCCAGGGTTGGGACCAGGAAGCAGAGTTGTAGTCTTACACACCTCTCTGCAGCTTCTCTCCCCCTGCCATCCCCTCATTACCCCATCCCCGTAGAGACAGTGCCTGCTCCCAGACTACCAATAACCAGCAAAAATCTATTTAAGCATAAAAATTCAAAAAGAAAAAATAATATAGCACCTTCAACTGCACCACAGACTAAAACAGTTAAATGTGGTCTATTAAACATTAGGTCTCTCTCTTCTAAGTCCCTGTTAGTAAATGATATAATAATTGATCAACATATTGATTTATTCTGCCTTACAGAAACCTGGTTACAGCAGGATGATTATGTTAGTTTAAATGAGTCAACACCCCCGAGTCACACTAACTGCCAGAACGCTCGTAGCACGGGCCGAGGCAGAGGATTAGCAGCAATCTTCCATTCCAGCTTATTAATTAATCAAAAACCCAGACAGAGCTTTAATTCATTTGAAAGCTTGACTCTTAGTCTTGTCCATCCAAATTGGAAGTCCCAAAAGCCAGCTTTATTTGTTGTTATCTATCGTCCTCCTGGTCGTTACTGTGAGTTTCTCTGTGAATTTTCAGAACTTTTGTCTGACTTAGTGCTTAGCTCAGATAAGATAATTATAGTGGGCGATTTTAACATCCACACAGATGCTGAGAATGACAGCCTCAACACTGCATTTAATCTGTTATTAGACTCAATTGGCTTTGCTCAAAATGTAAATGAGTCCACCCACCACTTTAATCATATCTTAGATCTTGTTCTGACTTATGGTATGGAAATTGAAGACTTAACAGTATTCCCTGAAAACTCCCTTCTGTCTGATCATTTCTTAATAACATTTACATTTACTCTGATGGACTACCCAGCAGTGGGGAATAAGTTTCATTACACTAGAAGTCTTTCAGAAAGCGCTGTAACTAGGTTTAAGGATATGTTTCCTTCTTTATGTTCCCTAATGCCATATACCAACACAGTGCAGAGTAGCTACCTAAACTCTGTAAGTGAGATAGAGTATCTCGTCAATAGTTTTACATCCTCATTGAAGACAACTTTGGATGCTGTAGCTCCTCTGAAAAAGAGAGCTTTAAATCAGAAGTGCCTGACTCCGTGGTATAACTCACAAACTCGCAGCTTAAAGCAGATAACCCATAAGTTGGAGAGGAAATGGCGTCTCACTAATTTAGAAGATTTTCACTTAGCCTGGAAAAAGAGTCTGTTGCTCTATAAAAAAGCCCTCCGTAAAGCTAGGACATCTTAATACTCATCACTAATTGAAGAAAATAAGAACAACCCCAGGTTTCTTTTCAGCACTGTAGCCAGGCTGACGAAGAGTCAGAGCTCTATTGAGCCGAGTATTCCTTTAACTTTAACTAGTAATGACTTCATGACTTTCTTTGCTAATAAAATTTTAACTATTAGAGAAAAAATTACTCATAACCATCCCAAAGACGTATCGTTATCTTTGGCTGCTTTCAGTGATGTCGGTATTTGGTTAGACTCTTTCTCTCAGATTGTTCTGTCTGAGTTATTTTCATTAGTTACTTCATCCAAAGCATCAACATGTCTATTAGACCCCATTCCTACCAGGCTGCTCAAGGAAGCCCTACCATTATTTAATGCTTCGATCTTAAATATGATCAATCTATCTTTATTAGTTGGCTATGTACCACAGGCTTTTAAGGTGGCAGTAATTAAACCATTACTTAAAAAGCCATCACTTGACCCAGCTATCTTAGCTAATTATAGGCCAATCTCCAACCTTCCTTTTCTCTCAAAAATTCTTGAAAGGGTAGTTGTTAAACAGCTAACTGATCATCTGCAGAGGAATGGTCTATTTGAAGAGTTTCAGTCAGGTTTTAGAATTCATCATAGTACAGAAACAGCATTAGTGAAGGTTACAAATGATCTTCTTATGGCCTCAGACAGTGGACTCATCTCTGTGCTTGTTCTGTTAGACCTCAGTGCTGCTTTTGATACTGTTGACCATAAAATTTTATTACAGAGATTAGAGCATGCCATAGGTATTAAAGGCACTGCGCTGCGGTGGTTTGAATCATATTTATCTAATAGATTACACTTTGTTCATGTAAATGGGGAATCTTCTTCACAGACTAAGGTTAATTATGGAGTTCCACAAGGTTCTGTGCTAGGACCAATTTTATTCACTTTATACATGCTTCCCTTAGGCAGTATTATTAGACGGCATTGCTTAAATTTTCACTGTTACGCAGATGACACCCAGCTTTATCTATCCATGAAGCCAGAGGACACACACCAATTAGCTAAACTGCAGGATTGTCTTACAGACATAAGGACATGGATGACCTCTAATTTCCTGCTTTTAAACTCAGATAAAACTGAAGTTATTGTACTTGGCCCCACAAATCTTAGAAACATGGTGTCTAACCAGATCCTTACTCTGGATGGCATTACCCTGACCTCTAGTAATATTGTGAGAAATCTTGGAGTCATTTTTGATCAGGATATGTCATTCAAAGCGCATATTAAACAAATATGTAAGACTGCTTTTTTGCATTTACGCAATATCTCTAAAATTAGAAAGGTCTTGTCTCAGAGTGATGCTGAAAAACTAATTCATGCATTTATTTCCTCTAGGCTGGACTATTGTAATTCATTATTATCAGGTTGTCCTAAAAGTTCCCTGAAAAGCCTTCAGTTAATTCAAAATGCTGTAGCTAGAGTACTGACGGGGACTAGAAGGAAAGAGCATATCTCACCCATATTGGCCTCTCTTCATTGGCTTCCTGTTAATTCTAGAATAGAATTTAAAATTCTTCTTCTTACTTATAAGGTTTTGAATAGTCAGGTCCCTTCTTATCTTAGGGACCTCATAGTACCATATCACCCCAATAGAGCGCTTCGCTCTCAGACTGCAGGCTTACTTGTAGTTCCTAGGGTTTGTAAGAGTAGAATGGGAGGTAGAGCCTTCAGCTTTCAGGCTCCTCTCCTGTGGAACCAGCTCCCAATTCGGATCAGGGAGACAGACACCCTCTCTACTTTTAAGATTAGGCTTAAAACTTTCCTTTTTGCTAAAGCTTATAGTTAGGGCTGGATCAGGTGACCCTGAACCATCCCTTAGTTATGCTGCTATAGACTTAGACTGCTGGGGGGTTCCCATAATGCATTGAGTGTTTCTTTCTCTTTTTTGCCCTGTATGCACCACTCTGCATTTAATCATTAGTGATTGATCTCTGCTCCCCTCCACAGCATGTCTTTTTCCCGGTTCTCTCCCTCAGCCCCAACCAGTCCCAGCAGAGGACTGCCCCTCCCTGGGCCTGGTTCTGCTGGGGGTTTCTTCCTGTTAAGAGGGAGTTTTTCCTTCCCACTGTTGCCAAGTGCTTGCTCACAGGGGGTTATTTTGACCGTTGGGGTTTTTCCGTAATTATTGTATGGCTTTGCCTTACAATATAAAGCGCCTTGGGGCAACTGTTTGTTGTGATTTGGCGCTATATAAATAAAATTGATTTGATTTGATTTGAATGTTACTCTGCCACAAGAACTAAGGTTGTCAGCTACAAATATTAAGCATTTTGTTTTTCATTTAACATTGATATTTAGATAAATGCATCATAAATTGTTCTGTGGAGCTGATTAATTTAATAAATTAACTGTTTTTTAATTCAAGTGGGCTTAAATGGTGCATCCCATCAAAATGCATGCAAAGTACAGCGAGCACATGCTAACATTTAATAAAAACTTTATATTTCTGAATGTGTGCACAGTAGTAACTGCTGTAATGTTTGATGCAAGCTATATTTAGGCTCCATGCATAATTTTGTGAGCATATCTTACATCTTGAAAAGAAATCATTGTCTTTTTTAAGCGTTCCTCACGGTGGAACCATTTAAGTCCAGTATGCTCCATTTAAGCCCACCTCATTTATTTCAATAGAGAATTTCCTCTACTACAAGTTAAATACATTTTTCTGTTCAAAAGTGTTTAAAAGTAACAGTTTGCAGTGTGACTTTAAATTATGGATCTACTTTACTAAATAGATAGACAGACAAATATATAGATAGATGTAAATTTTAATATGTAAATATGAATTAAATTTTTTTAAAGACATGTTCACTGTTAGCTAATGAATATATTGCTGTTTATTTTTAATTTAATTGCCTGAAGTGCCTGAAATGAAACTAAATTAACCGATTCATTGTTCGTTCTGTCTTGTGTACTGCACTGTTTGTCATGTATGTCATTTGTTCAGATGATGATCTTGTTCAAAAAGGATAAAAAACAATTTCACTGTCATTTATAATATATATTGTATTAATTATATTTTTATGCATCAAATATTGCATTAAACAAGTTTATTTGATCAATAAATAATGTTATGGGCTTATTTGGAACACACATGGGCTGGTACCAATTAAGCCCATTCCAGACTTTTGATTTTTTCCCTAAAATTTCTTAATTACATCTTTTGAATTGCACATCAACTAATTACTAAAACAAATGAGAGGTAAATCTTTCCCTTCAACAAATGATGCCACTATATAGGAAAAACAGAGAAACTTAGATTTTGGTGGGCTTAATGGGTACACTTACCCTAATGACTGACTGACTCCACATACAGTAGTGTTCAGAATAATAGTAGTGCTATGTGACTAAAAAGATTAATCCAGGTTTGGAGTATATTTCTTATTGTTACATGGGAAACAAGGTACCAGTAGATTCAGTAGATTCTCACAAATCCAACAAGACCAAGCATTCATGATATGCACACTCTTAAGGCTATGAAATTGGGCTATTAGTAAAAAAAAAAAGTAGAAAAGGGGGTGTTCACAATAATAGTAGCATCTGCTGTTGATGCTACAAACTCAAAACTATTATGTTCAAACTGCTTTTTTAGCAATCCTGTGAATCACTAAACTAGTATTTAGTTGTATAACCACAGTTTTTCATGATTTCTTCACATCTGCGAGGCATTAATTTTGTTGGTTTGGAACCAAGATTTTGCTCATTTACTAGTGTGCTTGGGGTCATTGTCTTGTTGAAACACCCATTTCAAGGGCATGTCCTCTTCAGCATAAGGCAACATGACCTCTTCAAGTATTTTGACATATCCAAACTGATCCATGATACCTGGTATGCGATATATAGGCCCAACACCATAGTAGGAGAAACATGCCCATATCATAATACTTGCACCACCATGCTTCACTGTCTTCACTGTGAACTGTGGCTTGAATTTAGAGTTTGGGGGTCGTCTCACAAACTGTCTGTGGCCCTTGGACCCAAAAAGAACAATTTTACTCTCATCAGTTCACAAAATATTCCTCCATTTCTCTTTAGGCCAGTTGATGTGTTCTTTGGCAAATTGTAACCTCTTCTGCACGTCTTTTATTTAACAGAGGGACTTTGCGGGGGATTCTTGCAAATAAATTAGTTTCACACAGGTGTCTTCTAACTGTCACAGCACTTACAGGTAACTCCAGACTGTCTTTGCTCATCCTGGAGCTGATCAATGGGTGAGCATTTGCCATTCTGTTTATTCTTCTATCCATTTTGATGGTTTTCCGTTTTCTTCCACGCGTCTTTTTTTTTGTCCATTTTAAAGCACTGGAGATCATTGTAGATGATGCCTATAATTTTTTGCACCTGCATATAAGTTTTCCCCTCTCCAATCAACTTTTTAATCAAACTACGCTGTTCTTCTGAACAATGTCTTGAATGTCCCATTTTCCTCAGGCTTTCAAAGGGAAAAGCATGTTCAACAGGTGCTGGCTTCATCCTTAAATAGGGGACACCTGATTCACACCTGTTTGTTCCACAAAATTGACAAACTCACTGACTGAATGCCACACTACTATTATTGTGAACCCCCCTTTCCTACTTTTTTACTAATAGCCCAATTTCATAGCCTTAAGAGTGTGCATATCATGAATGCTTGGTCTTGTTGGATTTGTGAGAATCTACTGGTACCTTGTTTCCGATGTAACAATAAGAAATATACTCAAAACCTGGATTAATCTTTTTAGTCACATAGCACTACTATTATTCTGAACACTACTGTATTACTGAAATTTAACCAGTTCTTTCTCTACTAACTGAACCCCCCCACACACACACGTGTGTGCATATAAATACTCAATGACTTTTTAAAGTGCCGACTAGCCAATTACATTGATTGATGGCATGCAGTAACTCTTGCTTCATCAGTTTCCACTATAATACAGAGATGAAGAAAGTCAACAGCAAATCAATGAAGTCAAATGTACGTTATCTAGTACAGGATCTGAAAATCCACAGAATATCAACATAGTGTAAGGTACTTTGTTGAGGAATGGCCCATCAACAGTCATCTGCTATTTCAGTAGGAAAATATCAGGCGTATAAAGATATAAAATTTGTGAATGCAGGCCTTCTCTGATCGGACCGTGCTTCCTCTACCTCAAACCACACAAGTTATGGCTCATTTGGATTCGTGCTACATATGAAGATGGAGTGATATCTTGGGGCAATAAAAAACTACAACAACAAAGAAGTGTCTGCCATAAAGAATGACTTCCACTGCTAAAAGGGAAAGTGGCAAAGCTGCAACAAGTACAGGCACATTCGCTGAGGCCAAGCCTTGACAATGAAACGGCAGCTTCAAATGAGTTCAAATTAACTGCAAGGAGACAATCAGATAAAACCCATTACTACAACCTGATAAAGCACTGATTGTGAAGATAAATTTAAACCCAGGATGCTGCATTCAAATAAGCAGTGGCGTCAAACTGAACATGGCTGAAACCCTGGGGCTTTCACACTGGACACCGAAGTCCTACAGCTTGTACAGTGTAGCAAAGTCAAACATGGATCAATACACCATACGTGGGTCCACTTGAAGAGGTGATCTTGAATACAATTCATGTGTATGGTTTTGCAAATGGTTTGAAAGAAAAAAAATAAATAAATAAGCGGTTCTGGGGGGTGGATGGAAACGTCTAGCATGTTTGAGCTCCACGGCTTAATTCAACATTGTTTTGTTAAATTAGTTTTGTGGTGTCCAGCAACTGCACACACAACACACGACACAAACATGCAAATGGGTGTGTGTGTGTGTGTGTGTGTATATATCATGGCTGATCAGAACCAATTAAATTCATAATTATGCCCTTGGCGGATGTAATTATGACATGGGTTAAAGCAATAAATTTTCATCTGACTGAAATTTTGTCCTGGCAAAAATCAATGCCAGCAATTCCCGAAAATGTGGCGTACCTCTCCAATGTGCCAAACGCCAGCGAATGTGAGCATTTGCCCACTCAAGTCGGTTACGACGACAAACTGGAGTCAGGTCGAGACCCCGATGAGGACGACGAGCATGCAGATGAACTTCCCTGAGACGGTTTCTGACAGTTTGTGCAAAAATTCTTTGGTTATGCAAACCGATTGTTCCAGCAGCTGTCCGAGTGGCTGGTCTCAGACGATCTTGGAGGTGAACATGCTGGATGTGGAGGTCCTGGGCTGGTGTGGTTACACGTGGTCTGCGGTTGTGAGGCTGGTTGGATGTACTGCCAAATTCTCTGAAACGACTTTGGAGACGGTGTATGGTAGAGACATGAACATTCAATACACGAGCAACAGCTCTGGTTGACATTCCTGCTGTCAGCATGCCAATTGCACGCTCCCTCAAATCTTGCAACATCTGTGGCATTGTGCTGTGTGATAAAACTGCACCTTTCAGAGTGGCCTTTTATTGTGGACAGTCTAAGGCACACCTGTGCACTAATCATGGTGTCTAATCAGCATCTTGATATGGCACACCTGTGAGGTGGGATGGATTATCTCAGCAAAGGAGAAGTGCTCACTATCACAGATTTAGACTGGTTTGTGAACAATATTTGAGGGAAATGGTGATATTGTGTATGTGGAAAAAGTTTTAGATCTTTGAGTTCATCTCATACAAAATGGGAGCAAAACCAAAAGTGTTGCGTTTATATTTTTGTTGAGTAGATATTAGGGCATGGAAGACTGCACTGAATTTTGAAGGTGATCCAGATCCGAATTCTAGATCAAGATTCAATTTATATAGGCTTTGAAGGATTACTTCAAAATTACTTCACGGATTCTCACCAAATTTTCACTATGGATATTTATTAGGCCACAGAAGACTCCATTATATTTTGGAGGTGATCTAGATCTGAATTCGGATTCTGGATCAAGATTTCACATTTATACAGGCTTTAATGGATTTCTTCAAAACTCCTTCACGGATTCTCACCAAATCTACACCACAGATAGCTATTAGGGCATGGAAGACTCCACTAAATTTTGGAGGTGATCCAGATCCGTACTGGTGGACATCAGAACTCTCTCACTGCTCTTGTTCATTTTGCTTCCTGTTGCACAATGTGGTAAATGCGACTTGTACTCCGGAAAGTAAAATGCAACACACATACACACCCTGTTTAATCAGTTCTAAATGTACTGTAAAGGATGTTTTTCAAGATTTTACTAATTTTAATCAACCTGGGAATGGACAAATAGGTTACATATAGATGCAGTTGTTGAATGTGATATGAATTATTTCAAGAAGACCCTTGTCCTCCACAATGTTATTTAGCCTGCAGTCTATTTATCAATTGGTGTTGAAAATTTTTTTGCACGGAATAATTAATTATTTGTGGAAATCGCTACTCACTTTGCCAGGAGGAAGTTCATGTCATACTTGCTGTTCAGCAGAAACACTTGGTGTCTATGTAAAGTGCTGCATCACGCGTCAAAATAAGTTAAAAGGAATTTACGTTAATACAATAATATTGCATAAACTTTGGCAGCCCTTAAAGTGTCAAAACTGGCCCCCCACAAAAATACAAAACCTATACAAAAAGAAATGCAAATTCAATATCCCGACACATTGCCAAAATAAACAGTGTTCTCTGCCTTCAGCTTTACCTTCTACCATTTTTAATACCTGTTTTTGTCCCCCATGGATAGAATCATTACTTGAGGCATATTTGGTTTTTTTACTACATGTATTTGGGACTGTTTAGGCTTTACTTTTGATAGAAATGCAAAGTGACAGGAAACATGGAGAAAGATGCATAGCAGATCAAGCTCAGGGTCAGATATGAGCTTGGGGGTGTGGTGAACTGCATCTTGCAGCAGGGGGAAAGTGCCTTAACCCCAAATCTCAAGTGATGTACATCTTACACACAAGAAACCCTGTCAGTTATCATGACTAAACAAAGAATGATGGGGCAACCAAGCCATCAATCAAATCTTCCGAGGGCCTACACTCAAACTGCAACAAAGGACTTTAAAATTTAAAGCCCTCCCAGAAGTGACATTGTCAGGATTTGACGGTGCTACACTTGACTTCAGAGGCAATCTTAAGTTTTTATTAGATTTTAATTGAATTTAATTTTAATCAGGCTTACTGCATCAGAAAACATCAAATAAAACCTTGCTTTATTTGTACCATCATCACTCACTCTTCCTACACGGGTGATAACCAAGCGGTTAGTGCGCTTTGTTTCAGCACAGAAGGTTCCCCTGCTACATTTCTGCATATAATGTGGAGTTGCATCAGGAAAGGCATCAGACATAAAATTTGTGCCAAATTAACATGCAGATCCACCTTGTATCTGCTGTAGCGACTCAGAGTGAAAACAAGGGTGCAGCTGAAGGGACTTACAGTAGTGTTCAGAATAATAGTAGTGCTATGTGACTAAAAAGATTAATCCAGGTTTTGAGTTTATTCCTTATTGTTACATGGGAAACAAGGTACCAGTAGATTCAGTGGATTCTCATAAATCCAACAAGACCAAGCATTCATGATATGCACACTCTTAAGGCTATGAAATTGGGCTATTAGTAAAAAAAAAAGTAGAAAAGGGGGTGTTCACAATAATAGTAGTGTGGCATTCAGTCAGTGAGTTCGTCAATTTTGTGGAACAAACAGGTGTGAATCAGGTGTCCCCTATGTAAGGATGAAGCCAGCACCTGTTGAACATGCTTTTCTCTTTGAAAGCCTGAGGAAAATGGGACGTTCAAGACATTATTCAGAGGAACAGTGTAGTTTGATTAAAAAGTTGATTGGAGAGGGGAAAACTTATACATAGGTGCAAAAAAATTATAGGCTGTTCATCTACAATGATCTCCAATGCTTTAAAATGGACAAAAAAAAAAAAACAACAGAGACGCGTGGAAGAAAACGGAAAACAACCATCAAGATGGATGGAAGAATAACCAGAATGGCAAAGGCTCACCCATTGATCAGCTCCAGGATGATCAAAGACAGTCTGGAGTTACCTGTAAGTGCTGTGTCAGTTAGAAGAGGCCTGTGTGAAGCTAATTTATTTGCAAGAATCCCCTGCAAAGTCCCTCTGTTAAATAAAAGACGTGCAGAAGAGGTTACAATTTGCCAAAGAACACGTCAACTGGCCTAAAGAGAAATGGAGGAATATTTTGTGGACTGATGATAGTAAAATTGTTCTTTTTGGGTCCAAGGTCCGCAGACAGTTTGTGAGACGACCCCCAAACTCTGAATTCAAGTCACAGTTCACAGTGAAGACAGTGAAGCATGGTGGTGCAAGCATCATGATATGGGCATGTTTCTCCTACTATGGTGTTGGGCCTATATATCGCATACCAGGTATCATGGATCAGTTTGGATATGTCAAAATACTTGAAGAGGTCATGTTGCCTTATGCTGAAGAGGACATGCCCTTGAAATGTGTGTTTCAATAAGACAATGACCCCAAGCACACTAGTAAATGAGCAAAATCTTGGTTCCAAACCAACAAAATTAATGATGAAATCATGAAAAACTGTGGTTATACAACTAAATACTAGTTTAGTGATTTACAGGCTTGCTAAAAAAGCAGTTTGAACATAACAGTTTTGAGTTTGTAGCATCAACAGCAGATGCTACTATTATTGTGAACACCCCCTTTTCTACTTTTTTTTTTTTTACTAATAGCCCAATTTCATAGCGTTAAGATTGTGCATATCATGAATGCTTGGTCTTGTTGGATTTGTGAGAATCTACTGAATCTACTGGTACCTTGTTTCCCATGTAACAATAAGAAATATACTCAAAACCTGGATTAATCTTTTTAGTCACATAGCACTACTATTATTCTGAACACTACTGTACTTTTCATCACTCTTCTGATCAGACTGAGAGGAAACACTGTGTGAAAAACAATGTCTGGAGCTTCTGTGTTTTCCCCCCTCACTCCACCAGCAAACATGAAAACACACATTTTGTATGTGAGGTGACAGTCTGACAGAGAAATGGAGACACATAGACTTGTATTACACTGAAAACAGAAGGCATTCTGCTGGAATGTAAACTGTGTTGAAGCTCCTAATTTTTTCTCTAAATTTGACTAGTGTGTGCTTTTTGGTACAAGTGAGCCTTCATAATCAGTATAATGAGAACTTGCTGTGAGAGACAAATCTGGCAGCTTTGCCAACCTACAGCATATAAACACAACCTGCAGTCTGCACATATCTGGTACAGCGTGGACAGATGGAGCTCAAAGAGAAAATAATGCATTTGTTACATAACACAAAAAGAGACAGACTGTAGGAGGAAAACCACAAAGAGTGCATGTTTGTTGACTGACCTGCAAGGCAATGAATGACAAGGTGGCCCAGAGAGGCCACAACATTTCCATATTAAGACAACATTAGCAAATGCAGAAAACACAAATACAAAAACACCTGCATCAAATCTACAACATGTATTTGCATAAAAAAATCTTCCAAATTCAGAAAATGCGGGAAAACACACACAAATATAACCTACAGCACACAGAGTTTAATATTATAATGTGTCTCCTGTATATTCATATAAAACCTGCAAAAACACAAGATGCTTTATGACAGTAAGAACGACACAAAAACACATTCCTACCTGGAGGACTTTCAATGACGAAATGTTCAACGCATCATCATAATAAAACGAAAAACTAAGTGCAGGGATGTTCCAAACAGATCTTTTTTGTTTTTACCCGAATCCCAGAGTCACTTGAAACTGACCATCTGCCAACACGAGCTCGATCCATATGTTTCTTATTACATTTGTACTGAGCAGAATGCAAGCACATTAAAGCCAATCCATTGTATATGCTTGTCATTTTAACAGTTCTGCCATACATTAAGAGGGACACCCCCCTCCCCTCAATCAAACACAGTGAAAGCTATTTGAGCCTCATTTTAAAGTTCATCTCACATTAAAAAAAAAACAAAAAAAACAGCAAAAAACAAGCAAGCAAACAAACAAACAAACAAAAAAAACAGAGTGCCAAGGGCCCTGTGGGTTACTGGCTCAATTAAAGCCAAAGACAAAATGGTCATTTTCAGCATAAAAATGGCCGCCATTTCCAAAGAAACGAATCTATGACTATATGTCAACAACTCATATTACATCCTTGACAAATTAGAAAAAAGTTAGACAGTTTTTGAGAAAATTGCCTTTAAGTGCTCGGGCAGCACAGTGCCTTAGTGGTTAGTACTGTTGCCTCACAGCAAGAAGGTCATGAGCTTGATTCCCACCTGTGGCATTTCTGTATGGAGTTTGCATGTGCCCCCCTTGTTTGCGTGGGTTTCCTCCAGGTGCTCCGGTTTCCTCCCACATTTGAAGACACGAAGGTTCGGTGAATTGGAAACTTTATAACTGTCCAGGTCTCCCTTGGAGACTAACCTCAATGGGACTAACCTGGTTAAATAAAAAAAATTGCCATTTTCAGTATAAAAACAAATCTAAGAATATGGTTTTTAGATGGGAACAATGTCAACGACACATCACACCCTTGCCAAATTAGAAAAAAGTTAGACAGTTTTTGAGGTACTGCAAGAAACGGGCAACAACTACGATGGATGCCGTGCCACGACATAGGGTTAGTGACCTATCGGCCGGGAACCCCCCTAAAAAAAGTGTAACAAACTGAACTGTCATTTATGTGTACCATTACACCCCTACCATGAATCAGCAAGATGCTGTCACGAATGCAGATCCACTCATTCACTCACTTATTTACTCCATTAATTTTATGCTCACCCTGCTAATCACAGGGAACAGTAATTATGTAAATACATAGCATGTCTTTCGGTGGGATCTTCCCCCACAACATGCATGCTGTGTCTATGTCATGGTGATGGCTTTTCAATTTTGTTAATGCCAGGGGATGTTGTACTGGCATCAGTGTGCGGTGCTTTGCACCTTAGCAGTGTGTGTGGAAGCACAGCTGTTTTCCTCAATCCAGCAGAGAAAAAATAAATACATATATTAAAAAAAAAAATCACGAAAGAAACTTGTCCGATTCTTTATCTGACGTTCATCAGCGTTTCTACCACTGCTAAAGATGTCCCTGCATACACTGTGGCGTACGGTGTACTGGATTTAGCTTCTTTCTGTCATGGAACCAATTTTGACAACAAGCTAATAAAGGTGTTGAACAGGATAAATCATATGGGTGAAAAATGCACGCTAAAAAGTAGTAAAGTGCATGATACATGATGTCACTACTACAAGGGAACAAATAATGAATGTCAAAAGACATACCATCAGTTGATAAGGGTCTACTTAGGCGTCACATAAGGCACACATTCAAAGATGGGTGGGGGTCAAACATAAAAGTGTTGCCAGGTCCAACTTAACATGAAAGTGTAAGTGTTGAAAATAGCTTCAGTCTGACTGTCCAATCCCATTCCCTGCCATTTCTCACTGCCGTGTTGCGGCTGGTGACAGCAGCGTCATTCGCACATGACAGCTGGCTGGCTGGATAATCACAGACAGGGTCAGTGGTACTGTTCCTCTGTGCTTCATACAGTCTATATGGCAAAACAATAGGTGCTCTGGCACTAGACAGACCAGATCGTGAGGACGGTAGTAGCTGCCTTCCAGGGAGTATTACCAGAACTAGAAATAGATCCTGCTTGTGTTTCCACAAGGCGAAAAAGAGACTGATCTTTATGTAAATATGTACTGAGGACAGACTGTGACATAGACGCAGCCCACAGCTGAGTCTGAGCTCCATTTTGTCCTGTTCTTAATGATCACTGTGTGTCAGCACTGCCAAATAGACAATTATTCTGCTTTCTACAATTTTTTCCCCTTTCTGTTACAATACAACTTTATTATGAAGAAGCAGGCACAGCATGCAAATGTCACCAGTTATTCAGACGACTAAATCTGAATGTAGAACACCTGCACTCAGTCAAATCAGTTTTCACGGCTATGTCAGTGATGTTACAGACAGAAGAAACTGAAAGTGGCCTTATGCCTCTTGACTGTGAAAACATGGAGCAATGACCTATTAAACACTGGTATCAATTGAAGCCAATGTGTGTGGACCAATGATTAATCGAGCATTCTTTTGGGGGGGTGGGGCTACAGCAAGCTAGTCCTCAAGATTCTTTGTTGCACTGATTATGTAAGATGGCTACAATTACCAATAATAATAATAATTACTGAATAAAACTAGTTCCCACAGGTTTGTGTCTGATCTCAGCATGGGCCAGTATGAGATTTTGCCAGTATGAAAATCTTGGGCAAATATACTGCAGTAAAAGGTATTATATTACTGCACATTTAGACAGACACATTTCAGAGTTGATGTGCATCTCTGCCTGTACATTTAAACAAACAGTGCTGAAGATGGCGGAGAGTTAATGGTGTAAAGAAGAAATTATTGATCCGGTAGACAAGACACGTCTACAAGCCAACAGTTTGAAACCAAACTCTTGGAACAGCATCAGGTGAGGAGTTTGACTGGGACGGTCTACCTGTCAAATGACGGTTCCTATGGTGAGCAGAGCGATCAGCGGCGGCGTGAGCAGAGCGATCAGCGGCGGCGTGAGCAGAGCGATCAGCGGCGGCGTGAGCAGAGCGATCAGCGGCGGCGTGAGCAGAGCCGCTGGCTAGGCTGCGGCTGTGTCGGTGCACCATCCAGGCTTGTGGCTCATCAGGGTGGCCGGCAGCGCTGTTTGCTTTCGGCATCTGTGGCACTTTGGAGGCAGCCAGCCAGTTTTTGCAACTTGTCTGGTGCCAGTGATTGGACCTGTCTCGCCGAGAGTCACGAATCAGCTTTGTGGCTTAGTTGACGTCTGCCGATCTGAATGCGGCTCGTTTTGGGAGACCACTAGCCGGGACTGTGAACTGCTGGAAGCTTATAGCCTAATTGTGACTCGGCGATGGTTTCCAGCTGGACCCGTGACTTCGCCGGAGCCTATCAGCCAGGTCTGCTGAGCAGCAGAGGCTGCCATTTACATCGGCAGTTGTCTCTACAGGAAAGTCAGGACGTATCAGGACAAGCTAAGCTAAGTCATGCTAAGCTAACTGAGCTAGATGTGCTCAGCTTGGCCGATTATTTGTTGTGAATCTCATTTTATTGTTTTATTAGAATTTTATTAATTTTTAAGAGTGGGTTAAATTCTGTGTTTTTGGTGTTTTTAAAAATTTTTATATGATGCTGGCAGAGAGGGTGGCTCTCTTGGAGAGCCGTGTTCGTAAGTTGGAACAGCTTATTAGCCTTGTGGACATTGACGTTACGGGCATGGTTGATGTTGACCCAGCTGTTATGCCTACTGGCATTAGTAAAGAGGGGCCAGCTGGGGAGGAGGTTTTCGGACTGTTGTCAGGCGGAGGAAGTCACGTGGGGCACCATGCCCCACATGACTTCTTCTGAGCCCCACGTGGGGCACGGTGCCCTGTTGTGGCACCCAAATTATATTTGCCTGTGTGAACTATGAACCGATTTTCTCCTCTGGATATGCCTGATGTCAGTCTTATGAGCCCACGGACTTCTACTCCTACCCCCAGGCCGAAACGTCGGGTGTTAGTGATAGGGGATTCCATCACCCGTAAGGTTGAGTTGCAGACGCCAGCTGATGTTCAGTGTTTTCCTGGGGCGAGAGCTCCTGACATTGCCTCTTACCTCAGGGTACTAACGCTGTAAAATGGTAAACAGACCAAGAAACATGACATGAAATACAGTCATATAGTTATTCATGTTGGCGCAAATGATGTTAAGATGAAGCAGTCAGAAATTACAAAAATTAATATAGAAAGGACTTGTGACCTTGCTAGAAGGTCATGTCGGCATCGATTAATAGTTACTGGTCCCCTCCCCTCTCGGGGTGGTGATGAGGTTTTTAGCAGGCTGTTATCGTTAAATAAGTGGCTGGCACAGTTTTGTACACAACACGTTTTTGGTTTTGTCGATAACTGGCCTTTGTTCTGGTGCTGGCATGAGCTGTTGGCTTTCACCCTACTAGAGAGGGAGCTGCCATCTTGTCCGCGAATACAGATAGGGCTCTGCAGGGAGGGTAACACTTGGAGTATACAGCAGGTCGCAGAATATGGGATGAATGTGGGCGTGGTATCCACTAGTTTAGCGGGGAATTTAGTGCGGACAATCCAAGGTGCTGAAAGTGTTTTTTTTGGGAGGGAGATTTATCAGATTGAGACTGTGGCCTGCTCCTGTAGACATGTTTGTAGAATTTACAGAGGGATATGTTTTTCAAATTTAGTACCTATTACTACATCGGATGACATTGGAGTCGAGGATGGCCTGCTGGTTGTTCCTGCTGTATTAAATATTTCATGGCTGTATTAAATATTTCATCCGTGTGGAGTGTATCAGGCCTAAACCTATTTTTAGGTACCTTAGAAATGTTATTTTGGAACCACCCATAAACCCAAATAGTCAATCAATCAATCAATCAATTTTTTTTTATATAGCGCCAAATCACAACAAACAGTTGCCCCAAGGCGCTTTATATTGTAAGGCAAGGCCATACAATAATTATGTAAAACCCCAACGGTCAAAACGACCCCCTGTGAGCAAGCACTTGGCTACAGTGGGAAGGAAAAACTCCCTTTTAACAGGAAGAAACCTCCAGCAGAACCAGGCTCAGGGAGGGGCAGTCTTCTGCTGGGACTGGTTGGGGCTGAGGGAGAGAACCAGGAAAAAGACATGCTGTGGAGGGGAGCAGAGATCGATCACTAATGATTAAATGCAGAGTGGTGCATACAGAGCAAAAAGAGAAAGAAACAGTGCATCATGGGAACCCCCCAGCAGTCTACGTCTATAGCAGCATAACTAAGGGATGGTTCAGGGTCACCTGATCCAGCCCTAACTATAAGCTTTAGCAAAAAGGAAAGTTTTAAGCCTAATCTTAAAAGTAGAGATTGTCAACTCTGCCGAGGACTTTAGTTTGGGTCTTATAAATATTAGATCACTGTATTCAAAATCTATGTTGATCAATGATTTAATTGTGGATCACCATTTGGATATGATTGGTTTGTGTGAAACCTGGCTTAAACCTACAGTTGTTCTTCCCCTGAATGAAGCGTGCCTACCGGCATACACATTTAGTCAGGTTTCCCATGGTATGAAGCAGGGCGGGGGTATTGCTTTTATTTATAAGACTATGTTTGGGGGTCACAGGTATGGATCATTTGAGCATCTGATTCTCCGCTCTGCCCATGACGTTACATATTGTTTGGGGCAGAAGTATGGACATCAGTCGTGTTATTTTGTCAATGTTTATAGGCCTCCTGGCCATATTCTGAATTCCTGGATGAATTTGGTGAGTTTATTTCTAACTTGTCAACTAATGCTGATAACATTTTGATTATGGGTGATTTTAACTTTCATATGAATCGGCCCTCTGATCCCCTCTGTAAATCATTTATGGAGATTGTAGATGCACTGGGACTTCAGCAGTGTATTCAGGGCTCGACACATATTAGTGGTAATACCCTGGATTTGGTTTTGGTACGTGGTATTGCTGTCATGAGTATTGGTATACTGTCCCTTGCATCAGTGGTCTCTGACCATCCACTTATTAAGTTTACATTTACATATTTACATTACCGCGTTTAGTGGAGCAACAACCTAGCCTATTACTGCGGTGACGCATTAAACCTTCAACTAGGACTGAACTTGAAGCCAGATTGCCTGGTCTTTTAGCTTCAACTTTGCAGAATGCTCAGTCAGTGGACAGTCTGGTGGATGGTTTGAATTCGGTACTCAAAACTACACTTGATGAGATTGCACCTCCTTTATTAAGGCCTTGCCTTCCCAAAGTGCAGTCGCCTTGGTTTAATGGTTACTTGCGGGACCTCAGGCAGAAGGCTAGAGGTCTGGAATGGAAGTGGCGTAGCTCTAAATTAGAGGTGTTCCACTCTGCATGGCATGATGCAGTTGCAGAGTATAAGCATGCACGATGGACTACAAAGCGGGCTTACTATTCGGATTTGATCAATAAAAATAAGCACAATTCAAAATTTTGTTTGATACTGTAGCATTTCTTATCCATGGTCGTCACCTGTTAGTCCTTCTCTGTTTATAGCTCAAGACTTCTTGGAGTACTTTGAGAAGAAAATAGAAGACATTAGATTGTGCATATCTAAACATGCTTTGGCTCAATCTCTGCACCGTGCTGTGGAGGTGGGTGTTAATAATGAGGTGACACCTAGATTTACAGAATTTGATACTATTTCACTAGACGCGCTAGCAAAGCTCATGATGTCTACAAAAAGCACAACCTGCCTATCTGATCCTATACCAACAAAATTGTATAAGGACCTGTGGCCCGTTCTTGGACCGATTGTGCTGGAAATTGTTAATCTTTCATTAAGCTCTGGTTCTGTGCCTGGGTGTTTTAAATCTGCAGTGATTAAACCATTGCTTAAGAAATCTGGTCTTGACCCTGGTGTACTAATTACAGGCCGATATCAAATCTGTCATTCTGTTCTAAAATTCTGAAAAAAGTGGTCTCATGGCAGCTTGCAGACCATCTTACTGAGAAGGATCTTTTTGAGCCACTTCAGTCTGCTTTCAGAAAACATGACTCCACAGAGACAGTGTTTACCAGAGTGGTGAATGATTTTCTGTGTACAATGGATTCGGACACCATGATGGTTTAGTGCTCTTGGATCTTAGTGCTGCGTTTGATACTGTGGATCATCATGTCTTACTTGATAGGCTGGAAAATTACTTTGGGATTACTGGAAGTGTTCTTGCTTGGCTGACGTCATACTTGTCCAGTCGTTCTTATTGCGTTGTGTATAATAGCACTACCTCTGGCCTTGATAAAATTAAATTTGGGGTTCCACAGGGGTCTGTGTTAGGCCCCTTGCTTTTCTCACTTTATATAGTGCCCCTTGGGCATATTCTGCGGCATTTGGGGATTGCCTTTCATTGTTATGCTGATGATACTCAATTGTACATGCCTGTAACTGCTGGTAATATTGCCCATATAAAAGCCTTGGACGATTGCCTTATATCTGTGAGAAGCTGGTTGTCTATTAATTTCCTACTCTTGAATTCTGATAAGAATGAAATGATGGTTCTTGGTCCAGCCAGACATCGGCATCATTTTGACCAGTTGGCGCTTAATTTTGGTTCGTGTGTTGGGCATCATACGGACAAAGTGAGGAATCTTGTCTTTTGGACCCCACATTAGAGACATTACGAGGATTGCCTTCTTTCATCTGCAAAATGCAGAGAGGATTCGTCCCATCCTGTCTATGGCTAATGCTGAGACTTTGATACATGCATTTATTTCTTCCAGACTGGATTATTGTAATGCTTTATTTCCTAGCCTGCCGCAGTCTAGCATTCCAGGACTTCAGTTGGTACAGAATGCTGCTGCCAGACTTTTGACACAAAGTAGAAGGTTTGACCATATTACTCCCATTCTGGCATCCCTTCATTGGCTACCGGTTTCTGCCAGATCGGATTGTAAAGTTTTATTATTGGTTCATAAAATTGTTCATGGACTGGCACCTTCCTCCCTGGCGGACTTGGTTAAGCCCTACGTACCTGTGAGGCCCTTGCGTTCGCAGGGCGCAGGGCTTCTGTGTGTTCCAAGGATGAACAAGAAGTCTGTGGGGTATAGAGCCTTCTCCTACCGTGGTCCGACTCTTTGGAATGATATACCTGCTGTTATTAGGCAGTCTGACACGGTGGAGACTTTTAAATCAAGACTGAAGACCCACTTTTTTAGTCTTATTAATTTAATCTGTTCATGTTTGCCTTGTAATTTATTTTTATTCTACTGTGTTTTATCTTTTTATTGTGCTTTTCATGCTTTTAATTTTGATTTTAGATTAATTTTTGTTGATGTGAATTGTGTGAAGCGCCTTGGGGCGACTTTGTCGTGAGTTGGCGCTACATAAATTAATAAATTGATTGAAATTGATGAAAACCACTGCTTTGATTTATTTATTACATGGATTCTTACTACCTGGGCTCACAGAGCTAACCACTCAAAATTGTTGGAATTCAATGGTTCCCCTACAGTATTACAGGCCTGGTGGCCCACCAGGCCAGCAACATCCCCCACCAGGCCAGATATATTTTGTGAATAACGCCAATGAAAAATGCCATCAAATATCAGAGCAGAATAAGAAATATGCAGAGCAGATCCAGGAGGAGTGGCAGAGGTTTGAGATGGTGCCGTATGATGTTCTGCTGTCGTACCCCAACAAATCACAGCCAAATTACATTGCAATAGTGGATCAGTTAGGAAGAGAGGTGAATGCACGTGGAAGACATAAGACACAAGATGCTCACGTGTGTATAATAAAATGACGTGCAAATACAGTGTCTTGATGTGTGGTCAGTGTCTTGAAGTCAAGGTCACGGGCCAAGGTCAAAATCTTGGCCCAATGTACAGGCCTGATGTCCAATGGAAGTGATATTAAGTTGGCTGTTTCTAGGAATTTGTTAAAGGTGCACCTATGGTTACTCCATCCATCCATCCATTTTCTTCCGCTTTATCTGGAGTCGGGTCGCGGGGGCAGCAGCTCAAGCAAAGCCACCCAGACCTCCCAATCCACACACACCTCCCCCAGCTACTCCGGGGGAACCCCAAGGCGTTCCCAAGCCACCCAAGAGACATAGTCCCTACAGTGTGTCCTAGGTCTTCCCCGGGGTCTCCTCCCGATGGGACGTGCCCGGAACACCTCTCCAGCGAGGCGTCCAGGGGGCATCCGGAAAAGATGCCCAAGCCACCTCAACTGGCTCCTTTCGATGTGGAGGAGCAGCGGCTCGACTCCGAGCTCCTCCCGAGTGAACGAGCTCCTCACCCTATCTCTAAGGGAGCACCCAGCCACCCTGCGGAGGAAACTCATCTCAGCCGCTTGTACTCGCAATCTCGTTCTTTCAGTCATGAGCCAAATCTCATGACCATAGGTGAGGGTTGGAACATAGATCAATCAGTAAATCGAGAGCTTTACTCCCCTACTCAGCTCTCTCTTCGCCACGACGGTCCGATACAGCGACCGCATCACTGCAGACGCTGCACCGATCCGTCTGTCGATCTCGCGCTCCATCGTCCCTCGCTCGTGAACAAGACCCCGAGATACTTAAACTCCTCCACTTGAGGCAAGGACACTCCACTGACCTGAAGAGGGCAAGACACCTTTTTCCGGTCGAGAACCACAGATTTGGAAGTGCTGATCTTCATCCCAGACGCTTCACACTTGGCTACAAACTGCCCCAGTGCACGCTGACCAGGTCCTGATTTCGTCAAATCAGGACCTTCAGCGTGTTTGACCATAGGTCCAGCTCCTCTCCAGGAGCTGGACCTATGGTTACTGTTAAACATAAATTTGAAGTCATACTTCGCCTTTCTTTTTGGTCACATGAACTGTGACATCACAATTCAGAATGGCTACTTCACGGAATTGGTTAAAGACGTACCTATGGTATACCCATGGGTGATTCTTTAATTATGGGCACTATTGGCCTTGTAAATGTAATTTCCACCACACCATTGCCTTACAATATAAAGTGCCTTGGGGCAACTGTTTGTTGTGATTTGGCGCTATATACATGTGCTCTGATGTTACTGTTTATCTCCATAGAAACTACCCACATAATCTTTCATACAAACTTTTTAAAGGGACATTGTTGTGGAAATTACGGCAAAAGTGTGGGACAACTACATTTTGTTTAAAAAAATCACAACAGTTGTATGACATTGAATACCCCAATTATGTTTTGATTTTGATGCTGTAGCTCCTCTGAAAAAGAGAGCTTTAAATCAGAAGTGCCTGACTCCGTGGTATAACTCACAAACTCGTAGCTTAAAGCAGATAACCCGTAAGTTGGAGAGGAAATGGCGTCTCACTAATTTAGAAGATCTTCACTTAGCCTGGAAAAAGAGTCTGTTGCTCTATAAAAAAACCCTCCGTAAAGCTAGGACATCTTTCTACTCATCACTAATTGAAGAAAATAAGAACAACCCCAGGTTTCTTTTCAGCACTGTAGCCAGGCTGACAAAGAGTCAGAGCTCTATTGAGCTGAGTATTCCATTAACTTTAACTAGTAATGACTTCATGACTTTCTTTGCTAACAAAATTTTAACTATTAGAGAAAAAATTACTCATAACCATCCCAAAGACGTATCGTTATCTTTGGCTGCTTTCAGTGATGACGGTATTTGGTTAGACTCTTTCTCTCCGATTGTTCTGTCTGAGTTATTTTCATTAGTTACTTCATCCAAACCATCAACATGTTTATTAGACCCCATTCCTACCAGGCTGCTCAAGGAAGCCCTACCATTATTTAATGCTTCGATCTTAAATATGATCAATCTATCTTTGTTAGTTGGCTATGTACCACAGGCTTTTAAGGTGGCAGTAATTAAACCATTACTTAAAAAGCCATCACTTGACCCAGCTATCTTAGCTAATTATAGGCCAATCTCCAACCTTCCTTTTCTCTCAAAAATTCTTGAAAGGGTAGTTGTAAAACAGCTAACTGATCATCTGCAGAGGAATGGTCTATTTGAAGAGTTTCAGTCAGCTTTCAGAATTCATCATAGTACAGAAACAGCATTAGTGAAGGTTACAAATGATCTTCTTATGGCCTCGGACAGTGGACTCATCTCTGTGCTTGTTCTGTTAGACCTCAGTGCTGCTTTTGATACTGTTGACCATAAAATTTTATTACAGAGATTAGAGCATGCCATAGGTATTAAAGGCACTGCGCTGCGGTGGTTTGAATCATATTTGTCTAATAGATTACAATTTGTTCATGTAAATGGGGAATCTTCTTCACAGACTAAAGTTAATTATGGAGTTCCACAAGGTTCTGTGCTAGGACCAATTTTATTCACTTTATACATGCTTCCCTTAGGTAGTATTATTAGACGGTTGCTTAAATTTTCATTGTTACGCAGATGATACCCAGCTTTATCTATCCATGAAGCCAGAGGACACACACCAATTAGCTAAACTGCAGGATTGTCTTACAGACATCAAGACATGGATGACCTCTAATTTCCTGCTTTTAAACTCAGATAAAACTGAAGTTATTGTACTTGGCCCCACAAATCTTAGAAACATGGTGTCTAACCAGATCCTTACTCTGGATGGCATTACCCTGACCTCTAGTAATACTGTGAGAAATCTTGGAGTCATTTTTGATCAGGATATGTCATTCAAAGCGCATATTAAACAAATATGTAGGACTGCTTTTTTGCATTTACGCAATATCTCTAAAATCAGAAAGGTCTTGTCTCAGAGTGATGCTGAAAAACTAATTCATGCATTTATTTCCTCTAGGCTGGACTATTGTAATTCATTATTATCAGGTTGTCCTAAAAGTTCCCTAAAAAGCCTTCAGTTAATTCAAAATGCTGCAGCTAGAGTACTGACGGGGACTAGAAGGAGAGAGCATATCTCACCCATATTGGCCTCTCTTCATTGGCTTCCTGTTAATTCTAGAATAGAATTTAAAATTCTTCTTCTTACTTATAAGGTTTTGAATAATCAGGTCCCATCTTATCTTAGGGACCTCGTAGTACCATATCACCCCAATAGAGCGCTTCGCTCTCAGACTGCAGGCTTACTTGTAGTTCCTAGGGTTTGTAAGAGTAGAATGGGAGGCAGAGCCTTCAGCTTTCAGGCTCCTCTCCTGTGGAACCAGCTCCCAATTCAGATCAGGGAGACAGACACCCTCTCTACTTTTAAGATTAGGCTTAAAACTTTCCTTTTTGCTAAAGCTTATAGTTAGGGCTGGATCAGGTGACCCTGAACCATCCCTTAGTTATGCTGCTATAGACGTAGACTGCTGGGGGGTTCCCATGATGCACTGTTTCTTTCTCTTTTTGCTCTGTATGCACCACTCTGCATTTAATCATTAGTGATCGATCTCTGCTCCCCTCCACAGCATGTCTTTTTCCTGGTTCTCTCCCTCAGCCCCAACCAGTCCCAGCAGAAGACTGCCCCTCCCTGAGCCTGGTTCTGCTGGAGGTTTCTTCCTGTTAAAAGGGAGTTTTTCCTTCCCACTGTAGCCAAGTGCTTGCTCACAGGGGGTCGTTTTGACCGTTGGGGTTTTACATAATTATTGTATGGCCTTGCCTTACAATATAAAGCGCCTTGGGGCAACTGTTTGTTGTGATTTGGCGCTATATAAAAAAACTGATTGATTGATTGATTGATTGATTCTGGGTTCCCCTTCACACTCACAATCTTCATTGGAGTAACTTATTTATGAAGCGGTTTGACAGCACTGACAGTGATCTTATCGGCAGTCAGCTGACAGCAGCATGATGTTAAAAACTCCTGCTGTATGCACCAATGTAAGTCAGCAATTAGAGCTTTCAACGGAAGTCATCAGACATTGGAATCTGACGTCTACTTTACAGATTTTGACTCCTATGGACATGACAAAAGTCAGACATTATCCTGCTAAAAATAAATAAATAAATAAAAGTATGCGTTTTTATATACGAGGTCTGTCAATAAAGTATAGGTCCTTTTAATTTTTTTCAAAAACTATATGGATTTCATTCATATGTTTTTACGTCAGACATGCTTGAACCCTCGTGCGCATGCGTGAGTTTTTCCACGCCTGTCGGTGACGTCATTCGCCTGTGAGCACTCCTTGTGGGAGGAGTCGTCCAGCTCCTCGTCGGAATTCCTTTGTCTGAGAAGTTGCTGAGAGACTGGCGCTTTGTTTGATCAAAATTTTTTCTAAACCTGTGAGACACATCGAAGTGGACACGGTTCGAAAAATTAAGCTGGTTTTCGGTGAAAATTTTAACGGCTGATGAGAGATTTTGAGGTGATACTGTCGCTTTAAGGACTTCCCACGGTGCGAGACGTCGCGCAGCGGTCCCAGGCGCCGTCGTCAGCCTGTTTCAAGCTGAAAACCTCCACATTTCAGGCTCTATTGATCCAGGACGTCGTGAGAGAACAGAAGTTTCAGAAGAAGTCGGTTTCAGCATTTTATCCGGATATTCCACTGTTAAAGGAGATTTTTTTAATGAAAGATGTGCGGACGGATTGCAGCGTCGGCTCGCAGCTGCTGCGACGCTCTGCCACAGGAAAAACACCTCTGTTGGAAGCCTTAAGGACAAGTTGGAACATGTCCAGCTGTTAAACAATTTCTCATATACTCACTCCACTGAAAGCCATCAAAAGCCGCCTGGATTTTACAAATGGTTATCAACACGGAGGTGTTTTTCCTGTGCCGCCGCACCGCGCCGGCTGCGTCCCAACGCGCGGACCCGTCCGCACGTCTTTCATTAAAAAAATCTCCTTTAACAGTGGAATATCCGGATAAAATGCTGAAACCGACTTCTTCTGAAACTTCTCTGTTCTCTCACGATGTCCTGGATCAATAGAGCCTGAAATGTGGAGGTTTTCAGCTTGAAACAGGCTGACGACGGCGCCTAGGACCGCTGCGCGACGTCTCGCACCGTGGGAAGTCCTTAAAGCGACAGCATCACCTCAAAATCTCTCATCAGCCATTAAAATTTTCACCGAAAACCAGCTTAATTTTTCGAACCGTGTCCACTTCGATGTGTCTCACAGGTTTAGAAAAAACTTTGATCAAACAAAGCGCCAGTCTCTCAGCAACTTCTCAAAGGAATTCCGACGAGGGGCTGGACGACTACTCCCACAAGGAGTGCTCACAGGCGAATGACGTCACCGACAGGCGTGGAAAAACTCACGCATGCGCATGAGGGTTCAAGCATGTCTGACGTAAAAACATATGAATGAAATCCATATAGTTTTTGAAAAAAATAAAAAGGACCTATACTTTATTGACAGCCCTCGTATATACGAGGTCTGTTAGAAAAGTATCCAACCTTATTATTTTTTTCAAAAACCACATGGATTTGAATCACGTGTGATTGCGTCAGCCAAGCTTGAACCCTCGTGCGCATGCTTGAGTTTTTTCATGCCTGTCGGTTGCTTCATTCGCCTGTGACCAGGCTTTGAGTGAGGTGTGGTCCACCCCTCTCGTCTATTTTTTAATTGCGAATAAATGTCTGAACGATTTGGATCTTTGCTGCATCAATTTTTTTCCAGAAACTGTAAGAGACCTCCAAGTGGACACCGTTCGAAAAATTAATATGGCTTTCAGGGACGATTTTATGGGGATTAAACAGATTACGGGGTGTTACTGCCCGCTCCCAGCGCCGATGGACAGGCTGACACCCCGCACAAACAACCAGATCATTTCCAACGTGAAAGCTTTGTTGATCCGGGACCTCGTCTGACTTTCACAAAAAGGCAGAAGATGTGGACATCAGCACTTTTTCCGGCACATTCCACCGTTACAGCAGTTTTTTTTTGTTTTTTTTCATGGAAAAAGATGCCGAGGGACGCGCCACGGAGCCGTTCATTACGCGGGACAAAACCACCTCGGTGTTGGTCTCACAGGACGGCTTAAAGGTGGATTTCAGACAGATTCTGGTTGCTTTCCAGTCATGTGAATATCCGATTGTGATTGTGCATGAGCTGAACATGCCAGAACATGTCCTGTGAGGCTTCATCACTGCGTTTCTTTTCACCATGCAGCTCCGCCGCGACACGCGGAATTCCTCCGCCTTTGTTCCTCTTTCCATGACAAAAACTCCTGTAACAGTGAAATGTGCCGTTCATTTCTAAACTGGACGCTGTCTTGATCCGGTATGTCCTCTGACTAGCACAGGAATTGTGAAAAGATGTGGACATCAGCACTTTTTCCGGCACATTAAGACAGACGTGCGGAGGAGTTCGGCGCGTCGTGGTGCAGCCGCTCGGCGCAAAGAAACGCCGTGATGAAGCCTCACAGGACATGTTGGGGCTTGTCAGGCTCAAGCTCAATTTCTCAGATATTCACATGACAGAAAAGCAACCGGAATCCGTCTGAAAGCCGTCCTGAGAGACCAACACCGAAGTGGTTTTGTGCCGCGTCAAGAGCGGCACGGTGGCGCGTCCCTCGGCTTCTTTTTCCATGAAAAAAAAAACTCTTGTAACGGTGGAATGTGCCGGAAAAAGTCAGTGATAATGAGACAGTGATGATGAGGATGGCCAGCACTCATACAGCCTGGTTCAGACTGTAGTCAAATGTCAGGGAGTTGGGAGTATTTATGATTGTGAATAAGGGAATTCTAGTAAAACCACACCGAAGCTGCTTACTTTCTGTTCATTAGGCATCTTTGCATGGCCATTCCCTTTGTGTGTAACAGATTTTACACTGATCATAGTGAAAATAGAACACTTCTCTTCTTCTCGCTCCTCTGTTCTGTTTCCCACCTTCTCATTTGGTGGGACTGGCAAACTTGAACTATGGAGAGACAACAATTAAAATAAAGGCTTTATTATAAAAAAAAAAGAAAGTTCCTGTTATTAAGGATAAAGCAGGGAAATTATGCCAGCTCTGACAATTACAGACCTATTGCTCTTGCTAATGTACTGTCTAAAGTACTTGAGCAAATTCTTCTGGAGAGAGTTAATACTCTGATTATCTCCTCAGAATATCAATTTGGATTTAAAGCCATGCATAGTACTGATTTGTGTATATATGTTTTAAAAGAATTACTGAGCGATTATAAAGGGAAAAACTCATCAATATTCTTGTGCTTCATGGATGCTTCTAAGGCATTTGATCGTGTGAACCATGGAAAACTGTTTAGAAAATTGAGTGATGCTGGTGTTCCCAAATCCATAGTGAGGCTACTAATGTTTTGGTATGCACATCAAAAAATGCAGGTGAAATGGGGTAATTGTATATCCTCCCCTTTTCAGGTCAGCAATGGAGTCAGACAAGGGAGCATTTTGTCTCCAATTTTATTTAATTTTTATATGAATGGTTTGTCTGAACAGCTGAATGGGTGTAGAACTGGTTGTGTGGTTGGGGATACAGTGGTGAACCATTTGATGTATGCTGATGACTGTGTTTTGTTTAGTCCCAGTTCTGCTGGGCTACAGCAATTGTTGAATGTGTGTGCCATGTATGGAGAAAAACATGACATAAAATATAATGATATGAAAAGTATGATCATGATTTCTAGAACAAATGATGACAAGAATTTGTTTTTTCCTGATTTTACTCTGGCAGGTCATGTACTGAATGTATGTAATCAGGTGAGATATCTTGGTCATGTGATCACTGATACACTGAGTGATGATGAGGATATTTTTCGTCAGTGTCGTACGCTGTATGTCAGAGCAAACACATTAGTTTGAAAATTTGGCTACTGCTCCGACGAAGTGAAGCTGGCTTTGTTTAAAGCATTTTGTACACCTTTGTATACTGCACATTTGTGGATAAACTATAAGAAAGCGAGCCTTTGGAGACTACAAGTGACTTATAATGACTCTTTGCGAATTTTACTAAAAAGGCCTCGATGGGCCAGTACCACAGAAATGTTTGTGACGGCACGTGTGAACACTCTTCAAGCCATCTTAAGAACGATGATGTTTAGGTTCATCTTTTGTTTAAATAATTCTGATAATAAGATTGTTCTTAAACCGATTAACATTTCTTACAGTGCCACACGGTAGACGTCACAGATTTGGAAACACTGGTATAAGTGTCTTTTATTCAAGGGTGTTTAATGTCCCTATTTTATTTATTTATTTATTTTTATATTTTTCGTTGTTGTTGTTGTATGTATGGTGTTTTGTTTCTTTTATCTGGACCTTGAGTCTGTAATAAAGTATCTATATATATATATATATATATATATATATATATATATATATATATATATGTGTGTGTGTGTGTGTCATTTTGCTTTGAAAACCCCATTTCAATAACTCCTGTTTCATACCAGACAGCTATATATTTGAAAGCAAAGTGTAAAAAAAAAGAAGTAGGAAATTTAGTGATTCTTAAAGCTGTACAGGCTTTCAAATTTCCCAAATTGACAAAATTTAGCTAGTTTCTACCAAAATCCAAGCAATATAAAGTAGGTTTCCTTTAGTAACAGAAAAATTACAGCTCATTCTAATAAAGAAAACATTTATCTAGGGGAGGGAATCTTTTGTGAGGGAACTCCCTTGCAAATATAGTATTTTCTTCCTTATGCTGTTGTGCAACTGAACTGATGGTCTAGTGGTTAAGGTGTTGGGCTTGAGAAGATCCTCAGTTCAAATCCCAGCCTGACTGTAAAATCACTAAGGTGTGTAGTGAGTGCCTTGTATGGCAGTAACCTCACATTAGGGTGAACGTGAGGCATTATTTGTAAAGTGCTTTGAGTGTCTGATGCAGATGGAAATGCGCCATTTACCATTGTTTACACGTAATCAGCAAGGCTGAAAACCAACACTGAATGCCTGTGACCTTCGCCGCCTCAGGCAGCACTGCATTCATTGCATCATTGTGTAAAGGATCTTACTCTGAAAACCATTGTCAGTTAACACAGTTCGTCGGTACATCTACAAGTGCAAGTTAAAACTCTACCATGCAAAGCTAAAGCCATACATCAACAACATCCAGAAACGCCACTGCCTTCTCTGGGCCTGAGTTCATTTGAAATGGACAGACGCCAAGTAGAAAAGTGTGCTGTGGTCTGATGAGTCCACATTTCAAAATGTTTTTGGAAATCATGGATGTTGTGTCCTCCAGACAAAAGAGGAAAAAGGCCATCCAGATTGTTACCAGTGCAAAGTTGAAAAGCCAGCATCTGTGATGGTATGGGGGTGTGTTAGTGCCCATGGCATGGGCAACTTACACATCTGTGATGGCACCATCAATGCTGAAAGGTACATCCAGGTTTTGAAGCAACACATGCTGCCATCCAAGCAACGTCTTTTTCAGGGACGTCCCTGCTTCTTTCAGCAAGACAATGCCAAGCCACATTCTGCAAGTGTTACAACAGCGTGGCTTCGTAGTAAAAGAGTGCAGGTACTAGACTGGACTGCCTGCAGTCCAGACCTGTCACCCACTGAAAATGTGTGACGCATTATGAAGCGCAAAATACGACAACAGAGACTCCGGACTGTTGAACAACTGAAGTCGTACATCAAGCAAGAATGGGAAAGAATTCCACCTACAAAGCTTCAACAATTAGTGTCCTCAGTTCCCAAACGCTTACTGAGTGTTGTTAGAAGGAAAGGTGATGTAACATAGTGGTAAACATACCACTGTCCCGGCTTTTTTGAAACGTGTTGCAGGCATCCATTTCAAAATGAGCAAATATTTGCACAAAAACAATAAAGTTTATCAGTTTGAACATTAAATATCTTGTCTTTGTGGTGTATTCAATTGAATATCGGCTGAAGAGGATTTGCAAATCATTGTATTCTGTTTTTAATTTATATTTTATGTTGTGTGGGCCGCTGAAGAGGAGGTACTGCTGGCCCACCACCAGAGGGGGCCCTGCCTGAAGTGCGGGCTTCAGGCACAAGAGGGCGCAGCAGCCTCAAGGGAGCAGCCGGGAATGACAGCTGTCACTCATCACCACCTCATCACCATCTCCATAAAAGCCGGGCAGCAACTCCACCTCCCTGCCGAGATATCGTTCTACCTCTCAGGTAAACTGCTCAGCCGTTTTTGAGTCTTTCACATACAGTTTTTGCTTCTGTATTGTTTGCAGTCGTTTCTGTGAGTGCTTGCAGCTGGAGGCTGGGTTTGTGGTTCGTGGAGGGCTGACGTCTTCGCTCCCCACGCCAAACTTCGCTAAGTAACTCACTGATACTGCACGTGCCGGGTTTCTGGATTGGAGGTGGAGGTTTTCCCTCCGTTTGAAATTAAGGACTGTTTGCTGGGTGTGCACACACCCACCATTAAACTGTTTCTGCTTCCTGCCAGCAGTACCAGATCTGACAGCTGCAGACGGTGGCCACCTGGGAACTCAGGACTTGGCAGCTCCAGTGTGCTCCAGATCCGTGGGCAGTGGAAATCGTGTGGGACCCGGCTCTTCTCTGGACAGACGTCTTCTATCCTCGAGCCTGCCCACACATCACCTTTGTATATTTGACTTGATTCTACAACCCCTGGCAAAAATTATGGAATCACCGGCCTCAGAGGATGTTCATTCAGTTGTTTAATTTTGTAGAAAAAAAAGCAGATCACAGACATGACACAAAACTAAAGTCATTTCAAATGGCAACTTTCTGGCTTTAAGAAACACTATAAGAAATCAAGAAAAAAAGATTGTGGCAGTCAGTAACGGTTACTTTTTTAGACCAAGCAGAGGAAAAAAATATGGAATCACTCAATTCTGAGGAAAAAATTATGGAATCACCCTGTAAATTTTCATCCCCCAAATTAACACCTGCATCAAATCAGATCTGCTCATTGACATTGACCCTATGCCATGACATTGACCCTATGTGTCTTTTTGCAAGGAATGTTTTTGCAGTTTTTGCTCTATGGCAAGATGCATTATCATCTTGAAAATGATTTCATCATCCCCAAACATCCTTTCAATTGTCCAAAATATCAACATAAACTTGTGCATTTATTGATTATGTAATGACAGCCATCTCCCCAGTGCCTTTACCTGACATGCAGCCCCATATCATCAATGACTGTGGAAATTTACATGTTCTCTTCAGGCAGTCATCTTTATAAATCTCATTCGAAAGGCACCAAACAAAAGTTCCAGCATCATCCATCACCTTGCCCAATGCAGATTCGAGATTCATCACTGAATATGACTTTCATCCAGTCATCCACAGTCCACAATTGCTTTTCCTTAGCCCACTGTAACCTTGTTTTTTTCTGTTTAGGTGTTAATGATGCCTTTCGTTTAGCTTTTCTGTATGTAAATCTCATTTCCTTTAGGCGGTTTCTTACAGTTCGGTCACAGACGTTGACTCCAGTTTCCTCCCATTCGTTCCTCATTTGTTTTGTTGTACATTTTTCAATTTTTGAGACATATTGCTTTAAGTTTTCTGTCTTGACACTTTGATGTCTTCCTTGGTCTACCAGTATGTTTGCCTTTAACAACCTTCCTATGTTGTTTGTATTTGGTCCAGAGTTTAGACACAGCTGACTGTGAACAACCAACATCTTTTGCAACATTGCCTGATGATTTACTCTCTTTTTAAGAGTTTGATAATCCTCTCCTTTGTTTCAATTGACATCTCTCGTGTTGGAGCCATGATTCATGTCAGTCCACTTGGTGCAACAGCTCTCCAAGGTGTGAGCACTCCTTTTTAGATGCAGACTAACGAGCAGATCTGATATGATGCAGGTGTTAGTTTTGGGGATGAAAATTTACAGGGTGATTCCATAATTTTTTCCTCAGAATTGAGTGATTCCATATTTTTTTCCTCTGCTTGGTCTAAAAAAGTAACCGTTACTGACTGCCACAATCTTTTTTTCTTGATTTCTTATAGTGTTTCTTAAAGCCAGAAAGTTGCCATTTGAAATGACTTTAGTTTTGTGTCATGTCTGTGATCTGCTTTTTTTCTACAAAATTAAACAACTGAATGAACATCCTCCGAGGCCGGTGATTCCATAATTTTTGCCAGGGGTTGTAAATCTGCTATTGTCTGTATTCCGTTGTGCACATTCACAACATTAAATTGTTGTCTTTTGGCTCATCTATCGTCCATTCATTTGCGCCCCCTGTTGTGGGTCCGTGTTACTACACCTTCACAACATTTTACACAATGTCCCAACTTCATTGGAATTGGGGTTGTACATGGAAAACAATACAATAACATTGGGACTTTTTTGG
The DNA here is from genome assembly GCF_902500255.1 of Thalassophryne amazonica. Lineage (NCBI taxonomy): Eukaryota > Metazoa > Chordata > Actinopteri > Batrachoidiformes > Batrachoididae > Thalassophryne > Thalassophryne amazonica. The sequence goes on from NC_047106.1 coordinate 22,057,586, forward strand.
CCGGTGACTGCAAATATCTGGTTTATACGATGACGGTTTAGGTGAGTTTTATTGTACATGAGACTAAACAATAAATTTACCTCTCATTACTTTGACAGTGATGTTGGTTTCCATCCCACACAGCTGACTTTATTTTCCCAAATGCTTCTTCTCTTCGAATCTGAAGGGAATCTGTACATCTTGAAGCCCTTTCCATGTCTTTTTGTGCATCCAAATGCACAGCAACCTGGCATTTTCAGCAAATAAATAAATGAAATAACTGGATTTACATACAGATAGATTAACAGCAAATGCTATTTTGAACCCAACATGGCACCATGAGTCACGTGACCACTTTTTTCCCCCTCAACTCATCATGTCATTACTCAATCATTACTCAATGAAGGGACTCTAACGTAATCTATGACGTCGTTACCAAATGTAGGTCATGGTGTCTGCTTGCTTGAATTTCTACCAAACAGGGGTCAAAATTCTAAATTGTGTCCAGACAACGTGAATTTTGATCATATTGGCAGTATCATATTATGAATCCCTTCTTTAAATGCTAAAGAATACAATTATAGTGGTGCCAAAGAAAATTATTTTTATGACTTAAATCTTAAAAAAAAAACAAAGGGCATACACCTTTAATGTGAATTGTGTGATGATTTGTCAGACAGTAGCTAGTTAAGTCAGCTGCTGTGCTGTACTTCAATAAGGGCTGATAATTTGGGAACTGCGGGGCATGGTTGGCCTTGCCTAATTTGTGGATATAGTGTAGCAGGGTGTCTGGATTTAAACTTTGAAGAAAAACAGTGGGAGCACCCTAAGATCCGTCAGTGGGGGATTCAGACAAACATGCACATTATATTGTGCATATATCCAAAAATATTGTTTGCACCCATGCAGGTGGTGGCGTGCTTGGTGAAGATGAACCTCAGTGATCACAGTCTTTGGGTATTCTGCAACATGAAAAACACTTGTGTATTGTTCTGTGATTTTTATTTTTTTAACAAATGATCAAGTTTTGTAGGACTGTGGTAGGATTACATAAATAATGAGCATATCACTTTAGCGTTTGCATTTCTAAGCACTTAACATTTTTCTGTGCAATGCACCACAAAATTTGAGCCCAGTCTGAGATAAAAAAAAAACTAACAGTTATATTATGAGTGATTAGTATTTTTGTGCAATGACTGCAGGCACTACTCCACAGTGATAAGAGGGAGTAGTGCTGTTGGCAATTTCCATGAGTGATTAATCTGTCAATTCTGTTAAACACTGCATTAATTGTTTAGTTCATCAGATTTCAGGATATTAAAAACCCTCATCATAATTTACATAATGCCAAAGTGACATTTGTAAATACCTTATTTAGTCAAAGAAAAAAAAAGCTATTTTATTTACAGAATGATAAATCAGAAAATACATAAATCATTAGCTGTACATTACCTACAGAGGGAGTTGATTCCACATTCCATATTATAGTAAACTGGAAATTTTGGTGAAAAAGTGATGCAAATTATAGGCTGAGCTATTAGGGTTTTAAAAAGGAATAATTTGCATCTGCCATGCTTAGTTATGTTACAATTTCATAGAATCAAATGGATGTCAACCTTGTTTGACCTTTACTTTGGAGGTCAAGCAGTCAACATTGTCAAAACTATTCCATTTTACCCGAGGCCAAAATTTTGCCATCGGTATTACGAAGACTATGCGTCCGACCATGCTCAGCACAAGTCCATTCTTAATACTGCCAGGGTCCTCAAATTCACAGAGAGCCTTCTTGGGACACACACCTTGGACAAGTTCAACAATGGCTATTCTTCACCTATTTTAAGTGGCCAAAAGGTCACATTCTTTCTACTCACTTTTTCCATTGATCACATGCTCATACGGCCAAGGGTACTTTAGCACTGTGTTCGATATTTAATACTATTAAGGCAACCAAAAATTTGCATCACTTTTTACAAAAATTGTAGCACCTTTACCTTTTGACCCCTGTACAACCTGCATTTGACCTTTGTCACCATTTTCTCTCTTTATACCCCATAACTCGATAACATTCAGACAGATAGTCCAAACTATACCTTTTGTAATCTTTATGATCTGACAAATAATGTGGTATATTTTTCCAATATGATTGGAGCACTTGTAAGTCTTGAATGACCCCTTGCCTGGCTACAGCTACCACTCTGGGATACATTTTGTGTAAGGCCAGAGTATAGTGAGGCTGGTTTGTAAGTGTTTCATACCCTTCAAGTGTAGGTGACACATTATGTAATGTTTTTGAATATTTAAGACTACAATTTAAACAACAGTTTGAAATTTATCCTTTCCTGGTGCGCAGTTACTGAAGAGAGAAATATTCGGATTTTGAACTGCACACCACTAAAAACCAGGAAACTTCCTGGTGAGTACTGACATCAGAAAGGAAGAAGGAAGTGATCACAGCGCCGGAACTATTATATTAACAGCCCCATTAATTTATGGAATTTACAGGCAACTGACAGCCCTGTTTCCACAAAGTGGTTCGGGTCAGAGCTGCACCGTATTTTCGGCGTCAGAACGGTTATTCTCACCGGTAGGATCCTTTTGATTGTCAGGTGGAACACTTATATTGATGAGTGTGCACGCACGGTGCCGTGCAGATTCTCCACTCGACACGGAGGTAAAACTGAGTTTCACATTATTTTATTGTTTTGTGGATCATGGGAATTTTGTCGCATGCAGACTGAGATGTTAGGAGCAGATGAGGGGGTGCGAGTCTTTTAACTTGCAGCGCAAAGTGGCTAGTGGAACAAGAGGATCAATTCACAGCAGAGACTCGAACTATCAGCCGCAGACACAATGAACGGATTACACCTGTAGCCGACTTTGCCGGTCACGGATCAGTACAGCAGAGACTCAAACCATCAGTCACAAATGCAATGAACAGATTACACCTATAGTTGACCATGCCAGTCATGAATCAGTACAGCAGAGACTCATGGACTTTTCTTCAGCAAGGACAACAAATTATTGTCAGATGTTTTCATGAAACGGACAGGTAAGACTTTATTATTTACTCCTTGTGTGAAATGTTTTAATATTTAATAATGTGTTACGTTACTAACATATTTTACATTATCTGTATTCAAATTGAAATGCATGTCCTGTTTCTCAGAAAAAAAAAAAATCATAAATAAAAAAATCCACACTTCATCACTTTTTTCTGATATCACAGATAGTAAAACGATTTTTTAAATCAGTTGATTAGCCCAAAGAGCTGGCAAAAACTTCCACCATGCTGAAATCGCCTGCATTATTTATTTATTTTATAATCATCATTCTGTGTTCTGAACTCAGCCTTCCTCCGAGGTTTCTTCTCTCTCACTGTGGTCTAAATAAGGCTCAGAACCATAAGGCTGTATCCTCCACAGCTTATTCAGACACACATTCAGACTAGACGCTAGAAAAAAAAAAACGTCCGAAAGCAGCCCGACCTCCACTGTGTTTACAACTGATTTGGGCTTGAATCAGCACGCGTGTTCCGGTGATGACGTAGCAACAATATGGCCATGGCTAAGGGCTGAAATAGAGCGCAGGCTTCAGACAGCTGTTGTTTATCCTTCACCCGCCCACTTAACTTTTATTGTTCAGGGTTTTTTAAAATATCAACATTTCATCATTTTTAGTGATTATTTGTGCACATTTTTTGGTGTCACCTACACTTTAAGTGATAATGCTTAGGTTAAAACGGACTAGTGGCTTATGGACTATATTAGCTACCAAGTCTTCTATCTATGTAGATGCTTTGTAAATCTTTTGGGACACACATAGGATTGTATTTCAAAACATTTTTCTGATACAAAGTAGATTCACAGTGCAGCAAAGCTATGTCTCCCTTCAGCCCAATTCAAATAGGCTAATAACTCCATCTGTCCCATCAAATCAGCAAGCTATCCAGTTTCCTTAATGATGACCAAAGAAGAGACCACATTTTAAATAGGCTACCTGTGATTTTCATAAAATAACCTGTACTTGCTCACATTTCATTTTAACAACTCACTTTTCAACAAAATGCATGCACACTGGTGTGTCATCTTAAACAAAGGCATTTGTCTAGTATACACATGCAAATACCTCAGTGCTGCTTTTGATACTGTTGACCATAAAATTTTATTACAGAGATTAGAGCATGCCATAGGTATTAAAGGCACTGCACTGCGGTGGTTTGAATCATATTTATCTAATAGATTACAATTTGTTCATGTAAATGGGGAATCTTCTTCACAGACTAAGGTTAATTATGGAGTTCCACAAGGTTCTGTGCTAGGACCAATTTTATTCACTTTATACATGCTTCCCTTAGGCAGTATTATTAGACGACATTGCTTAAATTTTCATTGTTACGCAGATGATACCCAGCTTTATCTATCCATGAAGCCAGAGGACACACACCAATTAGCTAAACTGCAGGATTGTCTTACAGACATAAAGACATGGATGACCTCTAATTTCCTGCTTTTAAACTCAGATAAAACTGAAGTTATTGTACTTGGCCCCACAAATCTTAGAAACATGGTGTCTAACCAGATCCTTACTCTGGATGGCATTACCCTGACCTCTAGTAATACTGTGAGAAATCTTGGAGTCATTTTTGATCAGGATATGTCATTCAAAGCGCATATTAAACAAATATGTAGGACTGCTTGTTTGCATTTACGCAATATCTCTAAAATTAGAAAGGTCTTGTCTCAGAGTGATGCTGAAAAACTAATTCATGCATTTATTTCCTCTAGGCTGGACTATTGTAATTCATTATTATCAGGTTGTCCTAAAAGTTCCCTGAAAAGCCTTCAGTTAATTCAAAATGCTGCAGCTAGAGTACTAATGGGGACTAGAAGGAGAGAGCATATCTCACCCATATTGGCCTCTCTTCATTGGCTTCCTGTTAATTCTAGAATAGAATTTAAAATTCTTCTTCTTACTTATAAGGTTTTGAATAATCAGGTCCCATCTTATCTTAGGGACCTCATAGTACCATATCACCCCAATAGAGCGCTTCGCTCTCAGACTGCAGGCTTACTTGTAGTTCCTAGGGTTTGTAAGAGTAGAATGGGAGGCAGAGCCTTCAGCTTTCAGGCTCCTCTCCTGTGGAACCAGCTCCCAATTCAGATCAGGGAGACAGACACCCTCTCTACTTTTAAGATTAGGCTTAAAACTTTCCTTTTTGCTAAAGCTTATAGTTAGGGCTGGATCAGGTGACCCTGAACCATCCCTTAGTTATGCTGCTATAGACGTAGAGTGCTGGGGGGTTCCCATGATGCACTGTTTCTTTCTCTTTTTGCTCTGTATTCACCACTCTGCATTTAATCATTAGTGATCGATCTCTGCTCCCCTCCACAGCATGTCTTTTTCCTGGTTCTCTCCCTCAGCCCCAACCAGTCCCAGCAGAAGACTGCACCTCGCTGAGCCTGGTTCTGCTGGAGGTTTCTTCCTGTTAAAAGGGAGTTTTTCCTTCCCACTGTAGCCAAGTGCTTGCTCACAGGGGGTCGTTTTGACCGTTGGGGTTTTACATAATTATTGTATGGCCTTGCCTTACAATATAAAGCGCCTTGGGGCAACTGTTTGTTGTGATTTGGCGCTATATAAAAAAATTGATTGATTGATTGATTAAAACTTTCCTTTTTACTAAAGCTTATAGTTAGGGCTGGATCAGGTGACCCTAAACCATCCCTTAGTTATGCTGCTATAGACTTAGACTGCTGGGGGGTTCCCATGATGCACTGAGTGTTTCTTTCTCTTTTTGCTCTGTATGCACCACTCTGCATTTAATCATTAGTGATTGATCTCTGCTCCCCTCCACAGCATGTCTTTTTCCTGGTTCTCTCCCTCAGCCCCAACCAGTCCCAGTAGAAGACTGCCCCTCCCTGAGCCTGGTTCTGCTGGAGGTTTCTTCCTGTTAAAAGGGAGTTTTTCCTTCCCACTGTCGCCAAGTGCTTGCTCACAGGGGGTCGTTTTGACCGTTGGGGTTTTTACGTAATTATTGTATGGCCTTGGCTTACAATATAAAGCTCCTTGGGGCAACTGTTTGTTGTGATTTGGCGCTATATAAATAAAACTGATTGAAATTGATTGATTGACATAAAAATATAAAGTAACATATCAATCAAAACGGACACAAATGACATATAAAGTGCTTATAATTAACTCCACATGGCAGACAAATGTGTTTATTTTGTGCCAAGTGGCTTTTGAATGTTTGTATTGGATCAAAACTAATATTATTTCTACCTCAAATGTTAGAATGTAAGTCGTCAGCTCACATATCAATCCACACATCTGACAACAAACCTAAATGCCCCTGACTCACATTATCAATAACTACTGTATTCACATCCATATGTTTGTGCTTCATGTACTCTGTGTTTATTCCTTTTTCAATTTCAATTTATTTTCATTTATATAGCAAGAAATCACAACAGAGTTGCCTCAAGGCGCTTCACACAAGTAAGGTCTAACCTTACGAACCCCCAGAGAAGCAGTGGTAAAGAAAAACTCCCTCTGAGGAAGAAACCTCAAGCAGACCAGACTCAAAGGGGTGACCCTCTGCTTGGGCCATGCTACAGACACAAATTACAAAACAATTCACAAAATGAATATACAGGAAATGGTATTGGAGCACAGGACAGGAGGGTCTCCAGCACAAATATCACACCCATCTCTGGATGGAGCTGCACCTTAAACAGAGAGAAAAAACACAATCAGGCATCAGAAAGACAAGAAATACAGTATAATTTCTCAGCATTAAACAACAAGAAAAACAGAAGAAATACTAAACTGATCGCCGGCCACTAGCCTTAAGTTTCACTAAAAGACCCAGAATTTTGGTAAAGTTGAGGCTGCGGCACGCTCCGTATACTAATAAAATGAATTAAAAGAGTAAAAAGTGCAAAACTATAGTATGCCAGTATGCTAGCCATACGAAAGGGAAAATAAGTGCGTCTTAAGTCTGGACTTGAAAGTCTCCACAGAATCTGACTGTTTTATTGACACAGGGAGATCATTCCACGGAACAGGGGCACAATAAGAGAAAGCTCTATGACCCGCAGACTTCTTATTCACCGGGGACATGAAGTAGTCCTGCTCCCTGAGAAGGCAAAGCCCAGGCCGGGACGTAGGGTTTAATTAGGTCAGTCAGGTAGGGAGGTACCAGTCCGTGAACAATTTTACAGACTAATAGCAGAACATTAAAATCTGATCTCACTGGGACAGGAAGCCAGTGAAGGGATGCCAAAATGGGTGTAATGTGGACAAACTTTCTGCTTCATGTCAAAAGTCTGGCTGCAGCATTTTGAACCAATTGGAGAGCCTTAATGCTGGACTGCGGTAAACCAGAAAATAGAACATTGCAGTAGTCTAATCTAGAAGAGAAACACATGGATCAGGGTCTCAGCATCAGCCATAGAGAGGATGGGACGAATCTTCATTATATTTTGCAGATGGAAGAAAGCGGTCCTCATATTTCTAATGTGGAGGTAAAAGGACAATGTGGGATCAAAAATTACCCCAAGGTTCCTCACTTTGTCACTCTGATGTATGACACACGAGCCTAGGCTGAGCATTAACCGCTCAAATTGACGCCGATGTCTCACTGGACCAAGAATCATCATTTCGGTCTTATCAGAGTTTAAAAGTAGGATGTTTCCAGACATCCAACTTCTCACTGATGCAAGGCAATCTTCTAAGGATTTTCTGTGAATGAGATTACCAACAGTTATCTGCATGTATTACCGAGTATCATCAGCATAGCAGTGAAAGGTAATCCCAAAACGCCGCAATATGTGCCCAAGAGGTGCTATATAATGGGAGAAAAGCAGGGGGCCTAAGACGGACCCCTGTGGAACCCCAAATTTCATGTTACTAAGGTTAGAGGAAGTGTTACTGTACACAGTAAGAACGACTGATCAAGTATGATGTCAACCATGCAAGGGCACTCCCAGTAATCCCAAAATGATTTTCCAGCCTACCAAGTAGAATATGATGATCCGCGGTATCAAATGCAGAACTGAGATCTAACAGCACCAGAACCGTAGTGGTGTCTGAATCCATTGCAAGCAGAAGATCATTCACCACTTTAGTGAGAGCCGTCTCTGTGGAATAATATTTTCTAAAAGCAGACTGCAGTGGCTCAAAGAGATTATTCTGAGTAAGATACGAGGTCTGTCCAAAAAGTAACGGACCTTTTTATTTTTTTCAAAAACTATATGGATTTGAATCACGTGTGATTGCATCAGCCAAGCTTGAACCTTCGTGCGCATGCGTGAGTTTTTTCACGCCTGTCGGTTGCGTCATTCGCCTATGGGCAGGCTTTGAGTGAGCATTGGTCCACCCTCCTCGTCGGATTTTTATTGTGAGGAAAATGTCTGAATGATTTGGAGCTTTGCTGCATGAAATTTTTCCATAAACTCAGAGACAGCCAGGTGGACACCATTCACTAAATTCAGATGGCTTTCAGGGACGATTTTATGGGGATCACACAGATTGAGGAGTGTTACAGCCGGTTTAAAGACCGCCCACAGCGGCTGAGAGCGCGCCGCGTTCCGAGCGGCGATCGACAGGCTCAAACGACAAGATCATTTCCAAACTGAACGCTGTGTTGATCCGGGACGTCGTCTAACTACCACAGAAATGGCAGAAGACGTGGACATCAAGACTTTTTCAGCACATTCCACTGTTACAGGAGTTTTTGTCATGGAAAGAGAAGCGGAGGAATGCGCCACCATGCCGCGAATGGCGCGGCACAAAACCACCTCCGTGTTGGTCTCACAGGACGGCTTTCAGATGGCTTTCGGTGGCTTTTCAGTCGTGTGACTATCCGAGAAATTGTGGATTAGCTGGACATGCCAGAACATGTCCTGTAAGGCTTCATCACGGCGTTGCTTTGCGCCATGTGGTTCCGTCCCGACGCGCGAATTCCTGTGGTTTTGTCCCGCGCCATTCGTGGCACGGTGGTGCATTCCTACGCTCCTCTTTCCATGACAAAAACTCCTGTAACAGTGGAATGTGCCGAAAAAGTCTTGATGTCCACGTCTTCTGCCATTTCTGTGGTCGTCAGACGACGTCCCAGATCAACACAGCGTTCAGTTTGGAAATGATCTGGTCGTTTGAGCCTGTCGATCGCCGCTCGGAACGCGGCACGCTCTCAGCCGCTGTGGGCCATCTTTAAACCAGCTGTAACACTCCTCAATCTGTGTGATCCCCATAAAATCGTCCCTGAAAGCCATCTGAATTTAGCAAATGGTGTCCACCTGGCTGTCTCTCACAGTTTCTGGAAAAATTTGATGCAGCAAAGCTCTAAATCGTTCAGACATTTTCCTCACAATAAAAATCCGACGAGGAGGGTGGACCACTGCTCACTCAAAGCATGCTCACAGGCGAATAACGCAACCGACAGGCGTGAAAAACTCAAGCATGCGCACAAAGGTTCAAGCTTGGCTGATGCAATCACACGTGATTCAAATCTATGTAGTTTTTGAAAAAAATAAAAAGGTCCGTTACTATTTGGACATACCTCGTAGTCCACGAGCTGCTGTGACACCATTTTTTCCAGAATTTTAGAGCAAAATGATAGATATCGCCTGATAGTTTTTCAATACACTAGGGTCAAGATTAGGTTTCTTAAGTAATGGTTTAATCACTGCAGATTTGAAATATTTAGGAACAGATCCAGAAGTTAAAGAAAGATTAATAATTTCCAGCACAGTCGGCCCAAGAGTGGGCCACAGGTCCTTAAACAGTTTTGTTGGTATAGGATCAAATAAACAGGTTGTGCTTTTTGCTGACGTTACGAGTTTCGTCAGCATGCCTAGTGCGATACTATCAAATTCTATAAATCTAGGTCATACCTCAGTAATGGCACCCACCTCAATAGCAGCGTGCAGTGGCTGGGTTAAGGCATGCTGGGATATGTTTAACCTAATGTCTTCTATTTGCTTCTCGAAATAATCCAGGAAATCTTGTGATGTAAAAGGAGAGTGAACTACAGGTGGTTGCCCAGGAATAAGTGTTACCACCGTGACGAACAATAACTTTGAGTTATGCTTGTTTTTGTTGATCAGAGTAATAGGTCCACTTTGTAGCCAGTAATGCATGCTTATAGTCTAAGATAGCATCATGCCACGCAAGGTGGAATACTTCTAATTTTGAACAACGCCATTTCCGTTCTAGACAGGAGGGTCTCCAGCACAAATATATATATATATATATAGATAGATAGATAGATAGATAGATGTGTGTACATACGAGGTATCTGTTTCGACCTGAAAACATCCTAATTTAAGGCTTAATTCACCCAGGACATCGTGAGAGAACAGAGAAGATTCAGAAGAGGCCGGCATGAGGACTTTATGCGGACATTCCACTGTTTAAGGACATTTTTTAATGAAAGACGTGCGCGCAAATTCGCCGAGTTGTTTCCGTGACGACTCGGTGAATCTGTGTGCGCCGCGACAGGAAAAGCACTTCCGTGTTGAAAACCATTTGTAAAATTCAGGCGGCTTTTGATGGCTTTCAACAAGTGAGTAACTGAGAAATTGTTTAACAGCTTGGGCATGTTCCAACTTGCCCGTTAAGGTTTCCAACGGAGGTGTTTTTCCTGTCGCGACCCCCCGCGGTCGGGTCCGGCCCGACATGTGACTCTGCCCGCACGTTCTTTCATTACAAAATGTCCGTTAACAATGGAATGTCCGAATAAACTCCTCATGCCGACTTCTGAAAGTTCTCTGTTCTCTGACGACTTACTGGGTTAACAGAGCCTGAAATGTGGAAGTTTTCAACTTGAAACGGCGAGACGCACCCGCCTCAAAGCGCAGATTGCCGTCAGGCGCCGTGGGCCGTCCTTAAAGCGACAGTTACAGACCAAAATCTCTCATCAGCCGTTAAAATTTTTACCGAAAACCAGCTGAATTTATCGAATGGTGTCCACTCAGTTGTGCCTTAGTTTTGAAAAAATTTTGATCAAACAAAGCAGCAGTCTGAGCCATTCCTAAACAATGAAAAAAAAAAAAAAAAAAAAAATCGACAAGAGGCTTGTAAATACCCATGTAGACACACAATTACACTTGTCTGGTTTGTAAAAACATTTGTATGTATAAGCTGAGAAATAAAGGGAGCTTCTCCTTCCTGTTGCAAATACTGTAAAGGTGCAAATATTCACGTGGGATTTATTATGCAAATTTCGCGAGTTAAACAAGGTCGCCAAATCAAATACCGCTATTTTAATACATAACGTACGTATACGTACATATTCATAATGTAAACGCGAATATTAAAACAGCTAAATACGAGGTCTGTTAGAAAACTATCTGACCTTTTTATTTTTTGCAAAAACCATATGGATTTGAATCGTGCGCTTGCATCAGCCAAGCTTGAACTTTCATGTGCATGCGTGAGTTTTTTCACGCCTGTCGGTTGCGTCATTCGCAACCGACAGGCAGGTATAAATTTTGCATTAATGTTATCTTGGTTCTTCCTGGGTGGTTCTTATGGCAACTGATCCAATCCCAAGCAAGGACTATTTGTATATAAAAATGTATTTCCTAAAATGATACATTTTGGGTTTCAAATTAAATTTATGTAGCTTTTTACCCCTCGAAATCCTCAAAAAGCTTCTGCTTCGGGGGTCTTCGGCCCCTGAGCTCCCCACGAGGACGCTGCGCCTCGACCCCACCGGGGGCCCTGCGGCCCACTGGACCCCCAACTCAAGGATTTGAACACCCCCTTTCACATTCCTATATACGGCCCTGACGATTAGTCCAGTAACTCAAATAATTTGATTACAAAAAATGTTCAACGCAAATTCTGTGCCTCGAAGCTTCGTTTAACATTGTAGTATATATGCCAGGCCTGTGTGTGGCGCTGTAACGCCCTGAAAACCCCAGAAAAAAAAAACAGAAGACGAGAGAGCATGCCCACAAATCGTGTAAACGCTAATCAATTTAACACAAAAGCTCCTGCTTTCCAATGCGACACAGAGTAATGGCCCAGTCACATGGCACTTAACGAAGGGCAACGAAGCCCTTACGAAACAAGAAATCTGGACTTTTTTGGCATTGCTTAACCTTTGCTCAGCTTCGGTCCTGCAATGGTCGCTTCGTCAGGATTTTTAAACCGTTGAAAGATTTGAATGAAGGGCAATAAAAACCTCAATTCGTCCATATTTAGTTTTGCTGTTGTTCTTGACGTTTTTTAATCTTTTGCTTAGTTTTTGTAATGTTAGTGTTTAGTTTGACTTCATTCGACCAGCTGAATGTTTTCACACAGTGCAGAAGCCGGTTTGTGAGTGTTGCGTTCATGTACTGTCGGAAATTAGAGGGCAAACTCAGCCTATCTGCCTGGATTTTTTTTTTTTTAATCTAGGTGGGGGCTCAGCCTCAATGTGCTCAGGCACCTTATATAGGGAAGAATTAATCTTTTGTGTGGATACAATTAATTATTTTAGCACAAGCAACTGCTGAATTTAAAACAACAAAAACGTTGTGTAATTTCCGATGGTATGTGAATGCAGCGCACCTATTTTATATATATATATATATATATCTTAGTAACGAAATACAGTGACACAGCAGTGACCACGGCACACCAGTTTTTCTTTTTTTTTCTTTCTTTCTTTTTTTTTTTTAAATTGGAAGAAGACGGCGCATGCAGCGTGTTGACAGACAAAGAAGAAGAAGATGACCCCTCTTTTATTCTGGACGAGGAACCAGAGCAGGTGCGACTTGCGCACAGATCTCCACAGCTTCTGTTTGCAGTTTCTCCAGGACTTAGGCGCTATGAGCTCCATCCCAGCGCCAAGTCTTGGAATTCAGAAATGCAGACACACACTGCTCCAGCAGTGGCTCCAGGCGCATTTCGTTTAAAACGTCGAGCTCAACGTTTGCTTCGGTTTCGTTTCGTTTCTCTTTTGTCCCTTTTGCACTCCTGATTCGCAGGCTATTCAGTGATAAAGCTCTTTCAGCCACCTTCTCTAAATGAATCGTGACTTTTTTTTGTTTGTTTTTTTTTTACTTTTTTCCCTTCATTGAGGAATCGTTGTGTGCTGTGTGACTGGGCCATAAAATAACGCCTTTTAGGAAAAAGACAGTCCACGCTGATCATCTGAAATAGACTTAGTGCGCATTTTAAAGCAAAGTAGTGTGTTTGTCTGTTCTAAAAACAAAAGCACTGCTTCATCCACGGGCTGCTCTCCGCTCTACGTGAGGAGTGACTATTCGCCCAGCGGCTGGCTGCTGCCTCTCTCTGCCCATGTGAGGGGCTCAGTACTCCCCTCACACCGGGCAAGTCACAGCTCTGTCCCCGACCACACTGACAAACTGTTTCTGAAAGGTCCTCTCAGCAAAAGTCCACTCTTTCTTCTGTGTTTTGTTCAGACTCGCACTGAGTGTTTCGTTTTTTAATTTTCGCTTTTTTGGGCAACACACAACGCTTGACAAACACATGAAACTTAAATACAACAATAATAATAATAATAATAATAATAATAATAAAAAGTGACTGCGAGGCTTGCACGTTCAACCTCCAGGTGAAATGCATCTGCTGAATCGCAGAGAAAGGGATTAAAAAAAAATTAATGCAAGGGCCCAGTCCAGTGAGCTTAAAATAAATAAATAAAATAAATAAAAATGGTTAAATTTTACAAGTTGGGGGAAACAAAAAACAGGAAGCCACATTCCATTGCCATTTCAACAAAATGTCAAGAATTTGGCCCGACTTTGGCTGAGCTCCTGACACCAGGAAAGATCCAAAACTTGTAAAGATGTGAAAAAATAAACAATTAACTAAGAAAACAGAAAGGGATACATTAAATTTGACAATCTGTGTGATGGCGCAGCGACACTGTGCCATTGCTTAGGCAGAGCCCTGGACGGTTACGGTTATTACTCGATTAATCGCCAGAATAATCGATAAAATATTTGATTACTGAACTAATCAATAGCTGCAGCCCTACACACAACCCCAATTCCAATGAAGTTGGGATGTTGTGTGAACTGTAAATAAAAACAGAATACAATGATTTGCAAATCCTCTTCAACCTATATTAAATTCAATACACCACAAAAACAAGATATTTAATGTCCAAACTGATAGACTTTGGATGGAAAAATCACCTTAAAAAGCTGGGGTTCGAGGATGCTTAGGCTTTCCCCCCAAAGCTTTTGCATTATGAGCTTATAAAGGGCCCAGCTTACCCGTCGTCTCTGCAAACTCTCACCTGCTGCTATGCTTCTAAATAAAACAAAGGCTCTTCAAACAGCAACTATTTTATTATTAAAAAAAAAACATTTTCCTTATTTTAACATTAAATGAAGGAATCAATTATGGTTTTAATCTTCTTTTTTCTTTTAACTTAAAACTATTTTAATTACAAGTTATTTATTGTAAGACAAAAACACATGGGGATTTTCTTGAGTAAACTGCTGTGTATAAATTAGCAGTTCTGATGTTCCTGACACACGTGTACACTATTCGGTATTTTGGCCTGATGCCTTGTTTCTTTTGGCTTTAAGGTAAGGCTGTAACAAAGATTAAAAAAAAAAAAATTATGGCTTTACTTCACACAATTTGGCGCTCAAAATGCAGGCAATAGTGTTTCAGAGCATAATAAATTTAAAAATCTAGCGGGGGAAGCTGGTCCCACTCTTCCTTATCCTGCAGCATGCGGCTTACTGCACGGAGAACTGTAGCGGCTGTAAGAGAACTTTCCCCCCAGAGCTTAGAGCAATGCACATTGCAGGAGAACTTTAGCGACTGCAGAGAACTTTCCCACAAGCTCTCAGTGCAGGGCACATTGCAGGAGAACTTTAGTGCCTGTACAAGAACTTTTCCCCAAAGACCTTTTTCCATACACGCAATGATCCACACCAGAGAACCTTTGTGCGCTGTCCCATGGAAAATGCACATCATGAGGAACGGGAAAAAAAACTGTGGTGTGAAACGGTGAACGATTTTCTTTTCTTGCCAGCAATAACAGATTATAGTCCAGTAGTGACTATAATCAGCAGAAAAGTGAGTCACTCTGACATCTTTAAATGGGTTTGACTGATGAAAAAAAAAAAAAGATAATTTCTGTAGGTTGATTTTGACCCGCTGCAGGTCAACAATCATTAATGATCATCATTTCTGCTCATAAGAATGATCACAAATTATCATTTTCTCATTACACGCCCTTGGAAAGTTAGTGCCTTGTGACAGGGATTTTACATTTGTTGCTAGGAAAGTTCAATGACAAAAATACCAACATTCTGGGTGCAATGAACATGTTTTCACTATTATTTGATTTCTTTGTGCAACAGACATCATTATTCAAGAATTCAAAAGGCTATTCCTGCCTCCACACAACTCCAAACAGTGACCAGAAAGTTTTTTGACAGTTCTTGTTGTTGAACGAAACCGCGTGTCACTAACCGGATAGAGATGTGAAGTCATCGCGCATGCGCATATGCGCTGCTCAATCGCAACTTGAAAATCCACCATTATAGTTTTTCTCCTAGAATTTTTTTTAGGCCCAGTGATACTCACTGCCAAGTGTGGACACCTGGGGTGCCAATTAGTAACCCACATTCATGAGGTGCACAGGAGTAAACTTAACAAGTTCCTGTCTGACAAACCATTACACAGACCAAGTTCAGAATCAAAGTTTTATACTTTTTTTTTTTTTAAAGTGGCACTTTGCCTTTAGCAGCGTAGATGTCTGGTGTGAAACAGGCATTATGGAAAAAGGATTTTAACAGCGCCAATGGATCACATGGATGGTGAGGGCATTTCAGGAAAAATGTTTGAAGTGCAAAAATATATTCCAGGAGAAAGGAGGTGGAGGGTAATGTCCAACTTTTGTTACATCAACAACTGTGGTGCAATGGATCATAGCTGATCTGTGATCAGTATGGGCTGCATCCCGCAGTTCCACATGCATGTGAACCACGGATTAGTTGCAAAATTTTTGTAAGTGTAATTTTGTGCCATGGTGCCTTGTTCTTAAAATGATAACTGTGGATGCAGTTGCGGAAAAATCACAGTATGAGTGGAAGTTAAATCAACTGCGCATGCAGTCAGAAATGCAGTCTGTTAAAAACCAGTCTCGTGCTTCGCTTGCTGCAAGCTCTGCGTACCTGGATAAAAAATAAATAAATAAAACCCCTGACAGAAAGTCTCAAAAATTAAAGGAGTTGAGGGCAAAATGCCCGCTGTTTCTTCCCTATGCAGCCATGAGCTCAGTGAACTAAATCTTGCACTCAAAGCACATGCACTGCCAAGCTTGCTGAAAGAATTAGAAGCAGCTTTATTGTCACTGCAGAAAAAATAAAATGGAATTCCATTTGGCAGTATCTCTTTTAGCAGCTACAATGTCAGACATAGAAAGAAGAAGAAAAGTAACATAAGTGATAAATAAATATTAAGTGTATAAAGTCTACAGCGCTGGAAAATGAGTATTCCCAACATTTTCTGAGCCTCTGCTCTGCAGGACCACTGACAATGAATTTGGATCAGAGGATAGCACTAAATTATCATTATCCTCTCACCAGATGATGCAGACATCCTCATCTCTTGTTAAAAAAAAAGAAATAATTTGATATCATAATCTTAGGTCAGTTTTGCTCCATTTTTTTTTCTTCTTTTGAAGATGTCATAATGGCACTGATAGCTGAGAGCAGCAGAGAGTCATGTACCAACAACGCTGCTGAAATGGGTGAATTTAAGCTACCATACGAAAGTATTGATGTGGATTCTGACACAGAATCACCATTTCACCAGGGTTCTCCCCAGACAATGGAACAACGGCGTAACGCCATTATAGTGTTACCACAGCGCCGTTATATTTTTTAATCCAGCCAGGCTGTTTGTGCTGAACAGACTGCTGCCTGCTCGTCCCTCCCCCGCCGGCAGCCAGCTGAGCCGAGCAGAGCCACAGCACCGCAAGCTCAGAGAGAGCACATGGTCTCTCAGTGAAAGAACAAAAACTCTGTCAAAGTCTTCCAATAAAAAAGAGCTCCTTCTGCCTGCATAGCTAGTGACACATTAAGCTTTATTTTACAGATGAAAGCCTTAATGTTTCCAAAGTTTGGTCAAATAAGCCACAAAGACGGTGTGAGAATGATGAGTCTTTTGTTCCCTCACAGAGAGAGAGAGAGAGAGAGAGAGAGACAGAAGGAGGAAAAAGTGTGAACAGCGGACTCTACACGGTGTTAAAAAAGTAGCAAAGCACTTTTAATCAGCCATCTTCAGCACAAAGCTTCAGTGAAACAGTAAAGTGTGAAAAACTGAATCAAAAAGTTTTTTCCATCCAGGGTTTCATCTTTAAAAGAACAAATTTACTTCTTACAGAAGTATTTTTTTCCATTTTCTTTTTATTATTGTTATTTATGCACCAATGACACCACATCAAATTACTTGTATGTGAGAACTTACTTTTCAATAAATCTGATTCTGATTTGACAATCACATCAGTCCAGATTTAGCTCTTGTTCAAACAAGACAATTAGAGGTTGTAATGTTTTAAAAACGTATGCAATCCCACTCAGAAATGTTAAAAGAAAAAACAAAACTGTCAACATGACAGAAAAACTCTGCCTGTCTTACTGGATTAAAGGTACAGTGTGTCATTTTTGAAGAGAAGAGCAAATGTTGTCTATCAAATATTAATGTGTTTTTAAAATTTTTCAATGTTATTTATTTTATTAACTTAGACAGAAACATGCAAAAAAAGAACTCTGATATTACAACACAAGTGTTATTTTTTTGTCTATTATTCTTGCTTTCAATGCATCTAAAACCACTCAAATGGCTCGCAACGCGCGCCACCTCAGGTGATAATCGCCAACAGCACCGCTATGCTAAAATTTCTAGGGAGAATCCTGATTTCACATCTGATAGATTTTCACATTTGATGGATTACTCGGCACCCCGACCGCTGCTGGAGCGACGCTGCCTCACGGTAAGCCTCGCTGACCGAATTACCTACAGAAAAACAAACCGTGCAAACGATGGAATTGGAGTAGAATGGGAATAACCCCCTTGTGTCTGATGATTTGCAGACATTCATGCTGGTTATACGGTTGCAAATTGAGCTTGTTACTGGCGACGCTTATTCGGAGCCCGTAAATCAGACACAACAGAGTTATTCCCTAATTAAATTAGGATCAGTGGCAGATGGTTCACCAGCCGTGTGTGCATTACCCTTCAATAACTTCAGATTTACAGACATTACTGATTAAGACAGTGACAGCAAAACTGGCTAGCTTGCTAACTCTGATGTTTCATAATCTCAAATAGCTTTTATGATGTTGGTCAGCACTGGAGTTCAGTGTGCCAGTGTAGATTTCAGCTTTGCCGTGAGCACAAGCTTGTATGGGAGGAGCAAAGTACAGTTATTGGTTTGGTGTCAATTTGAAACCTCAACACTAGATGGCATTAAACTGTCATGGCAGACTGTCACCGGAAGAGGTCAAATCCCACAATATCACGCAGGGGTTCAAATAAGACTGCACTGCCCCATTGTGTACCGTGTTCAACTCACACTGAAATGTTCTTGCTTTGAAAGACATATTACAACTAAAACAGGAATTGCTATGAAAATTGCTCACAACAGCATATTACAGAGAAATCCCGGAATCAGCAGATGAGATCAGCAAATCAGCATGGGACATTTACATGGACAATATGGAATTGCCATTTTAAGATGCATTAGGTGATGTAGGTAAAACCACCACGTGGTCACCAATAATCAATACACATCGACTGCATGGTCAAATAAGTCCATTGCTGCTATAAGCACATATTATTAAACCAAATACATGCTAGCACAATGTATCACATAATACGTGAAAATCCCGAATATGCATAGTGTTTTAAACTTCAAAGATCTTGAGCAACCTCTAAATATTAACTGATAAAATTGTCCAATTTTTTTT
Organism: Thalassophryne amazonica; assembly: GCF_902500255.1. Taxonomy (NCBI): domain Eukaryota; kingdom Metazoa; phylum Chordata; class Actinopteri; order Batrachoidiformes; family Batrachoididae; genus Thalassophryne; species Thalassophryne amazonica. Next base: position 22,076,518 of record NC_047106.1, read on the forward strand.
ATTTATTAATTCAAAGATATTGGTTGGGTGAGAGCATGAACTTTTAAAAGTTGAAAATAAGGACCACCATAACAGATACACATCTGATAGCTGAAGCTAGGAAGACAATTATAGCTTGGCTCGTTGTCTTGATCACAGACTTATCACAAACCCAGACACTCCAACCCCTCACTTTGCTTCTCAAATGCTGCAGTCACTTCAGCCATTGCTTACAGATCATAGCACAACATGAAAAGTCGAAGTCAGTGAACCTTTCCTCCCTGATAAAGGCACATAAGTTGCTGGATTCCAAGACCCTATCCAACATCAAGTCAATGCAAGCACTGAAGAGAGTAGGGTGGCAGAATTCCATGGAAAGAATTCTGGATCCATGCAACAAATGCATTTTTGATCTTGATTTTTAAAACAGCAAAAATCTGTTTTTGTGCCACACTTTGAGCTTTAATTGAGCAAGTGTTCAAACATAAACCAAATCATCAAATTGTCCAGTGATATTCTGGAGTCTGGTTTAAGGGAACGACCCTAATTGCAGTGTTTTCAGACTGCTTCCTGTCAAAGGTGTCTGGTTTTAAGCTTTGCCAAACTATGGTTTGTCTCAAATATGCTTTGTTAATCCCCGGTCTGACTGGTACTGCCCACTAAATGAGTAGTTTAGCACAATCCAAGTGTTTGTATGTGAACGTCTTAACATGTTTGAACAACAGCGCAAATGAACGGTGTTGAGAAGTAGAAGCACATTTAAAACAGATGTCTAAAACAACCCAGCTTGCATGTCTGAAAATCAATTTAAAGTGCTGGAGAAAACTGTCTTTCAACACCTTGAATGCTCCAAGAATAAAGCCTGGCAAACTATGTAGATGTGACATGTGCAGGCAAGTAGAGCAGTCAAAGAATAAAAACTCATTCAGACATGCACACATTCTTACCATGTCTCCAGGGGTCTTTTGGCTCCACTGCTCCAGAGACAATATCCTCATCTGAAGGAAACGTCACCCTTTTGCCGCTGGGCTTATGTTTATCATCCGCCTCCTGCACTGAGGGGTAAAGCACAGTCTGATCTGTGGCAGAAGCATCTGAGTGGGTGCCCACCGTGTTCCCAGCCGGAACATCCTGAGACGTGGGCTCTGGCTCAGTACAAATAACATCTAAAGTGTTTTCTGATATGGAGCTAGCATTTACTAACTCGGCGTCTAACACCCCACTCTCATCGAGACTGAGATCCACACCAATGTCCATGTCCCCACCATCGTCTCCATCTTCCACACCTAACTTTGCAAGTCCAGCGTCCTTATTGTCTTTCATTTCCTCCACCCTAGTATCACACATGTCCTGCGCCTCATTAATAAAAATCAAGTTGGAGGGACTTGTTATTGCTGGGGTGTTGCAGACACTCCTTTCATTTCCGTTGACTTCATCAACATCCAGTGTGTGTTTTCCCTGCTGGTTGCCTTCATCAGCCTCCTGGAGGTTGTCACTGAGATGAGGCATCAGGTATGTTTTCGAGGCCTGCGTGGGAACATTGTTTGGATTACCTGTATCGCTGTCTGTCCTCAGATCGGCGATCCGGGCAATAACGCCTTGCGCAATGCTGGTATTGTTGCGATCGTCATCCACGTTAATTTTTGTCTTAACAATGCTCAAATCAAGAGGCTGCTCTTCGACATTCATGTTTTCATTTCCAGTGAAACGGAGTCTTTAACTGTGCCAGACAGTCTGGATTTAACAGTAACTAAGCCAGTGTGCAACTTGGTAATTGCTGTTTTTCCTCTCAAAGAGATTTGCACCTGATCTGGCCCCTTTTTTAAATCTATAGTTAAGTAGTCAGAAAATATGCCTTTTGAGGGTAACTTGATTTGAACTAAAGAGCACATATGTCAGCATAAACAAAAGTTAAGACAGATGTGAGACCTGTTTCAAACTGTCACCCAACCTGGCAACCTAAAACTGCACCTTAATAATTCTGTTACCGCTCCAAACCTGGAGACGATGAAAGACTGGCTGGTGGTCAGCAGGACAAACGAGGACCAGGGGACAGTCACTTCAAAAGAATAAAGTCTCTCAAGGTGCTTCCATTTGGCGAGCAAAGTGACACAAGCCGATTCATTCGCACGAAGCAGGGCGAGCTAACCTTACCTAGCTTGCTAAAGTTATTACCCGACAATGACGTCCAGGCCCGGTCGCATGTCTACTTCGTCAAGCAAGTTTGTCTGCTTTTCCCGCTGAAAGTCCATTCTTGTGTGAAGGAGAATATTATCTCAGTTCCTGTCGCGCATCACAACCTTCGACCAGCAGCAGCGACGGAGAAAAAAAAAACAGGCGTCACACTCCGAGCAATGAACATGTTTCGGTATGAGCTAACGTTAGCACCGGGGGTTCATACCTACCGTACAAACACCAGGTAGTAACAACACTAATTATTAATACATTATGTCAAGAAATCCAGACCAACAGACGTCGGGAATACAGCACTATCCTACAGGAAGAGAGCTGTTTTGTTGTTGAGCCAATCGCTACTAGCTTGTTGAAATCCAACAACTGTTTGTTGTTCACACGTGTGACGTCAGTACGTCCTTACTCATGGGGGAATGTTCAACATTAGTACTGTTACAAAGTGTTAGAAAGTGTTTGAAAATCCGAACATGAAGGATACTTAAAAAAAAAAAAAAATCTACTTTTAAACTCAGAGATCAGAGACTTACGACGGCGTTTTAGGGCCACATAAAATTTGTTTTTTTAGATTTCGAGAATAAAGTCGTAATATTGTAATATTACGAAAATAAAGTCATAATATAATATTTCGACTTTATTCTCGTAAAATTACGACTTTATTCTCGTAATACTGCGGCTTTTTCTCTCGTAATATTACGACTTTATTCTCGAAGTCTAAAAAAAAGAAATTCAATGTGGCCCTAAAACTCCGTCTTATGAACTACATCCAGGGCATTAAAAAAAAAAATCTGTTAAAGAAATTGTCTAAATGAAAGCGTTTGTATCTCAGACTGACTTAATCTGGTCCATAATTTCATTAAAAAAAGATTAAGTTTACATGGCCAATAATAATCCACGAATTAACCTTTTCCGAATAAAACCAATTTGATTAGTAATCAAAACAGATCATTTAAGATTTCTGTAATCCAGGTTTAACTTGTAAAATTCAAACTACTTTTCTCATTCATTTGTATGGGGTTCCTTATTAGAGATATCTACAATTTTTTGCACATATCTGCAACTGAATTGAAAAGATCTATATGTTGTGTGGGCCGCTGAAGAGGAGGTACTGCTGGCCCACCACCACAAGATGGCGCCCTGCTTGAAGTGCGGGCTTCAAGCACGAGAGGGCGTCGGAGCAACCAGGAGTGACAGCTGTCACTCATCATCCGTACCAGCTGTCACTCATCCACTACTCATCACCACCACCATAAAGACCGGACTGCAACTCCACCTCCCCGCCGAGAAATCAACTACCAATCAGGTAATTTTCTCTGCTGACTCGAACGTCGAATAACAATCTGAAGTTCTTTTGCAGCCGTTTTCCTGGTGTTTACCTTATCTGTGGATTGGCGTTGGTGTGACAAGCGACGGCTTCGCCTCACACCCCAAACCAGATAAGTGGTTAATCAGGAGCTGCACGAGGTGTGTGATTGGAGGTGGAGGTGCTCCCTCCTTACTGCATACAGACTGTGGGATTACTGAGTGTGCGTCCTCACACTCATCTGGACTGTCTTTGTTCTCTGCCAGCAGTACCGGGTCTGACTGCTGAAGACAGCGGCCACCTGGGGCACAGGGCTTGGCGGCTCCGGTGTTCTTCAGCTCCGTTGGTGGTGGAAGCTGTGTGGATCCGGCTTCTCTCTCGCCAGGCGTCTTCTATCGTCGAGCCTGCCCACACGTCACCTGGTGTATGATTGACAGTCACTATATTGTTATTGTCTGTACATCGTTGTGTGATTCACAACATTAAATTGTTACTTTTTGGCTTATCCATTGTCCGTTCATTAACGCCCCCTGTTGTGGGTCCGTGTCACGTCACTTTCACAACAGGATTTCTCGGCCAGTGTCATGGATCCCGAGGGGCGTCAACCATCGCTTGAACAGCCAATGGGAGAGCGAGGTGCACAGGCGCCAGCAGGAGGCGTGTTGGGTGAGCTGCAGCACATCTTAACCGCCTTTACCGCTCGGTTGGGCTTAATTACCGAGCAGAGCAGTGTTCTCAATCGTAGGATGGAGGCTCTCACCGCCCAGGTGGAAGCGCATGCTCAGGGTGCTGCTGCAGCACCTCCTCCTGCTGGACCGTGTGCCAGAAACAGACATTCCACTGGTCGTTCAACGAACCCCCCCACCTTCCCCTGAAGCATACATAAGCCCTCCGGAGCCGTACGGAGGCTGTGTGGAGACGTGCGCGGACTTCTTGATGCAGTGCTCGGCTCGTCTTTTCACAGCGTCCCGTCATGTACGCAGCAGACGCCAGCCGGGTGGCTTATGTGATCAATTTGCTTCGAGGAGAGGCACGCGCCTGGGCTACGGCGCTTTGGGAGCAGAATTCACGGCTCCTAACGGTTTATACTGAGTTTGTGAGGGAGTTCCGACAGGTGTTTGACCACCCTCATAGAGGCAAGACCGCTTCAAGTGTGCTGCTGTCGATACGGCAGGGGCGTCGGAGCGCAGCGAAGTATGCAGTCGACTTCCGCATTGCGGCAGCGCGAGCCGGCTGGAATGCTGTTGCGCTCCGCACCGCCTTTGTGAACGGACTGTCTCTGGTCCTTAAGGAGCACCTGGTGGCGAAGGACGAGCCGCGGGATTTAGATGGGCTTATCAACCTGGTTATACAGTTAGACAACCGATTAACGGAACACAGACGGGAACGAGACGAGGGGCGTGGCCCGGCTCAAGCCGTCCCTCTTCCTCCCGGGTCCCGAAAGGAAGCCGACTTCCCACGCTCCACTGCCAGGGCTCTCCACGTGACAACAGCTCCCCCTGCTGACGTTGCTATGGAAACGAGCAGGGCCCAAAAAACGATCAGATCAGAGACAAAGGAGGCTGATCCGTGGAGAGTGTTTCTCTGCAGCTCTCCCGAGCACATACAGAGAGAATGCCCCAAACGGTCACAACAACAGCACTCGTCTTAGAGACTGGGCTAAGGGTGGGTAACAACACCCACGTGGAGAAACCCCGACGATCTGCACGAATCCCAGTCACAATCCTGAGTGGGGATCTAACCCTTCACGCCCCAGCACTGGTGGACACGGGGTCGGAGGGAATCTGCTGGATAGCAGATGGGCAAAGGAGGTTGGGCTCCCTCTAGTGGCCTTACCGTCACCATTGTCAGTGCGGGCGCTAGATGGCACCCTTCTTCCACTAATCACACACCAGACACAGCCAGTGACAATGGTGGTGTCTGGGAATCACAGGGAGGAGATTGTGTTTTATGTAACACCTTCTACCTCCCGAGTGATTTTGGGTTTTCCATGGGTGTTAAAACACAATCCCCGGATTGATTGGCCGTCTGGGGTTGTGGTTCAGTGGAGCGAAACCTGCCACTGGAGTGTTTAGGATCCTCGGTTCCACCCGGTGTGACAGCTAAGGAGGAGGTTTTTGTCCCCCCCAATCTGCCATGACCTTGCTGACGTCTTCAGCAAGGATCTGGCACTCACGCTGCCCCCGCACCGTCCGTACGATTGTGCCATTGATTTGATACCGGGCGCTGAGTACCCGTCCAGCAGGCTGTACAACCTCTCACGTCCGGAACGCGAATCATTGGAGACCTACATCTGGGACTCGTTAGCTGCCGGGTTGATCCGGAACTCCACCTCCCCGATGGGTGCTGGTTTCTTTTTTGTGGGCAAGAAGGACGGCGGACTCCGTCCATGCATTGATTACAGAGGGCTGAACGAGATCACGGTTCGCAACCGATACCCGTTACCTCTGTTGGATTCAGTGTTCACGCCCCTGCATGGAGCCCAAATTTTCACGAAATTGGATCTTAGGAATGCTTATCACCTGGTTCGGATCCGGGAGGGAGACGAGTGGAAGACGGCATTTAACACCCCGTTAGTGTTGTGAAAGTGTAGTGACATGGACCCACAACAGGGGGGCGCAAATGAATGGTCAATAGATGAGCCAAAAGGTAACAATTTAATGTTGTGAAACGTGCACAACGAACATACAGACAATCTCAGAATATAATTACAGTCAAATTACAAAGGTGACGTGTGGGCAGGCTCGAGGATAGAAGACGTCTGTCCCGCGAAGAGCCGGAACCACACGATTTCCGCCCCAACAGAACCTGGTGAATACTGGAGCCGCCAAGTCCCGAATTCCCAGGTGATCACCGTCCCCGACTGTCGGATCTGGTACTGCTGGCGAAGAACAAAGACAGTCAAGTGTGGGTTTGTGTACACCCAGTAACAACAGCGGTGGGAATGCCACCTCCACCTCTCACGCAATATGTTGCAGAGTACCGCAGTGATTCCTCAGGGGAAAAGAGTGCCGTCCTGCACTCACTCAGCCTCCACAGAAAAAGGAACCGGTACTCCTGCAAACACTCACAATATACAGATATATTGCAAAAGATACAAACGGCTGAGGATATTACCTCCAATGAAGTATGATATCTCGGCGATGAGGTGGAGATGACGTCTGGTCTTTATGGAGTGCGATGATGAAGAATGTGTGACAGCTGTCAGGAATTAATGAGTGACAGCTGTCACTCCCGGCTGTGTCCGTGGCTGGCAGCGACCCTCTCGTGCCTGAAGCCCGCACTTCAGGCAGGGCGCCCTTTGGTGGTGGGCCAGCAGTACATCCTCTTCTGGCGGCCCACACAACAGTTAGGTCACTTTGAGTACCTGGTCATGCCGTTCGGCCTCACTAATGCGCCCGCGACGTTCCAAGCATTGGTTAATGACGTCTTGCGGGACTTCCTGCATCGGTTTGTCTTCGTATATCTAGACGATATACTCATCTTTTCTCCGGATCCTGAGACCCATGTCAAGCATGTACGTCAGGTCCTACAGTGGTTGTTGGAGAACCGGCTGTTTGTGAAGGGCGGAGAAGTGTGAGTTCCACCGCACTTCTTTGTCCTTCTTGGGGTTCATAATCTCCTCCAACTCCGTCGCCCCTGATCAGGCCAAGGTTGCGGCGGTGAGAGATTGGCCCCAACCAACGAACCGTAGGAAACTACAACAGTTCCTCGGTTTTGCAATTTCTACCAGAGGTTCATCAAGGGCTACAGTCAGGTAGTTAGCCCACCTGACAGCCCTGACCTCCACAAAAGTCCCCTTCACCTGGTCGGATCGGTGCGAAGCGCGCGTTAGGGAGTTGAAAACGCCGGTTCTCGACTGCACCGGTTCTGGTGCAGCCCGATCCACAAGCGCCAGTTTGTTGTTGAAGTGGATGCCTCTGACTCAGGGATAGGAGCCGTGCTGTCCCATGAGCGGGGAGTCCGACAAGGTTCTCATCCATGTGCCTACTTTTCCCGCAGGTTGACCCCAGCTGAACGGAACTATGACGTCAGCAATCGGGAACTTCTTGCGGTGAAGGAGGGCTCTTAAGGAGTGGAGACACCTGTTGGAAGGAGCATCGGTACCATTTACGGTTTTCACGGACCATCGGAACTGGAGTACATCCGGACCGCGAAGCGTCTGAACCCCAGGCAAGCCCGCTGGTCGCTGTTCTTCGGGCATTTTGACTTCCGGATCACCCTACCGCCCCGGGACAAAGAACCAACGATCTGACGCCCTGTCCCGGGTGCACGAAGAGGAGGTCAAGGACCGAGCTGTCAGACCCCCTGAAACCATCATCCCCGAGTCCACTGCCGTGGCCACCCTTACCTGGGACGTGGAGAAGACCGTCCGGGAGGCCCTGACACGGAGCCCGGACCCGGGGACAGGTCCGAAGAACAAACTGTACGTCCCACCAGAGGCCAGGGCTGCGGCCTTGACTTCTGTCACGGTTCCAAGCTCTCCTGTAACCCAGGGTGCGAAGGACCGTGGCAGTGGTCCGGCAGCGCTTCTGGTGGGCGTCTATGGAAGCCGACGTCCGGGAGTATGTCCAGGCCTGCACCACCTGTGCCAGGTGGCAAAGCTGACCATCACAAGGCCCAAGGCCTCCTCCAGCCTCTGCCTGTGCCTCGTCGCCCCTGGTCTCATATCGGCCTGGACTTTGTCACAGGCCTCCCGCCGTCCCAGGGCAACACCACCATCTTAACGATAGCGGACCAGTTCTCCAAGGCGGCCCACTTCGTGGCCCTCCCGAAGCTCCCCGACGGCCCAGGAGGACTGCAGACCTCCTGGTCCACCAACGTCATGCGTCTGCATGGGATTCCATCAGACATTGTCTCGGATCGTGGTCCTTAGTTCTCCTCCCAGGTCTGGAGGAGTTTCTGCAGGGAACTGGGGGCCACCATCAGTCTCTCGTCTGGGTACCACCCCCAGACGAAACGGGCAGGCAGAGCGGACTAACCAGGAACTGGAGCAGGCCCTCTGCTGCGTGACCTCCACGCACCCGACGGCCTGTAGTGACCATCTAGCCTGGATCGAGTAACGCTCATATAGCCAAGTTCATCTGCCACCGGCCTCCTCCCCGTTGAGGTGTGTTTGGGGTACCAGCCCCCATTGTTTTCCACTGGTGGAGGGAGAGGTCGGGGTGCCCTCGGTCCAGGCCCATCTGAGGAAGTGCCCGTCGGGTGTGGCGTACCGGCCCGCTCTGCCTGCTCAGAGCCCGGACGAGGGCTAAGGCTCATGCAGACCGCCGGCGTTCCCCGGCCCCTGCATACCAGCCCGGGCAGGAGGTTTGGCTATCCACTAAGGAACATCCCCCTGCAGGTGGAATCCCAGAAACTTAAGGACAGGTACATCGACCATTTCCACTACCAGAGTCCTCAGTCCGGCCGCAGTGAAGCTGAAGCTGCCAGCTTCACTGCGGATACACCCCGTGTTTCATGTGTCGAGACTCAAGCCCTGCCATACCTCCCCACTGTGTGCCCCGGGACCAGCGCAGCCTCCTGCCCGGATCATTGACGGGGAGCCCACTGTGACGGTACGCCGGCTCCTGGACGTCCGTCGAAAGGGCCGGGGGTTCCAGTATCTGGTGGACTGGGAGGGTATGGCCCCGAAGAGCGCTCCTGGGTGAAGAGGAGCTTCATCCTGGACCCGGCCCTCCTGGCCAACTTCTACACCCGTCACCCCGGACAAGCCTGGTCAGGCGCCAGGAGGCGCCCGTTGAGGGGGGGGGTCCTGTTGTGTGGGCCGCTGAAGAGGAGGTACTGCTGGCCCACCACCACAAGATGGCGCCCTGCTTGAAGTGCGGGCTTCAAGCACGAGAGGGCGTCGGAGCAACCAGGAGTGACAGCTGTCACTCATCATCCATACCAGCTGTCACTCATCCACTACTCATCACCACCACCATGAAGACCAGACTGCAACTCCACCCTCCCCGCCGAGAAAATCAACTACCAATCAGGTAATTTTCTCTGCTGACTCGAACGTCGAATAATAATCTGAACGTCTTTTGCAACCGTTTTTTCCTGGTCAGAGATCAGAGACTTACGACGGCGTTTTAGGGCCACATAAATTTGTTTTTTTTAGACTTCGAGAATAAAGTCGTAATTTTACGAAAATAAGTCGTAATATTACGAAAATAAAGTCATAATATAATATTTTCGACTTTATTCTCGTAAAATTACGACTTTTTTTCTCATAATATTACGACTTATTCTCGTAATACTGCGGCTTTTTCTCTCGTAAAATTACGACTTTATTCTCGAAGTCTAAAAAAAAGAAATTCAATGTGGCCCTAAAACTCCGTCTTATGAACTACATCAGGGCATTAAAAAAAAAAAATCTGTTAAAGAAATTGTCTAAATGAAAGGGTTGTATCTCAGACTGACTTAATCTGGTCCATAATTTCATTAAAAAAAGATTAAGTTTACATGGCCAATAATAATCCACGAATTAACCTTTTCCGAATAAAACCAATTTGATTAGAATCAAAACAGATCATTTAGATTTCTGTAATCCAGGTTTAACTTGTAAAATTCAAACGACTTTTCTCATTCATTTGTATGGGCTTCCTTATTAGAGATATCTACAATTTTTTGCACATATCTGCACTGAATTGAAGAGATCTATATGTTGTGTGGGCCGCTGAAGAGGAGGTACTGCTGGCCCACCACCCCAAGATGGCGCCCTGCTTGAATGTGCGGGCTTCAAGCACGATGAGGGCGTCGGAGCAACCAGGAGTGACAGCTGTCACTCATCATCCGTACCAGCTGTCACTCCATCCACTACTCATCACCACACCATAAAGACGGACTGCAACTCCACCTCCCCGCCGAGAAATCAACTACCAATCAGGTAATTTTCTCTGCTGACTCGACGTCGAATAACAATCTGAAGTTCTTTTGCAGCCGTTTTCCTGGTGTTTACCTTATCTGTGGGATTGGCGTTTGGTGTGACAGCGACGGCTTCGCCTCACACCCCAAACCAGATAAGTGGTTAATCAGGAGCTGCACGAGTGTGTGATTGGAGGTGGAGGTGCTCCCTCCTTACTGCATACAGACTGTGGGATTACTGAGTGTGCGTCCTCACACTCATCTGGACTGTCTTTGTTCTCTGCCAGCAGTACCGGGTCTGACTGCTGAAGACAGCGGCCACCTGGGGCGCAGGGCTTGGCGGCTCCGGTGTTCTTCAGCTCGTTGGTGGTGAAGCTGTGTGGATCGGCTTCTCTCTCGCCAGGCGTCTTCTATCGTCGAGCCTGCCCACACGTCACCTGGTGTATGATTGACAGTCACTATATTGTTATTGTCTGTACATCGTTGTGTGATTCACAACATTAAATTGTTACTTTTTGGCTTATCCATTGTCCGTTCATTAACGCCCCCTGTTGTGGGTCCGTGGTCACGTCACTTTACAACACTATAATTCCAGTTTCAAATATCAACAATTCAATCAAATTCAAATTTCAAATTTATTAATTAATATAGCGCCAATTCACGATGAGATCGTCTCAAGGCGCTTCACATAATAAAACAGAAAAAACTGAATTAAAATTTAAAAACACGATAAAAAAGACAAAACCATAACTAGAATACACAAGAATAAAAACACATCATAACACTAATGATAAAACAAGGAAACAAATAAGTCTTAAACGTGATTTAATAGTAACCACACAGTATCCGACTGCCATGCAACAGAGCTGTGGAATGGTAGGAGAAAGCTCTGTGACCGGCAGACTTTTTATTCACCCTGGGAACACATAAAGTCCTCCACCCTGAGAGCGCAGGGCTCGAGCTGGTACATAGGGTCTTACCAAGTCAGCCAGATAAGGGAGGTGCAAGTCCATGAACAATAAACTAATAACAGTACCTTAAAATCCAATCTGGCAGTGACTGAAAGCCAGTGCAAGGACGCAAAAAACGGGAGTAGTAATGTGGTTGAATTTTCAATTCTGTTATAGCCAGGTTTGAATTTCTCAAATTGAAGACATCTTTTAATACCCTTCAATTCAAGATTTCTACATGTCCTTTGTAGATATTTTAAGTTAGGTTTCAGCTAATCAGAACGGTGTCATTCCTATCTTGAACTTGAATTATGAACAGACAGAATGATGTTTTAGGTATGTCAAACTGGAATAATCGATAGCCATAATGTAATTGGAGATATCTATTCTCAGATTAGAGATATTCTGAAATTGCAGATAACTTTAAATCTGCCTTGCCAAACTACAATTGAAATATCTTGAATTAGACTTCTGACTAGGCAAGATGACATCAATGATTTGACCATAACTACAGATATCTAATCTGTAGTATCAATGCTTTGGCAAGTAGAAGGCGGACTGATGTGTGGGTATAAAACATTTTCAATACTCTAAATTTTTACCACAGCTGTGTGGTGAAGGAAGCTCATAATTGCCACAAATTCCATGACGAAAAGTTCTTTCTATTTCATGACATTTTCTAACAGTCTTCCACTGCTGCGACAGCCATCGTCTCAAATGTAGTTCATTCAAACTAAATCTGGGTCATAATCCATCAACATACACAACAAGTCAGAATGACATTTGCAATATCTGCAACTACAACCCCTGGCAAAAATTATGGAATCACCGGCCTCGGAGGATGTTCATTCAGTTGTTTAATTTTGTAGAAAAAGCAGATCACAGACATGACACAAAACTAAAGTCATTTCAAATGGCAACTTTGTGGCTTTAAGAAACACTATAAGAATTCAAGAAAAAAAGATTGTGGCAGTCAGTAACGGTTACTTTTTTAGACCAAGCAGAGGAAAAAAATGGAATCACTCAATTCTGAGGAAAAAATTATGGAATCACCCTGTAAATTTTCATCCCCCAAACTAACACCTGCATCAAATCAGATCTGCTCATTGACATTGACCCTATGCCATGACATTGACCCTATGTGTCTTTTTGCAAGGAATGTTTTCGCAGTTTTTGCTCTATGGCAAGATGCATTATCATCTTGAAAAATGATTTCATCATCCCCAAACATCCTTTCAATTGTCCAAAATATCAACGTAAACTTGTGCATTTATTGATGATGTAATGACAGCCATCTCCCAGTGCCTTTACCTGACATGCAGCCCCATATCATCAATGACTGTGGAAATTTACATGTTCTCTTCAGGCAGTCATCTTTATAAATCTCATTGGAACGGCACCAAACAAAAGTTCCAGCATCATCACCTTGCCCAATGCAGATTCGAGATTCATCACTGAATATGACTTTCATCCAGTCATCCACAGTCCACGATTGCTTTTCCTTAGCCCATTGTAACCTTGTTTTCTTCTGTTTAGGTGTTAATGATGGCTTTCGTTTAGCTTTTCTGTATGTAAATCCCATTTCCTTTAGGCGGTTTCTTACAGTTCGGTCACAGACGTTGACTCCAGTTTCCTCCCATTCGTTCCTCATTTGTTTTGTTGTGCATTTTTCAATTTTTGAGACATATTGCTTTAAGTTTTCTGTCTTGACGCTTTGATGTCTTCCTTGGTCTACCAGTATGTTTGCCTTTAACAACCTTCCCATGTTGTTTGTATTTGGTCCAGAGTTTAGACACTGCTGACTGTGAATAACCAACATCTTTTGCAACATTGCGTGATGATTTACCCTCTTTTAAGAGTTTGATAATCCTCTCCTTTGTTTCAGTTGACATCTCTCGTGTTGGAGCCATGATTCATGTCAGTCCACTTGGTGCAACAGCTCTCCATGGTGTGTTCACTCCTTTTTAGATGCAGACTAACGAGCAGATCTGATATGATGCAGGTGTTAGTTTTGGGGATGAAAATTTACAGGGTGATTCCATAATTTTTTCCTCAGAATTGAGTGATTCCATATTTTTTTCCTCTGCTTGGTCTAAAAAAGTAACCATTACTGACTGCCACAATCTTTTTTTCTTGATTTCTTATAGTGTTTCTTAAAGCCAGAAAGTTGCCATTTGAAATGACTTTAGTTTTGTGTCATGTCTGTGATCTGCTTTTTTTCTACAAAATTAAACAACTGAATTAACATCCTCCGAGGCTGGTGATTCCATAATTTTTGCCAGGGGTTGTATTATTTGGAACAGTCAAAACTGAATTACAGACATCTGTAACTGTCATTTAGGATGTGTGATGAATCGAGTGTCATCGTTGCTGATATGCGTAACTGTCATTTTGACTTGTCAGAATGACATTGTAGATAAATTAAAACTTGTATTAGTCAGAATGGAATCGCCACTAGTCAAAATGACGTTGACACCTGTAATTGTCAAACCTCGCTAAGGAATGTTAAAATGGCTTGCCATACTGGTCAAGGTGTAAATTACATCATATTGTCCCAATGTTTTCTGATTTGTGGTTGTACATTTAAAACTGTGAGATGAATTGATCAGGAAGTATTAGAGCATTTGTTTGCTGCCCTACAGATCTGGACAAACAAGTTCCCTTTCCAGTTACAAATTCAACAGAAAGAATCCTGTCTTGCTTCCTAGTTCCTTGTCAGTGTCTAATTGTCTTTTTGAGGTATTTTATATCTTGTACATGTGATGTCTGACAAAAGCTTGTGCAAAAATACAGATGATGCACAGGGTACATGGCTGATGAGGTAACTGTATATAAACTAAGCCTTGTTTTCAGGATTTAATATAAGCCGAGGAAGCTTTTAGTCACGTTTGTTCAAATCTCTAAACAAATACTATTTGTATGTAAAATCTGTCGCTTTAGTGTCAAAATTCCAAATCAACCACAAGACACCTCTACTTTTTTACAGCTGCAAGCTTATGACTCAGTGATCAGGTTTATAATGATGGTGGCTGAACATGAGCGCAGCCTCACAACCAATGTCAGAGGTCTCAAGACTGATTTTTTTGATGCCTCTGCCTCATTATGTAATGACTTGCTCTTGGTCTTGGCCTCTGCGTTGTCCGGCCTAGAAAAATAAGCTCAGGTCGGTTCAAGGCCGCTGCTTTTTACCTATTTATTTTTTGCACTGTTGACTTCCCACCAAACAAAAAAGTGACCGTTATGGTAACTTTACGTATACAGGGGTCTATACGTAACGCAATGATTGAATGCATAGCTTTCTAGTCACCACAGTCCTATATGCACACATAGACACATGCTAGGTTACACTACATTCAGAAGTATTAACGTGTAAAATCTTCTGAATCTTCTTGTCACTACCCAAGCATTATATTCCTTAGCCAAGGTAACATATTAATGCCTGTAGTCCCAACGCACTGCATCGCAAAAGTACACTGAAGATTATATAAGGCCACGTCCTTATATAATCACTTGGCTGTGGATTGAAATTATGTATGAGTCTATGGGAACGGGCCGCAGCAACTACGATACATTTTGTATAATACTCACCATCTGCTTTGGCCTCTGCCTTGGATGCTGTGTCCTTGGCCTTGGTCTCAAAGACCCAGGGCTCTAAATTGGCCTTGACCTCAGGGGAAGTGGACTCAACTACAACATTGGTTATAGCCCCCAGTTAATCTACCTTACATGCCAGGTGTTAGCAGTCACACTACTATCAAATGGTTGTTGATTTCTGAACCAGCTGTCTGTCTGTTCTAGTTGGTCCCATATGTTTTTGGAGAGCGATCATTTTTGAAATGTGGCCTTTACTGGTGCACCACAATGGAGTTGAAAAGACACAATAAATATCTGCATGAAGTGTCAGGTTAAAAATATATAAATATACATTAACCATTATGCAACAACCATGTTCATACACAATTCCACCATTTTTGTTGTGTGGGCCACCAGAAGAGGAGGTACTGCTGGCCTACCACCAGAGGGCGCCCTGCCTGAAGTGCGGGCTTCAGGCACGAGAGGGCGCTGCCGCCACGGACACAGCCGGGGGTGACAGCTGTCACTCATTATCTCATGACAGCTGTCACCCATCTACACTTCATCATACTACTCCATAAAACCCGGACGTCATCTCCACCTCGTTGCCGAGATATCATCGACCTGTAAAGGTAAACTCTCAGCCGTTCTGTTCGGTACCAAACGCACTTGTATTTGTGCTCTGAGTGTTTGCAGGAGTTTCTGTAGCTACTTTCAGCTGGGTGCTGGGTTTTGTGGACTGTGTAGGAGTGACGCTCTTCACCCCTCACGCCAAAACGGATAAGTAGCTCTCAGGCTCTGCACAACTGTGTTACTGTGTTTGAGGTGGAGGTGGAATCCCACCATTGTTGTTACTGGGTGTACACACACCCACATCTTATTGTTTCTGCTCCTCGCCAGCAGTACCAGATCCGACATTCGGAGACGGTGGCCACCTGGGGACTCGGGACTTGGCGGCTCCAGTATTCTCCGGGTTCGGTGGCGGAGGAAATCGTGTGGTTCCGGTTCTTCTCAGGACAGACGTCTTCTATCCTCGAGCCTGCCCACACGTCACCTTTGTGGATTGACTGTTTGCAAAATTCTGTATTCCTCTGTATTGTGGTTGTGCTCATTCACAACAGTAAAGCATTCATATTCGACTCTTTCATTGTCCGTTCATTTACGCCCCCTGTTGTGGGTCTGTGTCACTACACTTTCCCAACAGGATATCTCGGCCAGCGTCATGGATCCCGAGGGGCGTCACCCATCTGTTGAACAGCCAATGGAAGAGCAGGGTGCACAGGTGTCTGCAGGAGGCGTGATTGGTGAGTTGCAGCAAATCCGCACCGCCTTTACCGCTCGGTTGGATCTGATGACCGAGCAAAACGTCATCCTCTCACCGCACAGGTGGAAGCGCGCGCTCAGGGCGCTGCTGCAGCTCCTCCTCCTGCCGACTCAGTGCAGAATAGATGTTCCACTGGTCGTTCAACGACCCCCCCCACCATCCCCTGAAGCATACATAAGTCCCCCAGAGCCGTACGGAGGTTGTGTGGAGACGTGCACAGACTTTCTCATGCCGTGCTCGCTCGTCTTTGCACAACGTCCCATAATGTACGCATCTCACGCCAGTAAGGTGGCTTATGTAGTTAACTTGCTTCGTGGTGAGGCACGCGCTTGGGCTACAGCGCTTTGGGAGCAAAATTCACGGCTCCTTACCACTTATACTGGGTTTGTGAGGGAGTTCAGAACGGTTTTTGATCACCCTAACAGAGAGACTGCTTCAACAGTGCTGCTGTCAATGAGACACGGGCGCCGGAGCGCAGCCGAATATGCAGTCGACTTCCGCATCGCGGCTGCGAGGTCCGGCTGGAATAACGTTGCGCTCCGCACCGCCTTCATAAACGGACTGTCGTCAGTCCTGAAGGAGCACCTGGTAGCGAAGGAAGAACCGCGGGATTTAGATGGGCTTATTGATCTCGTTATACGGTTAGACAATTGGTTGGAGGAACGCCGTCGGGAGCGAGACGAAGGACGTGGCCGGGCACGTGCCGTCCCTCTACCTTCCGGGTCCGAAAAGGTTCCGCCCTCCCCATGCTCCACAGCCTCAACGCTCCGTGTGGCTACAGCTCCCCCTGCTGACGAAGCTATGGACACGAGCAGAGCCACATTTTAACAGACAGAGGAGGCTGGCCCGTGGGGAGTGCTTTGTCTGCGGCTCGAGTGAGCACCAGCAGAGAGACTGCCACAAGCGGTTTAAACACCAACGCCCGCCCCTAGAAATTGGGCTTAGGATGGGCCAAGACATTCACGTGGGACACACACATATTTCCACACGACTCCCAGTTAAAATCCTGAGCGGGGATTTAACCCTTCAAGCCCCAGCACTGGTCGACACGGGGTCAGAAGGGAATCTGCTAGACAGCAGATGGGCTAGGGAGGTAGGGCTCCCTCTGGTGGCGCTCCCTTCGCCATTGCAGGTGCGGGCACTAGATGGCACCCTTCTCCCTTTAATCACGCACAAGACACAACCTGTAACTCTGGTGGTGTCTGGAAATCACCAGGAGGAGATCGAGTTTTTTGTGACTCCTTCTACCTCCCGAGTGATTTTGGGCTTCCCGTGGATGTTGAAACACAATCCCCAGATTGATTGGCTGTCTGGGGTGGTGGTTCAGTGGAGCGAAACATGTCATCGGAAGTGTTTAGGTTCCTCGGTTCCTCCCGGTTTACAGGCTAAAGAGGAGGTCAAAGTCCCTCCCAATCTGACGGCGGTGCTGGTTGAGTACCACGATCTTGCTGACATCTTCAGCAAGGATCTGGCACTCACCCTTCCCCCGCACCGTCCGTACGATTGTGCCATTGATTTGATTCCAGGCGTGGAGTTCCCGTCCAGCAGGCTGTACAACCTCTCACGACCTGAGCGCGAATCAATGAAGACCTACATCCGGGACTCCTTAGCTGCCGGTCTGATCCAGAATTCCACCTCCCCGATGGGTGCAGGTTTCTTTTTTGTGGGCAAGAAAGATGGCGGACTCCGTCCATGCATTGATTACAGGGGGCTGAATGAAATCACGGTTCGCAATCGATACCCATTGCCCTTGTTAGATTCCGTGATCACCCCCCTGCATGGAGCCAAAATCTTTACAAAGTTGGATCTTAGGAATGCGTATCACCTGGTTCGGGTCCGGAAGGGAGACGTGGAAGACGGCATTTAACACCCCATTTTGGTCATTTTGAGTACCTGGTTATGCCGTTCGGCCTCACTAACGCCCCCGCGACGTTCCAAGCTTTGGTTAATGACGTCTTGCGGGACTTCCTGCACCGATTCGTCTTCGTATATCTGGACGATATACTCATCTTTTCTCTGGACCCTGAAACTCATGTCCAGCATGTATGTCAGGTCCTGCAGCGGTTGTTGGAGAACCGGCTGTTTGTGAAGGGCGAGAAGTGCGAGTTCCACCGCACTTCTTTGTCCTTCCTGGGGTTTATCATCTCCTCCAACTCCGTCGCCCCTGATCCGGCCAAGGTTGCGGCGGTGAGAGATTGGCCCAAAACCAACAAGCCGTAGGAAGCTGCAACAGTTCCTCGGCTTCGCAAATTTCAACAGGAGGTTCATTAAGGGCTACAGTCAGGTAGTTAGGCCCCTGACAGCCCTGACCTCTCCAAAAGTCCCCTTCACCTGGTCGGATCAGTGAGAAGCCGCGTTCAAGGAGTTGAAACGACGGTTCTCAACTGCACCAGTTCTGGTGCAGCCCGACCCTAGCCGCCAGTTTGTGGTTGAAGTGGACGCCTCTGACTCAGGGATAGGAGCCGTGCTATCCCAGCGGAGAGACCGATAAGGTTCTTCACCCGTGTGCCTACTTTTCTCGCAGGTTGACCCCGGCTGAACGGAACTATGACGTCGGCAACCGAGAACTCCTTGCGGTGAAAGAGGCTCTTGAGGAGTGGAGACACCTGTTGGAGGGAGCGTCTGTGCCGTTCACGGTTTTCACTGACCATCGGAACCTGGAGTATATCAGGACCGCCAAGCGGCTGAACCCCAGGCAAGCCCGCTGGTCACTGTTCTTCGGACGTTTTGACTTCCGGATCACCTATCGCCCCGGACCAAGAACCAGAGATCGGATGCCTTGTCCCGGGACACGAAGACGAAGTCAAAACTGAGCTGTCGGATCCACCGGAGCCCATCATTCCGGAGTCCACTATCGTGGCCACCCTCACCTGGGACATGGAGAAGACCGTCCGGGAGGCCCTGGCACGGAGCATGGATCCCGGAACTGGGCCGAAGAACCGACTGTACGTCCCACCAGAGGCCAGAGCTGCAGTATTGGATTTCTGTCACGGTTCCAAGCTCTCCTGTCATCCAGGGGTGCGAAGGACCGTGGCAGTTGTCCGGCAGCGCTTCTGGTGGGCGTCTATGGAGGCCGATGTCCAGGAGTATATCCAGGCCTGCAACACCTGTGCCAGGGGCAAGGCAGACCACAAAAGGTCCCAAGGACTTCTCCAGCCGCTTCCTGTGCCTCATCGGACACAGCCGGGGGTGACAGCTGTCACTCACTATCTCATGACAGCTGTCACCCATCTACACTTCATCATACTACTCCATAAAACCCGGATGTCATCTCCACCTTGTTGCTGAGATATCATTGGCCTGTAAAGGCAAACTCTCAGCCGTTCTGTTCGGTACCAAACGCACTTGTATTTGAGTGTTTGCAGGAGTTTCTGTAGCTACTTTCAGCTGGGTGCTGGGTTTTGTGGACTGTGTAGGAGTGACGCTCTTCACCCCTCACGCCAAAATGGATAAGTAGCTCTCAGGCTCAGCACAACTGTGTTACTGTGTTTGAGGTGGAGGTGGAATCCCCACCATTGTTGTTACTGGGTGTACACACACCCACATCTTATTGTTTCTGCTCCTCGCCAGTAGTACCAGATCCGACATTCGGAGACGGTGGCCACCTGGGGACTCGGGACTTGGCGGCTCCAGTATTCTCCGGGTTCGGTGGCGGAGGAAATCGTGTGGTTCCGGTTCTTCTCAGGACAGACGTCTTCTATCCTCGAGCCTGCCCACACGTCACCTTTGTGGATTGACTGTTTGCAAAATTCTGTATTCCTCTGTATTGTGGTTGTGCTCATTCACAACAGTAAAGCGTTCATATTCGACTCTTTCATTGTCCGTTCATTTACGCCCCCTGTTGTGGCTCCATGTCACTACACTTTCCCAACAATTTTCAGAGGCCATATAAGTGGCAAGGTTGGGTAGGATGTCTTTGAAATGTAATTCAAAAGTAATCAGATTACAAGTAATCCGTAATATACATACATGTAATCCACATGTATTCTTTCAAAGTAATCCTACCCAACCTTGGTAACTGGAGAAACTAATCAAATGAAAAATACAAGGATTATTGTTCATACTTGGCTGAAAGTCCTTTGCAGTCAATGACTGATTGGAGTCTGGAACCCATGAACTGCTTGATGGAACCCATCAACTGTTGAGTTTTCCTTTTGTGCGATGCTTTGCCAGGTCTTTACTGCAGCCTCCATCAATCGCTGCTTGTCGCGTGGAATGTCTCAAACCTAAACCTACTTCCAGACATCGTATATATGCTACTCTGGAACCACCCCTAAATCCAAACAGTCCAACTGTCAACCCCACTGAGGTCCTTAGTCTGGGTCTCATTAACATAAAATCACTGTCCTCAAAATTATTGTTGATTAATTATCTAATTATGGATCATCACTTAGATATGATTGGGTTATGTGAAACCTGGCTTAAACCTACAGCTGTCCTTCCGTTAAATGAGGCCTGCCCAACGTGATGCAAAACAAGGTGGGGTGTTGCTTTATATATAAATCTAGGTTTCACTTATTAGCTGTTGGGAGTCACAAATATAATTCATTTGAGCATTTGATTCTCCATTCTGCCCATGATGCTGCGCATTGCCAAGGTCAGAAGAATGAAAATCAGCCGTTTTACTTTGTCACTGTATATAGGTCTTCTGGCCCATACTCTGAATTCTTAGATGAATTTGGTGCGTTCATATCTAACTTGTCAACTAGTGCAGATAACATTCTGATTATAGGTGACTTTAACATTCATATAAATAAGACTTTTGATTCCTTCTGCAAATCATTTATGAAAACTGTGGATGCATTAGGATTTCGGCAATTCATTCAGGACTCGATGCACATTAGTGGAAATACCCTGGATTTGGTTCTCGCACGTGGTATTGCTGTCACGAATATTGACATCATGCCTCTTGCTTCGGTGGTCTCTGATCACGCACTTATTAGGTTTACAGTTTCTCTTTTTAATGGAACAGCAACATTATTTATCACTGCGGCGATGCATCAACTCCTCAACTAAGACTGAACTGGGCAGCGAATGCCAGGACATTGTCTATTGGCAGGCAGGTTGCAAGTTACAAGTGTCTGCTGATACTCCCCCCTGGGTTGCCATTGAAATGTGTGGTGTCAAGAACAGTTCCCTTCCAGCTCTTCTCTTTGCAACATCTGGACCCACGGCAACTAAGGTGGATAATATGATTGTTTTTAATAGCCTGAAAATATGGCGGCAAATTAAAAAGAGTTGTGGGTTGCCAGATACTTGTATTCATGCCCCAATATATCGCAATCATTCATTTTCTCTATCCCTTTTGGATGGGTCATTTAACAGGTTAAAAGGTTTAGTGACTTTGAAAGATTTGTATTTTAATTAACAGTTTGCTGCATTTACTCAATTAAAAAATAATTTTTTTTTCTTCCCACAACACATTTTTTCGATATTTGCAGATCAGGAATTACGTCCGTAAATATGTGCCTAACTTTGAGTCTCTTCCGGAAGGTAAAATGCTTTTCTTGGGTCCGCCGGAGTCTAAAAAATTGGTCTCCGGTTTTGTAAATATTTTCTGAACATGTAGTTTGTGCCACACACTTTTTGAAAAAAATTTGGGAAGAGGAGATGGGAATGGAAATTGGGGATGATGTTTGCTTTGGTAGGATTCAGTCTTGTTCTATTAATGTCAGGCACCAGTTAATCCAGTTTAAGGTGATGCACAGGCTCTATTATTCAAAGACCAAATTTCACAGAATCTTTCCTATTTCTTCTCTATGTGACCGATGTAAATCAGCAGAAGGATCCCTGACCCATCTTTTTTGGACATGTCCAAAACTGTATAACTTTTGGTGTGACATATTTAAGTGGCTTTCTGATGTGTATGACTGTGTGTTTGAACCTGTTCTGGAGGTTGCATTGTTCTGGATTTCTCCTTTGCTACTTAGAGTGTTTCAGTACAGAGCACAATTATGTATGGAATGGTAATTGAAGAAAATTTTTTAGTAAAACTGACATTGATAATGCTTTTTTAAAAAATATATTTCATAATTTTTCCCCTCCACATCTGGGAGGGCAGCGCCCGAGCGCCTCCTATAGGCCAGCCGCCACTGTTTGATTCTGTGTTTCTTTCACTTTATCTTTATTTCTTAGGTGTTTGGGATTTGTTTTATCACTGTTTGCCACCACTTGTGTACCTGCCTCACCGTGTCAGAACTTTGCTTGTTTTTGACCACGCCTCCGCCTGACAGCTGTCTGTACCTCCGCCAGTTTGTTCGACTACCTGTGTACCGAACGTAAGCCTGTTTTTTGCTAAAGTTCTTATAATTCCAACACCAGAGTCCATGAGTCTGCATGTGTGTCTATCTGTCTTCTGTGCTTCTGTGCCATGCCTTCTCAGTGCATGATAGAACCAACTCTGGTCTCTGGCTGAGTGGAATGGGAGCATTCAGATTAGGGGCCTGATTTATTAAATGCTTGCATGTGTTAAACATGCACAAACACCATTAAACTCACAAAAAACATGAATGCTGGTTGATTAACTGTGTCAAATGAGGATTACATTTTTAAAATAAGCAAAACAGCACATATGTGCACACATTTAGTGCATTTGCCTTCATAAAGATGCAATTTGGGGTTTGTCCATCTGAGTGCAAAAAATTGGTGAGATTTTCACTCCCAGTGTAACAAGTGCTGATAGTATCTGAATTTTGCATGACTGAAACCCAGGCATTAACTTACTGAACTTGACAGACTGCTGTTTCAGCAGCAGGGAAACTGTCACCTTCTCATACATAGAATTAAAACACAAACACAAAAAAGTCATTTATAGTAAACATTGTACATATTTAAAGAGTAAGTGGTTTACTCTCTTGGTGTGTAACAGTTGGACCATAGTGTTGCTCTATTCTGCACTGTGTATAAAGTACGTAATAACTTCACCGTGAGGCGCGGACGTCAGCATGCTGTCCATACGTGGAAATAAATGAAAACACATATCACCTGTCAGCTGACCGCCACGTCAGCGCGCCGGAATGCTGGTGCCATGCTGAAAATCACAGTGAGGCGCGTGTCACTGCGGGATTTCCCCACATTGTAATACTTAAAACACATATCACATTTGCAACGCGTTCACCAACGGATCACTCCATTCGTGCTTGCAAACAGGAGCGTGCACAAAACCATCACCCGCTGTATCATGCATGCCTCCATGTGGGGTTCCTTCAGTAAGGGCATCCGGCATAAAACTTGTGCCGAATCAACAATGCAGATCCATCTTGGATCTGCTGTGATGACCCTGAGTGACAAAACAAGGGAGCAGCTGAAGGGACTTACATTTAGTGTTCAGTGTCAGTGTGCTGAGAAACTAGATGGCAGCATTCACCTGCAGCCTGTGGCAGAACAGTTTTCCAGCACATGAGACAGTTCAAAATGATGAAGCAATTGCAAAGACACACTTTGTGGTGTCACTTATCTTTTGCTTCATGGCTCGGTCCTTGAATGTGTCTGTCTCGCTGAGTACCTGATGTGCTTACTAACCACATGGAGGCTGATGAGTCACCATCTGCCAGAGCCCAGAGTCAAACCAGTCTTTCACAAACAGCAATAATTCATATAAAGCTCACGAAGGCAACACGTGACCTTTTATAGGTTTAAATGTCGTAGTTTCCAGTCACAAGTGTGAAAGACTCTGAGATGAGAAACCGATTAAACCCGATGCAGTTTGAGAAACTGAACTCAGAGAGTTTTGGGTAATAATGGAGGGCTGCCAGAATTCTGATTTTTATCCAGATCAGGTTTTTTTGTCATGTCACAAAAAGAGACTGCTGGTAAATAATGATATAAAAGTAACGTGAAAGAAACTGAAGAAGTGATAAATGGAATATTGTGAGAGATTCAGATCAAATTGCTTAATTTTTGTTTTTCTGAGGGATCATTTTTTTTCTACAAAATATCATATGTCCCATCAGTTTTGAACTAGAATGCTGATAGACTAGAATTGCACATTCATAGATAATGTCACTCTAAATATGTCTGATTTATTTTTTTTTTCTGATAAAGATCCATGTAATAGTTCATGAGAAATTAATTATTAAAAAAGTGTGGAAAAAAATTCCTGGCTCCACTCTTTAAGCCTGATTCACACAGCAAGGACAAAAATTATTGTCAGATGTTTTCATGAAACGGACAGGTAAGACTTTATTATTTACTCCTTGTGTGAAATGTTTTAATATTAATAATGTGTTACGTTACTAACATATTTTACATTATCTGTATCAAATTGAAATGCATGTCCTGTTTCTCAGAAAAAAAAAAAATCATAAATAAAAAATCCACACTTCATCACTTTTTTCTGATATCACAGATAGTAAAACGATTTTTAAATCAGTTGATTAGCCCAAAGAGCTGGCAAAAACTTCCACCATGCTGAAATCGCCTGCATATTTATTTATTTATAATCATCATTCTGTGTTCTGAACTCAGCCTTCCTCCGAGGTTTCTTCTCTCTCACTGTGGTCTAAATAAGGCTCAGAACCATAAGGCTGTATCCTCCACAGCTTATTCAGACACACATTCAGACTAGACGCTAGAAAAAAAAAACGTCCGAAAGCAGCCCGACCTCCACTGTGTTTACAACTGATTTGGGCTTGAATCAGCACGCGTGTTCCGGTGATGACGTAGCAACAATATGGCCATGGCTAAGGGCTGAAATAGAGCGCAGGCTTCAGACAGCTGTTGTTTATCCTTCACCCGCCCACTTAACTTTTATTGTTCAGGGTTTTTTAAAATCAACATTTCATCATTTTTAGTGATTATTTGTGCACATTTTTTGGTGTCACCTACACTTTAAGTGATAATGCTTAGGTTAAAACGGACTAGTGGCTTATGGACTATATTAGCTACCAAGTCTTCTATCTATGTAGATGCTTTGTAAATCTTTTGGGACACACATAGGATTGTATTTCAAAACATTTTTCTGATACAAAGTAGATTCACAGTGCAGCAAAGCTATGTCTCCCTTCAGCCCAATTCAAATAGGCTAATAACTCCATCTGTCCCATCAAATCAGCAAGCTATCCAGTTTCCTTAATGATGACCAAAGAAGAGACCACATTTTAAATAGGCTACCTGTGATTTTCATAAAATAACCTGTACTTGCTCACATTTCATTTTAACAACTCACTTTTCAACAAAATGCATGCACACTGGTGTGTCATCTTAAACAAAGGCATTTGTCTAGTATACATGCAAATACCTCAGTGCTGCTTTTGATACTGTTGACCATAAAATTTTATTACAGAGATTAGAGCATGCCATAGGTATTAAAGGCACTGCACTGCGGTGGTTTGAATCATATTTATAGATTACAATTTGTTCATGTAAATGGGGAATCTTCTTCACAGACTAAGGTTAATTATGGAGTTCCACAAGGTTCTGTGCTAGGACCAATTTTATTCACTTTATACATGCTTCCCTTAGGCAGTATTATTAGACGACATTGCTTAAATTTTCATTGTTACGCAGATGATACCCAGCTTTATCTATCCATGAAGCCAGAGGACACACACCAATTAGCTAAACTGCAGGATTGTCTTACAGACATAAAGACATGGATGACCTCTAATTTCCTGCTTTTAAACTCAGATAAAACTGAAGTTATTGTACTTGGCCCCACAAATCTTAGAAACATGGTGTCTAACCAGATCCTTACTCTGGATGGCATTACCCTGACCTCTAGTAATACTGTGAGAAATCTTGGAGTCATTTTTGATCAGGATATGTCATTCAAAGCGCATATTAAACAAATATGTAGGACTGCTTGTTTGCATTTACGCAATATCTCTAAAATTAGAAAGGTCTTGTCTCAGAGTGATGCTGAAAAACTAATTCATGCATTTATTTCCTCTAGGCTGGACTATTGTAATTCATTATTATCAGGTTGTCCTAAAAGTTCCCTGAAAAGCCTTCAGTTAATTCAAAATGCTGCAGCTAGAGTACTAACGGGGACTAGAAGGAGAGAGCATATCTCACCCATATTGGCCTCTCTTCATTGGCTTCCTGTTAATTCTAGAATAGAATTTAAAATTCTTCTTCTTACTTATAAGGTTTTGAATAATCAGGTCCCATCTTATCTTAGGGACCTCATAGTACCATATCACCCCAAGAGCGCTTCGCTCTCAGACTGCAGGCTTACTTGTAGTTCCTAGGGTTTGTAAGAGTAGAATGGGAGGCAGAGCCTTCAGCTTTCAGGCTCCTCTCCTGTGGAACCAGCTCCCAATTCAGATCAGGGAGACAGACACCCTCTCTACTTTTAAGATTAGGCTTAAAACTTTCCTTTTTGCTAAAGCTTATAGTTAGGGCTGGATCATGACCCTGAACCATCCCTTAGTTATGCTGCTATAGACGTAGAGTGCTGGGGGGTTCCCATGATGCACTGTTTCTTTCTCTTTTTGCTCTGTATTCACCACTCTGCATTTAATCATTAGTGATCGATCTCTGCTCCCCTCCACAGCATGTCTTTTTCCTGGTTCTCTCCCTCAGCCCCAACCAGTCCCAGCAGAAGACTGCACCTCGCTGAGCCTGGTTCTGCTGGAGGTTTCTTCCTGTTAAAAGGGAGTTTTTCCTTCCCACTGTAGCCAAGTGCTTGCTCACAGGGGGTCGTTTTGACCGTTGGGGTTTACATAATTATTGTATGGCCTTGCCTTACAATATAAAGCGCCTTGGGGCAACTGTTTGTTGTGATTTGGCGCTATATAAAAAAATTGATTGATTGATTGATTAAAACTTTCCTTTTTACTAAAGCTTATAGTTAGGGCTGGATCAGGTGACCCTAAACCATCCCTTAGTTATGCTGCTATAGACTAGACTGCTGGGGGGTTCCCATGATGCACTGAGTGTTTCTTTCTCTTTTTGCTCTGTATGCACCACTCTGCATTTAATCATTAGTGATTGATCTCTGCTCCCCTCCACAGCATGTCTTTTTCCTGGTTCTCTCCCTCAGCCCCAACCAGTCCCAGTAGAAGACTGCCCCTCCCTGAGCCTGGTTCTGCTGGAGGTTTCTTCCTGTTAAAAGGGAGTTTTTCCTTCCCACTGTCGCCAAGTGCTTGCTCACAGGGGGTCGTTTTGACCGTTGGGGTTTTTACGTAATTATTGTATGGCCTTGGCTTACAATAAAAGCTCCTTGGGGCAACTGTTTGTTGTGATTTGGCGCTATATAAATAAACTGATTGAAATTGATTGATTGACATAAAAATATAGTAACATATCAATCAAAACGGACACAAATGACATATAAAGTGCTTATAATTAACTCCACATGGCAGACAAATGTGTTTATTTTGTGCCAAGTGGCTTTTGAATGTTTGTATTGGATCAAAACTAATATTATTTCTACCTCAAATGTTAGAATGTAAGTCGTCAGCTCACATATCAATCCACACATCTGACAACAAACCTAAATGCCCCGACTCACATTATCAATAACTACTGTATTCACATCCATATGTTTGTGCTTCATGTACTCTGTGTTTATTCCTTTTTCAATTTCATTTATTTTCATTTATAGTAGCAAGAATCACAACAGAGTGCCTCAAGCGCTTCACACAAGTAAGGTCTAACCTTACGAACCCCCAGAGAAGCAGTGGTAAAGAAAAACTCCCTCTGAGGAAGAAACCTCAAGCAGAACCAGACTCAAAGGGGTGACCCTCTGCTTGGCCATGCTACAGACACAAATACAAAACAATTCACAAAATGAATACTACAGGAAATGGTATTGGAGCAACAGGACCGGAGGGTCTCCAGCACAAATATCACACCCATCTCTGGATGGAGCTGCACCTTAAACAGAGAGAAAAACCACATCAGGCATCAGAAAGACAAGAAATACAGTATAATTTCTCAGCATTAAACAACAAGAAAAACAGAAGAAATATAAAATGATCGCCGGCCACTAGCCTTAAGTTTCACTAAAAGACCCAGAATTTTTGGTAAAGTTGAGGCTGCGGCACGCTCCGTATACTAATAAAATGAATTAAAAGAGTAAAAAGTGCAAAACTATAGTATGCCAGTATGCTAGCCATACGAAAGGGAAAATAAGTGCGTCTTAAGTCTGGACTTGAAGTCCTCCACAGAATCTGACTGTTTTATTGACACAGGGAGATCATTCCACGGAACAGGGGCACAATAAGAGAAAGCTCTAATGACCCGCAGACTTCTTATTTCACCGGGGACATGAAGTAGTCCTGCTCCCTGAGAAGGCAAAGCCCAGGCCGGGACGTAGGGTTTAATTAGGTCAGTCAGGTAGGGAGGTACCAGTCCGTGAACAATTTTACAGACTAATAGCAGAACATTAAAATCTGATCTCACTGGGACAGGAAGCCAGTGAAGGGATGCCAAAATGGGTGTAATGTGGACAAACTTTCTGCTTCATGTCAAAAGTCTGGCTGCAGCATTTGAACCAATTGGAGAGCCTTAATGCTGGACTGCGGTAAACCAGAAATAGAACATTGCAGTAGTCTAATCTAGAAGAGAAACACATGGATCAGGGTCTCAGCATCAGCCATAGAGAGGATGGGACGAATCTTCATTATATTTTGCGAGATGGAAGAAAGCGGTCCTCATATTCTAATGTGGAGGTAAAAGGACAATGTGGGATCAAAAATTACCCCAAGGTTCCTCACTTTGTCACTCTGATGTATGACACACGAGCCTAGGCTGAGCATTAACCGCTCAAATTGACGCCGATGTCTCACTGGACCAAGAATCATCATTTCGGTCTTATCAGAGTTTAAAAGTAGGATGTTTCCAGACATCCAACTTCTCACTGATGCAAGGCAATCTTCTAAGGATTTTCTGTGAATGAGATTACCAACAGTTATCTGCATGTATTACCGAGTATCATCAGCATAGCAGTGAAAGGTAATCCCAAAACGCCGCAATATGTGCCCAAGAGGTGCTATATAATGGGAGAAAAGCAGGGGGCCTAAGACGGACCCCTGTGGAACCCCAAATTTCATGTTACTAAGGTTAGAGGAAGTGTTACTGTACACAGTAAGAACGACTGATCAAGTATGATGTCAACCATGCAAGGGCACTCCCAGTAATCCCAAAATGATTTTCCAGCCTACCAAGTAGAATATGATGATCCGCGGTATCAAATGCAGAACTGAGATCTAACAGCACCAGAACCGTAGTGGTGTCTGAATCCATTGCAAGCAGAAGATCATTCACCACTTTAGTGAGAGCCGTCTCTGTGGAATAATATTTTCTAAAAGCAGACTGCAGTGGCTCAAAGAGATTATTCTGAGTAAGATACGAGGTCTGTCCAAAAAGTAACGGACCTTTTTATTTTTTTCAAAAACTATATGGATTTGAATCACGTGTGATTGCATCAGCCAAGCTTGAACCTTCGTGCGCATGCGTGAGTTTTTTCACGCCTGTCGGTTGCGTCATTCGCCTATGGCAGGCTTTGAGTGAGCATTGGTCCACCCTCCTCGTCGGATTTTATTGTGAGGAAAATGTCTGAATGATTTGGAGCTTTGCTGCATGAAATTTTTCCATAAACTCAGAGACAGCCAGGTGGACACCATTCACTAAATTCAGATGGCTTTCAGGGACGATTTTATGGGGATCACACAGATTGAGGAGTGTTACAGCCGGTTTAAAGACCGCCCACAGCGGCTGAGAGCGCGCCGCGTTCCGAGCGGCGATCGACAGGCTCAAACGACAAGATCATTTCCAAACTGAACGCTGTGTTGATCCGGGACGTCGTCTAACTACCACAGAAATGGCAGAAGACGTGGACATCAAGACTTTTTCAGCACATTCCACTGTTACAGGAGTTTTTGTCATGGAAAGAGAAGCGGAGGAATGCGCCACCATGCCGCGAATGGCGCGGCACAAAACCACCTCCGTGTTGGTCTCACAGGACGGCTTTCAGATGGCTTTCGGTGGCTTTTCAGTCGTGTGACTATCCGAGAAATTGTGGATTAGCTGGACATGCCAGAACATGTCCTGTAAGGCTTCATCACGGCGTTGCTTTGCGCCATGTGGTTCCGTCCCGACGCGCGAATTCCTGTGGTTTTGTCCCGCGCCATTCGTGGCACGGTGGTGCATTCCTACGCTCCTCTTTCCATGACAAAAACTCCTGTAACAGTGGAATGTGCCGAAAAAGTCTTGATGTCCACGTCTTCTGCCATTTCTGTGGTCGTCAGACGACGTCCCAGATCAACACAGCGTTCAGTTTGGAAATGATCTGGTCGTTTGAGCCTGTCGATCGCCGCTCGGAACGCGGCACGCTCTCAGCCGCTGTGGGCCATCTTTAAACCAGCTGTAACACTCCTCAATCTGTGTGATCCCCATAAAATCGTCCCTGAAAGCCATCTGAATTTAGCAAATGGTGTCCACCTGGCTGTCTCTCACAGTTTCTGGAAAAATTTGATGCAGCAAAGCTCTAAATCGTTCAGACATTTTCCTCACAATAAAATCCGACGAGGAGGGTGGACCACTGCTCACTCAAAGCATGCTCACAGGCGAATAACGCAACCGACAGGCGTGAAAAACTCAAGCATGCGCACAAAGGTTCAAGCTTGGCTGATGCAATCACACGTGATTCAAATCTATGTAGTTTTTGAAAAAAATAAAAAGGTCCGTTACTATTTGGACATACCTCGTAGTCCACGAGCTGCTGTGACACCATTTTTTCCAGAATTTTAGAGCAAAATGATAGATATCGCCTGATAGTTTTTCAATACACTAGGGTCAAGATTAGGTTTCTTAAGTAATGGTTTAATCACTGCAGATTTGAAATATTTAGGAACAGATCCAGAAGTTAAAGAAAGATTAATAATTTCCAGCACAGTCGGCCCAAGAGTGGGCCACAGGTCCTTAAACAGTTTTGTTGGTATAGGATCAAATAAACAGGTTGTGCTTTTTGCTGACGTTACGAGTTTCGTCAGCATGCCTAGTGCGATACTATCAAATTCTATAAATCTAGGTCATACCTCAGTAATGGCACCCACCTCAATAGCAGCGTGCAGTGGCTGGGTTAAGGCATGCTGGGATATGTTTAACCTAATGTCTTCTATTTGCTTCTCGAAATAATCCAGGAAATCTTGTGATGTAAAAGGAGAGTGAACTACAGGTGGTTGCCCAGGAATAAGTGTTACCACCGTGACGAACAATAACTTTGAGTTATGCTTGTTTTTGTTGATCAGAGTAATAGGTCCACTTTGTAGCCAGTAATGCATGCTTATAGTCTAAGATAGCATCATGCCACGCAAGGTGGAATACTTCTAATTTTGAACAACGCCATTTCCGTTCTAGACAGGAGGGTCTCCAGCACAAATATATATATATATATAGATAGATAGATAGATAGATAGATGTGTGTACATACGAGGTATCTGTTTCGACCTGAAAACATCCTAATTTAAGGCTTAATTCACCCAGGACATCGTGAGAGAACAGAGAAGATTCAGAAGAGGCCGGCATGAGGACTTTATGCGGACATTCCACTGTTTAAGGACATTTTTTAATGAAAGACGTGCGCGCAAATTCGCCGAGTTGTTTCCGTGACGACTCGGTGAATCTGTGTGCGCCGCGACAGGAAAAGCACTTCCGTGTTGAAAACCATTTGTAAAATTCAGGCGGCTTTTGATGGCTTTCAACAAGTGAGTAACTGAGAAATTGTTTAACAGCTTGGGCATGTTCCAACTTGCCCGTTAAGGTTTCCAACGGAGGTGTTTTTCCTGTCGCAACCCCCCGCGGTCGGGTCCGGCCCGACATGTGACTCTGCCCGCACGTTCTTTCATTACAAAATGTCCGTTAACAATGGAATGTCCGAATAAACTCCTCATGCCGACTTCTGAAAGTTCTCTGTTCTCTGACGACTTACTGGGTTAACACAGCCTGAAATGTGGAAGTTTTCAACTTGAAACGGCGAGACGCACCCGCCTCAAAGCGCAGATTGCCGTCAGGCGCCGTGGGCCGTCCTTAAAGCGACAGTTACAGACCAAAATCTCTCATCAGCCGTTAAAATTTTTACCGAAAACCAGCTGAATTTATCGAATGGTGTCCACTCAGTTGTGCCTTAGTTTTGAAAAATTTTGATCAAACAAAGCAGCAGTCTGAGCCATTCCTAAACAATGAAAAAAAAAAAAAAAAAAAAAATCGACAAGAGGCTTGTAATACCCATGTAGACACACAATTACACTTGTCTGGTTTGTAAAAACATTTGTATGTATAAGCTGAGAAATAAAGGGAGCTTCTCCTTCCTGTTGCAAATACTGTAAAGGTGCAAATATTCACGTGGGATTTATTATGCAAATTTCGCGAGTTAAACAAGGTCGCCAAATCAAATACCGCTATTTTAATACATAACGTACGTATACGTACATATTCATAATGTAAACGCGAATATTAAAACAGCTAAATACGAGGTCTGTTAGAAAACTATCTGACCTTTTTATTTTTGCAAAAACCATATGGATTTGAATCGTGCGCTTGCATCAGCCAAGCTTGAACTTTCATGTGCATGCGTGAGTTTTTTCACGCCTGTCGGTTGCGTCATTCGCAACCGACAGGCAGGTATAAATTTTGCATTAATGTTATCTTGGTTCTTCCTGGGTGGTTCTTATGGCAACTGATCCAATCCCAAGCAAGGACTATTTGTATATAAAAATGTATTTCCTAAAATGATACATTTTGGGTTTCAAATTAAATTTATGTAGCTTTTTACCCCTCGAAATCCTCAAAAAGCTTCTGCTTCGGGGGTCTTCGGCCCCTGAGCTCCCCACGAGGACGCTGCGCCTCGACCCCACCGGGGGCCCTGCGGCCCACTGGACCCCCAACTCAAGGATTTGAACACCCCCTTTCACATTCCTATATACGGCCCTGACGATTAGTCCAGTAACTCAAATAATTTGATTACAAAAAATGTTCAACGCAAATTCTGTGCCTCGAAGCTTCGTTTAACATTGTAGTATATATGCCAGGCCTGTGTGTGGCGCTGTAACGCCCTGAAAACCCCAGAAAAAAAAAAACAGAAGACGAGAGAGCATGCCCACAAATCGTGTAAACGCTAATCAATTTAACACAAAAGCTCCTGCTTTCCAATGCGACACAGAGTAATGGCCCAGTCACATGGCACTTAACGAAGGGCAACGAAGCCCTTACGAAACAAGAAATCTGGACTTTTTTGGCATTGCTTAACCTTTGCTCAGCTTCGGTCCTGCAATGGTCGCTTCGTCAGGATTTTTAAACCGTTGAAAGATTTGAATGAAGGGCAATAAAAACCTCAATTCGTCCATATTTAGTTTTGCTGTTGTTCTTGACGTTTTTTAATCTTTTGCTTAGTTTTTGTAATGTTAGTGTTTAGTTTGACTTCATTCGACCAGCTGAATGTTTTCACACAGTGCAGAAGCCGGTTGTGAGTGTTGCGTTCATGTACTGTCGGAAATTAGAGGGCAAACTCAGCCTATCTGCCTGGATTTTTTTTTTTTTAATCTAGGTGGGGGCTCAGCCTCAATGTGCTCAGGCACCTTATATAGGGAAGAATTAATCTTTTGTGTGGATACAATTAATTATTTTAGCACAAGCAACTGCTGAATTTAAAACAACAAAAACGTTGTGTAATTTCCGATGGTATGTGAATGCAGCGCACCTATTTTATATATATATATATATATATCTTAGTAACGAAATACAGTGACACAGCAGTGACCACGGCACACCAGTTTTTCTTTTTTTTTCTTTCTTTCTTTTTTTTTTTTAAATTGGAAGAAGACGGCGCATGCAGCGTGTTGACAGACAAAGAAGAAGAAGATGACCCCTCTTTTATTCTGGACGAGGAACCAGAGCAGGTGCGACTTGCGCACAGATCTCCACAGCTTCTGTTTGCAGTTTCTCCAGGACTTAGGCGCTATGAGCTCCATCCCAGCGCCAAGTCTTGGAATTCAGAAATGCAGACACACACTGCTCCAGCAGTGGCTCCAGGCGCATTTCGTTTAAAACGTCGAGCTCAACGTTTGCTTCGGTTTCGTTTCGTTTCTCTTTTGTCCCTTTTGCACTCCTGATTCGCAGGCTATTCAGTGATAAAGCTCTTTCAGCCACCTTCTCTAAATGAATCGTGACTTTTTTTTGTTTGTTTTTTTTTACTTTTTTCCCTTCATTGAGGAATCGTTGTGTGCTGTGTGACTGGGCCATAAAATAACGCCTTTTAGGAAAAAGACAGTCCACGCTGATCATCTGAAATAGACTTAGTGCGCATTTTAAAGCAAAGTAGTGTGTTTGTCTGTTCTAAAAACAAAAGCACTGCTTCATCCACGGGCTGCTCTCCGCTCTACGTGAGGAGTGACTATTCGCCCAGCGGCTGGCTGCTGCCTCTCTCTGCCCATGTGAGGGCTCAGTACTCCCCTCACACCGGGCAAGTCACAGCTCTGTCCCCGCCACACTGACAAACTGTTTCTGAAAGGTCCTCTCAGCAAAAGTCCACTCTTTCTTCTGTGTTTTGTTCAGACTCGCACTGAGTGTTTCGTTTTTTAATTTTCGCTTTTTTGGGCAACACACAACGCTTGACAAACACATGAAACTTAAATACAACAATAATAATAATAATAATAATAATAATAATAAAAAGTGACTGCGAGGCTTGCACGTTCAACCTCCAGGTGAAATGCATCTGCTGAATCGCAGAGAAAGGGATTAAAAAAAAATTAATGCAAGGGCCCAGTCCAGTGAGCTTAAAATAAATAATAAAATAAATAAAATGGTTAAATTTTACAAGTTGGGGGAAACAAAAAAACAGGAAGCCACATTCCATTGCCATTTCAACAAAATGTCAAGAATTTGGCCCGACTTTGGCTGAGCTCCTGACACCAGGAAAGATCCAAAACTTGTAAAGATGTGAAAAAATAAACAATTAACTAAGAAAACAGAAAGGGATACATTAAATTTGACAATCTGTGTGATGGCGCAGCGACACTGTGCCATTGCTTAGGCAGAGCCCTGGACGGTTACGGTTATTACTCGATTAATCGCCAGAATAATCGATAAAATATTTGATTACTGAACTAATCAATAGCTGCAGCCCTACACACAACCCCAATTCCAATGAAGTTGGGATGTTGTGTGAACTGTAAATAAAAACAGAATACAATGATTTGCAAATCCTCTTCAACCTATATTAAATTCAATACACCACAAAAACAAGATATTAATGTCCAAACTGATAGACTTTGGATGGAAAAATCACCTTAAAAAGCTGGGGTTCGAGGATGCTTAGGCTTTCCCCCCAAAGCTTTTGCATTATGAGCTTATAAGGGCCCAGCTTACCCGTCGTCTCTGCAAACTCTCACCTGCTGCTATGCTTCTAAATAAAACAAAGGCTCTTCAAACAGCAACTATTTTATTATTAAAAAAAAACCATTTTCCTTATTTTAACATTAAATGAAGGAATCAATTATGGTTTTAATCTTCTTTTTTCTTTTAACTTAAAACTATTTTAATTACAAGTTATTTATTGTAAGACAAAAACACATGGGGATTTTCTTGAGTAAACTGCTGTGTATAAATTAGCAGTTCTGATGTTCCTGACACACGTGTACACTATTCGGTATTTTGGCCTGATGCCTTGTTTCTTTTGGCTTTAAGGTAAGGCTGTAACAAAGATTAAAAAAAAAAAAAATTATGGCTTTACTTCACACAATTTGGCGCTCAAAATGCAGGCAATAGTGTTTCAGAGCATAATAAATTTAAAAATCTAGCGGGGGAAGCTGGTCCCACTCTTCCTTATCCTGCAGCATGCGGCTTACTGCACGGAGAACTGTAGCGGCTGTAAGAGAACTTTCCCCCCAGAGCTTAGAGCAATGCACATTGCAGGAGAACTTTAGCGACTGCAGAGAACTTTCCCACAAGCTCTCAGTGCAGGGCACATTGCAGGAGAACTTTAGTGCCTGTACAAGAACTTTTCCCCAAAGACCTTTTTCCATACACGCAATGATCCACACCAGAGAACCTTTGTGCGCTGTCCCATGGAAAATGCACATCATGAGGAACGGGAAAAAAACTGTGGTGTGAAACGGTGAACGATTTTCTTTTCTTGCCAGCAATAACAGATTATAGTCCAGTAGTGACTATAATCAGCAGAAAAGTGAGTCACTCTGACATCTTTAAATGGGTTTGACTGATGAAAAAAAAAAAAAGATAATTTCTGTAGGTTGATTTTTGACCCGCTGCAGGTCAACAATCATTAATGATCATCATTTCTGCTCATAAGAATGATCACAAATTATCATTTTCTCATTACACGCCCTTGGAAAGTTAGTGCCTTGTGACAGGGATTTTACATTTGTTGCTAGGAAAGTTCAATGACAAAAATACCAACATTCTGGGTGCAATGAACATGTTTTCACTATTATTTGATTTCTTTGTGCAACAGACATCATTATTCAAGAATTCAAAAGGCTATTCCTGCCTCCACACAACTCCAAACAGTGACCAGAAAGTTTTTTGACAGTTCTTGTTGTTGAACGAAACCGCGTGTCACTAACCGGATAGAGATGTGAAGTCATCGCGCATGCGCATATGCGCTGCTCAATCGCAACTTGAAAATCCACCATTATAGTTTTTCTCCTAGAATTTTTTTTAGGCCCAGTGATACTCACTGCCAAGTGTGGACACCTGGGGTGCCAATTAGTAACCCACATTCATGAGGTGCACAGGAGTAAACTTAACAAGTTCCTGTCTGACAAACCATTACACAGACCAAGTTCAGAATCAAAGTTTTATACTTTTTTTTTTTTTAAAGTGGCACTTTGCCTTTAGCAGCGTAGATGTCTGGTGTGAAACAGGCATTATGGAAAAAGGATTTTAACAGCGCCAATGGATCACATGGATGGTGAGGGCATTTCAGGAAAAATGTTTGAAGTGCAAAAATATATTCCAGGAGAAAGGAGGTGGAGGGTAATGTCCAACTTTTGTTACATCAACAACTGTGGTGCAATGGATCATAGCTGATCTGTGATCAGTATGGGCTGCATCCCGCAGTTCCACATGCATGTGAACCACGGATTAGTTGCAAAATTTTTGTAAGTGTAATTTTGTGCCATGGTGCCTTGTTCTTAAAATGATAACTGTGGATGCAGTTGCGGAAAAATCACAGTATGAGTGGAAGTTAAATCAACTGCGCATGCAGTCAGAAATGCAGTCTGTTAAAAACCAGTCTCGTGCTTCGCTTGCTGCAAGCTCTGCGTACCTGGATAAAAATAAATAAATAAAACCCCTGACAGAAAGTCTCAAAAATTAAAGGAGTTGAGGGCAAAATGCCCGCTGTTTCTTCCCTATGCAGCCATGAGCTCAGTGAACTAAATCTTGCACTCAAAGCACATGCACTGCCAAGCTTGCTGAAAGAATTAGAAGCAGCTTTATTGTCACTGCAGAAAAAATAAAATGGAATTCCATTTGGCAGTATCTCTTTTAGCAGCTACAATGT
Organism: Thalassophryne amazonica; assembly: GCF_902500255.1. Classification (NCBI taxonomy): domain Eukaryota; kingdom Metazoa; phylum Chordata; class Actinopteri; order Batrachoidiformes; family Batrachoididae; genus Thalassophryne; species Thalassophryne amazonica. The sequence goes on from NC_047106.1 coordinate 22,114,161, forward strand.
CAGACATAGAAAGAAGAAGAAAAGTAACATAAGTGATAAATAAATATTAAGTGTATAAAGTCTACAGCGCTGGAAATGAGTATTCCCAACATTTTCTGAGCCTCTGCTCTGCAGGACCACTGACAATGAATTTGGATCAGAGGATAGCACTAATTATCATTATCCTCTCACCAGATGATGCAGACATCCTCATCTCTTGTTAAAAAAAAGAAATAATTTGATATCATAATCTTAGGTCAGTTTTGCTCCATTTTTTTTTCTTCTTTTGAAGATGTCATAATGGCACTGATAGCTGAGAGCAGCAGAGAGTCATGTACCAACAACGCTGCTGAAATGGGTGAATTTAAGCTACCATACGAAAGTATTGATGTGGATTCTGACACAGAATCACCATTTCACCAGGGTTCTCCCCAGACAATGGAACAACGGCGTAACGCCATTATAGTGTTACCACAGCGCCGTTATATTTTTTAATCCAGCCAGGCTGTTTGTGCTGAACAGACTGCTGCCTGCTCGTCCCTCCCCCGCCGGCAGCCAGCTGAGCCGAGCAGAGCCACAGCACCGCAAGCTCAGAGAGAGCACATGGTCTCTCAGTGAAAGAACAAAAACTCTGTCAAAGTCTTCCAATAAAAAAGAGCTCCTTCTGCCTGCATAGCTAGTGACACATTAAGCTTTATTTTACAGATGAAAGCCTTAATGTTTCCAAAGTTTGGTCAAATAAGCCACAAAGACGGTGTGAGAATGATGAGTCTTTTGTTCCCTCACAGAGAGAGAGAGAGAGAGAGAGAGAGACAGAAGGAGGAAAAAGTGTGAACAGCGGACTCTACACGGTGTAAAAAAGTAGCAAAGCACTTTTAATCAGCCATCTTCAGCACAAAGCTTCAGTGAAACAGTAAAGTGTGAAAAACTGAATCAAAAAGTTTTTTCCATCCAGGGTTTCATCTTTAAAAGAACAAATTTACTTCTTACAGAAGTATTTTTTTCCATTTTCTTTTATTATTGTTATTTATGCACCAATGACACCACATCAAATTACTTGTATGTGAGAACTTACTTTTCAATAAATCTGATTCTGATTTGACAATCACATCAGTCCAGATTTAGCTCTTGTTCAAACAAGACAATTAGAGGTTGTAATGTTTTAAAAACGTATGCAATCCCACTCAGAAATGTTAAAAGAAAAAACAAAACTGTCAACATGACAGAAAAACTCTGCCTGTCTTACTGGATTAAAGGTACAGTGTGTCATTTTTGAAGAGAAGAGCAAATGTTGTCTATCAAATATTAATGTGTTTTTAAAATTTTTCAATGTTATTTATTTTATTAACTTAGACAGAAACATGCAAAAAAAGAACTCTGATATTACAACACAAGTGTTATTTTTTTGTCTATTATTCTTGCTTTCAATGCATCTAAAACCACTCAAAATGGCTCGCAACGCGCGCCACCTCAGGTGATAATCGCCAACAGCACCGCTATGCTAAAATTTCTAGGGAGAATCCTGATTTCACATCTGATAGATTTTCACATTTGATGGATTACTCGGCACCCCGACCGCTGCTGGAGCGACGCTGCCTCACGGTAAGCCTCGCTGACCGAATTACCTACAGAAAAACAAACCGTGCAAACGATGGAATTGGAGTAGAATGGGAATAACCCCCTTGTGTCTGATGATTTGCAGACATTCATGCTGGTTATACGGTTGCAAATTGAGCTTGTTACTAGGCGACGCTTTATTCGGAGCCCGTAAATCAGACACAACAGAGTTATTCCCTAATTAAATTAGGATCAGTGGCAGATGGTTCACCAGCCGTGTGTGCATTACCCTTCAATAACTTCAGATTTACAGACATTACTGATTAAGACAGTGACAGCAAAACTGGCTAGCTTGCTAACTCTGATGTTTCATAATCTCAATAGCTTTTATGATGTTGGTCAGCACTGGAGTCAGTGTGCCAGTGTAGATTTCAGCTTTGCCGTGAGCACAAGCTTGTATGGGAGGAGCAAAGTACAGTTATTGGTTTGGTGTCAATTTGAAACCTCAACACTAGATGGCATTAAACTGTCATGGCAGACTGTCACCGGAAGAGGTCAAATCCCACATATCACGCAGGGGTTCAAATAAGACTGCACTGCCCCATTGTGTACCGTGTTCAACTCACACTGAAATGTTCTTGCTTTGAAAGACATATTACAACTAAAACAGAATTGCTATGAAATGCTCACAACAGCATATTACAGAGAAATCCCGGAATCAGCAGATGAGATCAGCAATCAGCATGGGACATTTACATGGACAATATGGAATTGCCATTTTAAGATGCATTAGGTGATGTAGGTAAACCACCACGTGGTCACCAATAATCAATACACATCGACTGCATGGTCAAATAAGTCCATTGCTGCTATAAGCACATATTATTAAACCAAATACATGCTAGCACAATGTATCACATAATACGTGAAAATCCCCGAATATGCATAGTGTTTTAAACTTCAAAGATCTTGAGCACCTCTAAATATTAACTGATAAAATTGTCAATTTTTTTTATTTATTAATTCAAGATATTGGTTGGGTGAGAGCATGAACTTTTAAAGTTTGAAAAATAAGGACCACCATAAACAGATACACATCTGATAGCTGAAGCTAGGAAGACAATTATAGCTTGCTCGTTGTCTTGATCACAGACTTATCACAAACCCAGACACTCCAACCCCTCACTTTGCTTCTCAAGATGCTGCAGGTCACTTCAGCCATTGCTTACAGATCATAGCACAACATGAAAAGTCGAAGTCAGTGAACCTTTCCTCCCTGATAAAGGCACATAAGTTGCTGGATTCCAAGACCCTATCCAACATCAGTCAATGCAAGCACTGAAGAGAGTAGGGTGGCAGAATTCCATGGAAAGAATTCTGGATCCATGCAACAAATGCATTTTTGATCTTGATTTTTAAAACAGCAAAAATCTGTTTTTGTGCCACACTTTGCGCTTTTAATTGAGCAAGTGTTCAAACATAAACCAAATCATCAATTGTCCAGTGATATTCTGGAGTCTGGTTTAATGGGAACGACCTAATTGCAGTGTTTTCAGACTGCTTCCTGTCAAAGGTGTCTGGTTTTAAGCTTTGCCAAACTATGGTTTGTCTCAAATATGCTTTGTTAATCCCCGGTCTGACTGGTACTGCCCACTAAATGAGTAGTTTAGCACAATCCAAGTGTTTGTATGTGAACGTCTTAACATGTTTGAACAACAGCGCAAATGAACGGTGTTGAGAAGTAGAAGCACATTAAAACAGATGTCTAAAACAACCCAGCTTGCATGTCTGAAAATCAATTAAGTGCTGGAGAAAACTGTCTTTCAACACCTTGAATGCTCCAAGAATAAAGCCTGGCAAACTATGTAGATGTGACATGTGCAGGCAAGTAGAGCAGTCAAAGAATAAAAACTCATTCAGACATGCACACATTCTTACCATGTCTCCAGGGGTCTTTTGGCTCCACTGCTCCAGAAGACAATATCCTCATCTGAAGAAACGTCACCCTTTTGCCGCTGGGCTTATGTTTATCATCCGCCTCCTGCACTGAGGGGTAAGCACAGTCTGATCTGTGGCAGAAGCATCTGAGTGGGTGCCCACCGTGTTCCCAGCCGGAACATCCTGAGACGTGGGCTCTGGCTCAGTACAAATAACATCTAAAGTGTTTTCTGATATGGAGCTAGCATTTACTAACTCGGCGTCATAACACCCCACTCTCATCGAGACTGAGATCCACACCAATGTCCATGTCCCCACCATCGTCTCCATCTTCCACACCTAACTTTGCAAGTCCAGCGTCCTTATTGTCTTTCATTTCCTCCACCCTAGTATCACACATGTCCTGCGCCTCATTAATAAAAATCAAGTTGGAGGGACTTGTTATTGCTGGGGTGTTGCAGACACTCCTTTCATTCCGTTGACTTCATCAACATCCAGTGTGTGTTTTCCCTGCTGGTTGCCTTCATCAGCCTCCTGGAGGTTGTCACTGAGATGAGGCATCAGGTATGTTTTCGAGGCCTGCGTGGGAACATTGTTTGGATTACCTGTATCGCTGTCTGTCCTCAGATCGGCGATCCGGGCAATAACGCCTTGCGCAATGCTGGTATTGTTGCGATCGTCATCCACGTTAATTTTTGTCTTAACAATGCTCAAATCAAGAGGCTGCTGTTCGACATTCATGTTTTCATTTCCAGTGAAACGGAGTCTTTAACTGTGCCAGACAGTCTGGATTTAACAGTAACTAAGCCAGTGTGCAACTTGGTAATTGCTGTTTTTCCTCTCAAAGAGATTTGCACCTGATCTGGCCCCTTTTTTAAATCTATAGTTAAGTAGTCAGAAAATATGCCTTTTGAGGGTAACTTGATTTGAACTAAAGAGCACATATGTCAGCATAAACAAAAGTTAAGACAGATGTGAGACCTGTTTCAAACTGTCACCCAACCTGGCAACTAAAACTGCACCTTAATAATTCTGTTACCGCTCCAAACCTGGAGACGATGAAAGACTGGCTGGTGGTCAGCAGGACAAACGAGGACCAGGGGACAGTCACTTCAAAAGAATAAAGTCTCTCAAGGTGCTTCCATTTGGCGAGCAAAGTGACACAAGCCGATTCATTCGCACGAAGCAGGGCGAGCTAACCTTACCTAGCTTGCTAAAGTTATTACCCGACAATGACGTCCAGGCCCGGTCGCATGTCTACTTCGTCAAGCAAGTTTGTCTGCTTTTCCCGCTGAAAGTCCATTCTTGTTGAAGGAGAATATTATCTCAGTTCCTGTCGCGCATCACAACCTTCGACCAGCAGCAGCGACGGAGAAAAAAAAAACAGGCGTCACACTCCGAGCAATGAACATGTTTCGGTATGAGCTAACGTTAGCACCGGGGGTTCATACCTACCGTACAAACACCAGGTAGTAACAACACTAATTATTAATACATTATGTCAAAGAAATCCAGACCAACAGACGTCGGGAATACAGCACTATCCTACAGGAAGAGAGCTGTTTTGTTGTTGAGCCAATCGCTACTAGCTTGTTGAAATCCAACAACTGTTTGTTGTTCACACGTGTGACGTCAGTACGTCCTTACTCATGGGGGAATGTTCAACATTAGTACTGTTACAAAGTGTTAGAAAGTGTTTGAAAATCCGAACATGAAGGATACTTAAAAAAAAAAAAAAATCTACTTTTAAACTCAGAGATCAGAGACTTACGACGGCGTTTTAGGGCCACATAAAATTTGTTTTTTTAGATTTCGAGAATAAAGTCGTAATATTGTAATATTACGAAAATAAAGTCATAATATAATATTTCGACTTTATTCTCGTAAAATTACGACTTTATTCTCGTAATACTGCGGCTTTTTCTCTCGTAATATTACGACTTTATTCTCGAAGTCTAAAAAAAAAGAAATTCAATGTGGCCCTAAAACTCCGTCTTATGAACTACATCCAGGGCATTAAAAAAAAAAAATCTGTTAAAGAAATTGTCTAAATGAAAGCGTTTGTATCTCAGACTGACTTAATCTGGTCCATAATTTCATTAAAAAAAGATTAAGTTTACATGGCCAATAATAATCCACGAATTAACCTTTTCCGAATAAAACCAATTTGATTAGTAATCAAAACAGATCATTTAAGATTTCTGTAATCCAGGTTTAACTTGTAAAATTCAAACTACTTTTCTCATTCATTTGTATGGGGTTCCTTATTAGAGATATCTACAATTTTTTGCACATATCTGCAACTGAATTGAAAAGATCTATATGTTGTGTGGGCCGCTGAAGAGGAGGTACTGCTGGCCCACCACCACAAGATGGCGCCCTGCTTGAAGTGCGGGCTTCAAGCACGAGAGGGCGTCGGAGCAACCAGGAGTGACAGCTGTCACTCATCATCCGTACCAGCTGTCACTCATCCACTACTCATCACCACCACCATAAAGACCGGACTGCAACTCCACCTCCCCGCCGAGAAATCAACTACCAATCAGGTAATTTTCTCTGCTGACTCGAACGTCGAATAACAATCTGAAGTTCTTTTGCAGCCGTTTTCCTGGTGTTTACCTTATCTGTGGGATTGGCGTTTGGTGTGACAAGCGACGGCTTCGCCTCACACCCCAAACCAGATAAGTGGTTAATCAGGAGCTGCACGAGTGTGTGATTGGAGGTGGAGGTGCTCCCTCCTTACTGCATACAGACTGTGGGATTACTGAGTGTGCGTCCTCACACTCATCTGGACTGTCTTTGTTCTCTGCCAGCAGTACCGGGTCTGACTGCTGAAGACAGCGGCCACCTGGGGCACAGGGCTTGGCGGCTCCGGTGTTCTTCAGCTCCGTTGGTGGTGGAAGCTGTGTGGATCCGGCTTCTCTCTCGCCAGGCGTCTTCTATCGTCGAGCCTGCCCACACGTCACCTGGTGTATGATTGACAGTCACTATATTGTTATTGTCTGTACATCGTTGTGTGATTCACAACATTAAATTGTTACTTTTTGGCTTATCCATTGTCCGTTCATTAACGCCCCCTGTTGTGGGTCCGTGTCACGTCACTTTCACAACAGGATTTCTCGGCCAGTGTCATGGATCCCGAGGGGCGTCAACCATCGCTTGAACAGCCAATGGGAGAGCGAGGTGCACAGGCGCCAGCAGGAGGCGTGTTGGGTGAGCTGCAGCACATCTTAACCGCCTTTACCGCTCGGTTGGGCTTAATTACCGAGCAGAGCAGTGTTCTCAATCGTAGGATGGAGGCTCTCACCGCCCAGGTGGAAGCGCATGCTCAGGGTGCTGCTGCAGCACCTCCTCCTGCTGACCGTGTGCCAGAAACAGACATTCCACTGGTCGTTCAACGAACCCCCCCACCTTCCCCTGAAGCATACATAAGCCCTCCGGAGCCGTACGGAGGCTGTGTGGAGACGTGCGCGGACTTCTTGATGCAGTGCTCGCTCGTCTTTTCACAGCGTCCCGTCATGTACGCAGCAGACGCCAGCCGGGTGGCTTATGTGATCAATTTGCTTCGAGGAGAGGCACGCGCCTGGGCTACGGCGCTTTGGGAGCAGAATTCACGGCTCCTAACGGTTTATACTGAGTTTGTGAGGGAGTTCCGACAGGTGTTTGACCACCCTCATAGAGGCAAGACCGCTTCAAGTGTGCTGCTGTCGATACGGCAGGGGCGTCGGAGCGCAGCGAAGTATGCAGTCGACTTCCGCATTGCGGCAGCGCGAGCCGGCTGGAATGCTGTTGCGCTCCGCACCGCCTTTGTGAACGGACTGTCTCTGGTCCTTAAGGAGCACCTGGTGGCGAAGGACGAGCCGCGGGATTTAGATGGGCTTATCAACCTGGTTATACAGTTAGACAACCGATTAACGGAACACAGACGGGAACGAGACGAGGGGCGTGGCCCGGCTCAAGCCGTCCCTCTTCCTCCCGGGTCCGAAAGGAAGCCGACTTCCCACGCTCCACTGCCAGGGCTCTCCACGTGACAACAGCTCCCCCTGCTGACGTTGCTATGGAAACGAGCAGGGCCAAAAAACGATCAGATCAGAGACAAAGGAGGCTGATCCGTGGAGAGTGTTTTCTCTGCAGCTCTCCCGAGCACATACAGAGAGAATGCCCCAAACGGTCACAACAACAGCACTCGTCCTTAGAGACTGGGCTAAGGGTGGGTCACAACACCCACGTGGAGAAACCCCGACGATCTGCACGAATCCCAGTCACAATCCTGAGTGGGGATCTAACCCTTCACGCCCCAGCACTGGTGGACACGGGGTCGGAGGGGAATCTGCTGGATAGCAGATGGGCAAAGGAGGTTGGGCTCCCTCTAGTGGCCTTACCGTCACCATTGTCAGTGCGGGCGCTAGATGGCACCCTTCTTCCACTAATCACACACCAGACACAGCCAGTGACAATGGTGGTGTCTGGGAATCACAGGGAGGAGATTGTGTTTTATGTAACACCTTCTACCTCCCGAGTGATTTTGGGTTTTCCATGGGTGTTAAAACACAATCCCCGGATTGATTGGCCGTCTGGGGTTGTGGTTCAGTGGAGCGAAACCTGCCACTGGGAGTGTTTAGGATCCTCGGTTCCACCCGGTGTGACAGCTAAGGAGGAGGTTTTTGTCCCCCCCAATCTGCCATGACCTTGCTGACGTCTTCAGCAAGGATCTGGCACTCACGCTGCCCCCGCACCGTCCGTACGATTGTGCCATTGATTTGATACCGGGCGCTGAGTACCCGTCCAGCAGGCTGTACAACCTCTCACGTCCGGAACGCGAATCATTGGAGACCTACATCTGGGACTCGTTAGCTGCCGGGTTGATCCGGAACTCCACCTCCCCGATGGGTGCTGGTTTCTTTTTTGTGGGCAAGAAGGACGGCGGACTCCGTCCATGCATTGATTACAGAGGGCTGAACGAGATCACGGTTCGCAACCGATACCCGTTACCTCTGTTGGATTCAGTGTTCACGCCCCTGCATGGAGCCCAAATTTTCACGAAATTGGATCTTAGGAATGCTTATCACCTGGTTCGGATCCGGGAGGGAGACGAGTGGAAGACGGCATTTAACACCCCGTTAGTGTTGTGAAAGTGTAGTGACATGGACCCACAACAGGGGGCGCAAATGAATGGTCAATAGATGAGCCAAAAGGTAACAATTTAATGTTGTGAAACGTGCACAACGAACATACAGACAATCTCAGAATATAATTACAGTCAAATTACAAAGGTGACGTGTGGGCAGGCTCGAGGATAGAAGACGTCTGTCCCGAGAAGAGCCGGAACCACACGATTTCCGCCCCAACAGAACCTGGTGAATACTGGAGCCGCCAAGTCCCGAATTCCCAGGTGATCACCGTCCCCGACTGTCGGATCTGGTACTGCTGGCGAAGAACAAAGACAGTCAAGTGTGGGTTTGTGTACACCCAGTAACAACAGCGGTGGGAATGCCACCTCCACCTCTCACGCAATATGTTGCAGAGTACCGCAGTGATTCCTCAGGGGAAAAGAGTGCCGTCCTGCACTCACTCAGCCTCCACAGAAAAAGGAACCGGTACTCCTGCAAACACTCACAATATACAGATATATTGCAAAAGATACAAACGGCTGAGGATATTACCTCCAATGAAGTATGATATCTCGGCGATGAGGTGGAGATGACGTCTGGTCTTTATGGAGTGCGATGATGAAGAATGTGTGACAGCTGTCAGGAATTAATGAGTGACAGCTGTCACTCCCGGCTGTGTCCGTGGCGGCAGCGCCCTCTCGTGCCTGAAGCCCGCACTTCAGGCAGGGCGCCCTTTGGTGGTGGGCCAGCAGTACATCCTCTTCTGGCGGCCCACACAACAGTTAGGTCACTTTGAGTACCTGGTCATGCCGTTCGGCCTCACTAATGCGCCCGCGACGTTCCAAGCATTGGTTAATGACGTCTTGCGGGACTTCCTGCATCGGTTTGTCTTCGTATATCTAGACGATATACTCATCTTTTCTCCGGATCCTGAGACCCATGTCAAGCATGTACGTCAGGTCCTACAGTGGTTGTTGGAGAACCGGCTGTTTGTGAAGGGCGAGAAGTGTGAGTTCCACCGCACTTCTTTGTCCTTCTTGGGGTTCATAATCTCCTCCAACTCCGTCGCCCCTGATCCGGCCAAGGTTGCGGCGGTGAGAGATTGGCCCCAACCAACGAACCGTAGGAAACTACAACAGTTCCTCGGTTTTGCAAATTTCTACCAGAGGTTCATCAAGGGCTACAGTCAGGTAGTTAGCCCCCTGACAGCCCTGACCTCCACAAAAGTCCCCTTCACCTGGTCGGATCGGTGCGAAGCCGCGTTTAGGGAGTTGAAACGCCGGTTCTCGACTGCACCGGTTCTGGTGCAGCCCGATCCCAAGCGCCAGTTTGTTGTTGAAGTGGATGCCTCTGACTCAGGGATAGGAGCCGTGCTGTCCCAGAGCGGGGAGTCCGACAAGGTTCTCCATCCATGTGCCTACTTTTCCCGCAGGTTGACCCCAGCTGAACGGAACTATGACGTCAGCAATCGGGAACTTCTTGCGGTGAAGGAGGCTCTTAAGGAGTGGAGACACCTGTTGGAAGGAGCATCGGTACCATTTACGGTTTTCACGGACCATCGGAACCTGGAGTACATCCGGACCGCGAAGCGTCTGAACCCCAGGCAAGCCCGCTGGTCGCTGTTCTTCGGGCATTTTGACTTCCGGATCACCTACCGCCCCGGGACAAAGAACCAACGATCTGACGCCCTGTCCCGGGTGCACGAAGAGGAGGTCAAGACCGAGCTGTCAGACCCCCTGAAACCATCATCCCCGAGTCCACTGCCGTGGCCACCCTTACCTGGGACGTGGAGAAGACCGTCCGGGAGGCCCTGACACGGAGCCCGGACCCGGGGACAGGTCCGAAGAACAAACTGTACGTCCCACCAGAGGCCAGGGCTGCGGTCCTTGACTTCTGTCACGGTTCCAAGCTCTCCTGTCACCCAGGGGTGCGAAGGACCGTGGCAGTGGTCCGGCAGCGCTTCTGGTGGGCGTCTATGGAAGCCGACGTCCGGGAGTATGTCCAGGCCTGCACCACCTGTGCCAGGGGCAAAGCTGACCATCACAAGGCCCAAGGCCTCCTCCAGCCTCTGCCTGTGCCTCGTCGCCCCTGGTCTCATATCGGCCTGGACTTTGTCACAGGCCTCCCGCCGTCCCAGGGCAACACCACCATCTTAACGATAGCGGACCAGTTCTCCAAGGCGGCCCACTTCGTGGCCCTCCCGAAGCTCCCGACGGCCCAGGAGACTGCAGACCTCCTGGTCCACCACGTCATGCGTCTGCATGGGATTCCATCAGACATTGTCTCGGATCGTGGTCCTTAGTTCTCCTCCCAGGTCTGGAGGAGTTTCTGCAGGGAACTGGGGGCCACCATCAGTCTCTCGTCTGGGTACCACCCCCAGACGAACGGGCAGGCAGAGCGGACTAACCAGGAACTGGAGCAGGCCCTCTGCTGCGTGACCTCCACGCACCCGACGGCCTGTAGTGACCATCTAGCCTGGATCGAGTACGCTCATAATAGCCAAGTCTCATCTGCCACCGGCCTCTCCCCGTTTGAGGTGTGTTTGGGGTACCAGCCCCCATTGTTTCCACTGGTGGAGGGAGAGGTCGGGGTGCCCTCGGTCCAGGCCCATCTGAGGAAGTGCCGTCGGGTGTGGCGTACCGCCCGCTCTGCCCTGCTCAGAGCCCGGACGAGGGCTAAGGCTCATGCAGACCGCCGGCGTTCCCCGGCCCCTGCATACCAGCCCGGGCAGGAGGTTTGGCTATCCACTAAGGACATCCCCCTGCAGGTGGAATCCCAGAAACTTAAGGACAGGTACATCGGACCATTTCCAATACTCAGAGTCCTCAGTCCGGCCGCAGTGAAGCTGAAGCTGCCAGCTTCACTGCGGATACACCCCGTGTTTCATGTGTCGAGACTCAAGCCCTGCCATACCTCCCCACTGTGTGCCCCGGGACCAGCGCCGCCTCCTGCCCGGATCATTGACGGGGAGCCCACGTGGACGGTACGCCGGCTCCTGGACGTCCGTCGAAAGGGCCGGGGGTTCCAGTATCTGGTGGACTGGGAGGGTTATGGCCCCGAAGAGCGCTCCTGGGTGAAGAGGAGCTTCATCCTGGACCCGGCCCTCCTGGCCAACTTCTACACCCGTCACCCGGACAAGCCTGGTCAGGCGCCAGGAGGCGCCCGTTGAGGGGGGGGGTCCTGTTGTGTGGGCCGCTGAAGAGGAGGTACTGCTGGCCCACCACCACAAGATGGCGCCCTGCTTGAAGTGCGGGCTTCAAGCACGAGAGGGCGTCGGAGCAACCAGGAGTGACAGCTGTCACTCATCATCCATACCAGCTGTCACTCATCCACTACTCATCACCACCACCATGAAGACCAGACTGCAACTCCACCTCCCCGCCGAGAAATCAACTACCAATCAGGTAATTTTCTCTGCTGACTCGAACGTCGAATAATAATCTGAACGTCTTTTGCAACCGTTTTCCTGGTCAGAGATCAGAGACTTACGACGGCGTTTTAGGGCCACATAAAATTTGTTTTTTTAGACTTCGAGAATAAAGTCGTAATTTTACGAAAATAAAGTCTTAATATTACGAAAATAAAGTCATAATATAATATTTCGACTTTATTCTCGTAAAATTACGACTTTTTTCTCATAATATTACGACTTTATTCTCGTAATACTGCGGCTTTTTCTCTCGTAATATTACGACTTTATTCTCGAAGTCTAAAAAAAAGAAATTCAATGTGGCCCTAAAACTCCGTCTTATGAACTACATCCAGGGCATTAAAAAAAAAAAATCTGTTAAAGAAATTGTCTAAATGAAAGGGTTTGTATCTCAGACTGACTTAATCTGGTCCATAATTTCATTAAAAAAAGATTAAGTTTACATGGCCAATAATAATCCACGAATTAACCTTTTCCGAATAAAACCAATTTGATTAGTAATCAAAACAGATCATTTAAGATTTCTGTAATCCAGGTTTAACTTGTAAAATTCAAACTACTTTTCTCATTCATTTGTATGGGCTTCCTTATTAGAGATATCTACAATTTTTTGCACATATCTGCAACTGAATTGAAGAGATCTATATGTTGTGTGGGCCGCTGAAGAGGAGGTACTGCTGGCCCACCACCACAAGATGGCGCCCTGCTTGAAGTGCGGGCTTCAAGCACGAGAGGGCGTCGGAGCAACCAGGAGTGACAGCTGTCACTCATCATCCGTACCAGCTGTCACTCATCCACTACTCATCACCACCACCATAAAGACCGGACTGCAACTCCACCTCCCCGCCGAGAAATCAACTACCAATCAGGTAATTTTCTCTGCTGACTCGAACGTCGAATAACAATCTGAAGTTCTTTTGCAGCCGTTTTCCTGGTGTTTACCTTATCTGTGGGATTGGCGTTTGGTGTGACAGCGACGGCTTCGCCTCACACCCCAAACCAGATAAGTGGTTAATCAGGAGCTGCACGAGTGTGTGATTGGAGGTGGAGGTGCTCCCTCCTTACTGCATACAGACTGTGGGATTACTGAGTGTGCGTCCTCACACTCATCTGGACTGTCTTTGTTCTCTGCCAGCAGTACCGGGTCTGACTGCTGAAGACAGCGGCCACCTGGGGCGCAGGGCTTGGCGGCTCCGGTGTTCTTCAGCTCCGTTGGTGGTGGAAGCTGTGTGGATCCGGCTTCTCTCTCGCCAGGCGTCTTCTATCGTCGAGCCTGCCCACACGTCACCTGGTGTATGATTGACAGTCACTATATTGTTATTGTCTGTACATCGTTGTGTGATTCACAACATTAAATTGTTACTTTTTGGCTTATCCATTGTCCGTTCATTAACGCCCCCTGTTGTGGGTCCGTGTCACGTCACTTTCACAACACTATAATTCCAGTTTCAAATATCAACAATTCAATCAAATTCAAATTTCAAATTTATTAATTAATATAGCGCCAATTCACGATGAGATCGTCTCAAGGCGCTTCACATAATAAAAACAGAAAAAACTGAATTAAAAATTTAAAAACACGATAAAAAGACAAAACCATAAAAGAATACAAGAATAAAAACACATCATAACACTAATGATAAAACAAGGAAAACAAATAAGTCTTTAAACGTGATTTAATAGTAACCACAGTATCCGACTGCCATGCAACAGAGCTGTGGAATGGTAGGAGAAAGCTCTGTGACCGGCAGACTTTTTATTCACCCTGGGAACACATAAAAGTCCTCCACCCTGAGAGCGCAGGGCTCGAGCTGGTACATAGGGGCTTACCAAGTCAGCCAGATAAGGAGGTGCAAGTCCATGAACAATAAACTAATAACAGTACCTTAAAATCCAATCTGGCAGTGACTGAAAGCCAGTGCAAGGACGCAAAAACGGGAGTAATGTGGTTGAATTTTCAATTCTGTTATAGCCAGGTTTGAATTTCTTCAAATTGAAGACATCTTTTAATACCCTTCAATTCAAGATTTCTACATTGTCCTTTGTAGATATTTTAAGTTAGGTTTCAGCTAATCAGAACGGTGTCATTCATATCTTGAACTTGAATTATGAACAGACAGAATGATGTTTTAGGTATGTCAAACTGGAAATATCGATAGCCATAATGTAATTGGAGATATCTATTCTCAGATTAGAGATATCTGAAATTGCAGATAACTTTAAATCTGCCTTGCCAAACTACAATTAGAAATATCTTGAATTAGACTTCTGACTAGGCAAGATGACATCAATGATTCTGACATAACTACAGATATCTAATCTGTAGTATCAATGCTTTGGCAAGTAGAAGGCGGACTGATGTGTGGGTATAAAACATTTTCAATATGCTCTAAATTTTTACCACAGCTGTGTGGTGAAGGAAGCTCATAATTGCCACAAATTCCATGACGAAAAGTTCTTTCTATTTCATGACATTTTCTAACAGTCTTCCACTGCTGCGACAGCCATCGTCTCAAATGTAGTTCATTCAAACTAAATCTGGGTCATAATCCATCAACATACACAACAAGTCAGAATGACATTTGCAATATCTGCAACTACAACCCCTGGCAAAAATTATGGAATCACCGGCCTCGGAGGATGTTCATTCAGTTGTTTAATTTTGTAGAAAAAAGCAGATCACAGACATGACACAAAACTAAAGTCATTTCAAATGGCAACTTTGTGGCTTTAAGAAACACTATAAGAATTCAAGAAAAAAAGATTGTGGCAGTCAGTAACGGTTACTTTTTTAGACCAAGCAGAGGAAAAAAATATGGAATCACTCAATTCTGAGGAAAAAATTATGGAATCACCCTGTAAATTTTCATCCCCCAAACTAACACCTGCATCAAATCAGATCTGCTCATTGACATTGACCCTATGCCATGACATTGACCCTATGTGTCTTTTTGCAAGGAATGTTTTCGCAGTTTTTGCTCTATGGCAAGATGCATTATCATCTTGAAAAATGATTTCATCATCCCCAAACATCCTTTCAATTGTCCAAAATATCAACGTAAACTTGTGCATTTATTGATGATGTAATGACAGCCATCTCCCCAGTGCCTTTACCTGACATGCAGCCCCATATCATCAATGACTGTGGAAATTTACATGTTCTCTTCAGGCAGTCATCTTTATAAATCTCATTGGAACGGCACCAAACAAAAGTTCCAGCATCATCACCTTGCCCAATGCAGATTCGAGATTCATCACTGAATATGACTTTCATCCAGTCATCCACAGTCCACGATTGCTTTTCCTTAGCCCATTGTAACCTTGTTTTCTTCTGTTTAGGTGTTAATGATGGCTTTCGTTTAGCTTTTCTGTATGTAAATCCCATTTCCTTTAGGCGGTTTCTTACAGTTCGGTCACAGACGTTGACTCCAGTTTCCTCCCATTCGTTCCTCATTTGTTTTGTTGTGCATTTTTCAATTTTTGAGACATATTGCTTTAAGTTTTCTGTCTTGACGCTTTGATGTCTTCCTTGGTCTACCAGTATGTTTGCCTTTAACAACCTTCCCATGTTGTTTGTATTTGGTCCAGAGTTTAGACACTGCTGACTGTGAATAACCAACATCTTTTGCAACATTGCGTGATGATTTACCCTCTTTTAAGAGTTTGATAATCCTCTCCTTTGTTTCAGTTGACATCTCTCGTGTTGGAGCCATGATTCATGTCAGTCCACTTGGTGCAACAGCTCTCCATGGTGTGTTCACTCCTTTTTAGATGCAGACTAACGAGCAGATCTGATATGATGCAGGTGTTAGTTTTGGGGATGAAAATTTACAGGGTGATTCCATAATTTTTTCCTCAGAATTGAGTGATTCCATATTTTTTTCCTCTGCTTGGTCTAAAAAAGTAACCATTACTGACTGCCACAATCTTTTTTTCTTGATTTCTTATAGTGTTTCTTAAAGCCAGAAAGTTGCCATTTGAAATGACTTTAGTTTTGTGTCATGTCTGTGATCTGCTTTTTTTCTACAAAATTAAACAACTGAATTAACATCCTCCGAGGCTGGTGATTCCATAATTTTTGCCAGGGGTTGTATTATTTGGAACAGTCAAAACTGAATTACAGACATCTGTAACTGTCATTTAGGATGTGTGATGAATCGAGTGTCATCGTTGCTGATATGCGTAACTGTCATTTTGACTTGTCAGAATGACATTGTAGATAAATTAAAACTTGTATTAGTCAGAATGGAATCGCCACTAGTCAAAATGACGTTGACACCTGTAATTGTCAAACCTCGCTAAGGAATGTTAAAATGGCTTGCCATACTGGTCAAGGTGTAAATTACATCATATTGTCCCAATGTTTTCTGATTTGTGGTTGTACATTTAAAACTGTGAGATGAATTGATCAGGAAGTATTAGAGCATTTGTTTGCTGCCCTACAGATCTGGACAAACAAGTTCCCTTTCCAGTTACAAATTCAACAGAAAGAATCCTGTCTTGCTTCCTAGTTCCTTGTCAGTGTCTAATTGTCTTTTTGAGGTATTTTATATCTTGTACATGTGATGTCTGACAAAAGCTTGTGCAAAAATACAGATGAATGCACAGGGTACATGGCTGATGAGGTAACTGTATATAAACTAAGCCTTGTTTTCAGGATTTAATATAAGCCGAGGAAGCTTTTAGTCACGTTTGTTCAAATCTCTAAACAAATACTATTTGTATGTAAAATCTGTCGCTTTAGTGTCAAAATTCCAAATCAACCACAAGACACCTCTACTTTTTTACAGCTGCAAGCTTATGACTCAGTGATCAGGTTTATAATGATGGTGGCTGAACATGAGCGCAGCCTCACAACCAATGTCAGAGGTCTCAAGACTGATTTTTTTGATGCCTCTGCCTCATTATGTAATGACTTGCTCTTGGTCTTGGCCTCTGCGTTGTCCGGCCTAGAAAAATAAGCTCAGGTCGGTTCAAGGCCGCTGCTTTTTACCTATTTATTTTTTGCACTGTTGACTTCCCACCAAACAAAAAAGTGACCGTTATGGTAACTTTACGTATACAGGGGTCTATACGTAACGCAATGATTGAATGCATAGCTTTCTAGTCACCACAGTCCTATATGCACACATAGACACATGCTAGGTTACACTACATTCAGAAGTATTAACGTGTAAAAATCTTCTGAATCTTCTTGTCACTACCCAAGCATTATATTCCTTAGCCAAGGTAACATATTAATGCCTGTAGTCCCAACGCACTGCATCGCAAAAGTACACTGAAGATTATATAAGGCCACGTCCTTATATAATCACTTGGCTGTGGATTGAAATTATGTATGAGTCTATGGGAACGGGCCGCAGCAACTACGATACATTTTGTATAATACTCACCATCTGCTTTGGCCTCTGCCTTGGATGCTGTGTCCTTGGCCTTGGTCTCAAAGACCCAGGGCTCTAAATTGGCCTTGACCTCAGGGGAAGTGGACTCAACTACAACATTGGTTATAGCCCCCAGTTAATCTACCTTACATGCCAGGTGTTAGCAGTCACACTACTATCAAATGGTTGTTGATTTCTGAACCAGCTGTCTGTCTGTTCTAGTTGGTCCCATATGTTTTTGGAGAGCGATCATTTTTGAAATGTGGCCTTTACTGGTGCACCACAATGGAGTTGAAAAGACACAATAAATATCTGCATGAAGTGTCAGGTTAAAAAATATATAAATATTACATTAACCATTATGCAATTACAACCATGTTCATACACAATTCCACCATTTTTGTTGTGTGGGCCACCAGAAGAGGAGGTACTGCTGGCCTACCACCAGAGGGCGCCCTGCCTGAAGTGCGGGCTTCAGGCACGAGAGGGCGCTGCCGCCACGGACACAGCCGGGGGTGACAGCTGTCACTCATTATCTCATGACAGCTGTCACCCATCTACACTTCATCATACTACTCCATAAAACCCGGACGTCATCTCCACCTCGTTGCCGAGATATCATCGACCTGTAAAGGTAAACTCTCAGCCGTTCTGTTCGGTACCAAACGCACTTGTATTTGTGCTCTGAGTGTTTGCAGGAGTTTCTGTAGCTACTTTCAGCTGGGTGCTGGGTTTTGTGGACTGTGTAGGAGTGACGCTCTTCACCCCTCACGCCAAAACGGATAAGTAGCTCTCAGGCTCTGCACAACTGTGTTACTGTGTTTGAGGTGGAGGTGGAATCCCACCATTGTTGTTACTGGGTGTACACACACCCACATCTTATTGTTTCTGCTCCTCGCCAGCAGTACCAGATCCGACATTCGGAGACGGTGGCCACCTGGGGACTCGGGACTTGGCGGCTCCAGTATTCTCCGGGTTCGGTGGCGGAGGAAATCGTGTGGTTCCGGTTCTTCTCAGGACAGACGTCTTCTATCCTCGAGCCTGCCCACACGTCACCTTTGTGGATTGACTGTTTGCAAAATTCTGTATTCCTCTGTATTGTGGTTGTGCTCATTCACAACAGTAAAGCATTCATATTCGACTCTTTCATTGTCCGTTCATTTACGCCCCCTGTTGTGGGTCTGTGTCACTACACTTTCCCAACAGGATATCTCGGCCAGCGTCATGGATCCCGAGGGGCGTCACCCATCTGTTGAACAGCCAATGGAAGAGCAGGGTGCACAGGTGTCTGCAGGAGGCGTGATTGGTGAGTTGCAGCAAATCCGCACCGCCTTTACCGCTCGGTTGGATCTGATGACCGAGCAAAACGTCATCCTCTCACCGCACAGGTGGAAGCGCGCGCTCAGGGCGCTGCTGCAGCTCCTCCTCCTGCCGACTCAGTGCAGAATATAGATGTTCCACTGGTCGTTCAACGACCCCCCCCACCATCCCCTGAAGCATACATAAGTCCCCCAGAGCCGTACGGAGGTTGTGTGGAGACGTGCACAGACTTTCTCATGCCGTGCTCGCTCGTCTTTGCACAACGTCCCATAATGTACGCATCTCACGCCAGTAAGGTGGCTTATGTAGTTAACTTGCTTCGTGGTGAGGCACGCGCTTGGGCTACAGCGCTTTGGGAGCAAAATTCACGGCTCCTTACCACTTATACTGGGTTTGTGAGGGAGTTCAGAACGGTTTTTGATCACCCTAACAGAGGAGAGACTGCTTCAACAGTGCTGCTGTCAATGAGACACGGGCGCCGGAGCGCAGCCGAATATGCAGTCGACTTCCGCATCGCGGCTGCGAGGTCCGGCTGGAATAACGTTGCGCTCCGCACCGCCTTCATAAACGGACTGTCGTCAGTCCTGAAGGAGCACCTGGTAGCGAAGGAAGAACCGCGGGATTTAGATGGGCTTATTGATCTCGTTATACGGTTAGACAATTGGTTGGAGGAACGCCGTCGGGAGCGAGACGAAGGACGTGGCCGGGCACGTGCCGTCCCTCTACCTTCCGGGTCCGAAAAGGTTCCGCCCTCCCCATGCTCCACAGCCTCAACGCTCCGTGTGGCTACAGCTCCCCCTGCTGACGAAGCTATGGACACGAGCAGAGCCACATTTTAACAGACAGAGGAGGCTGGCCCGTGGGGAGTGCTTTGTCTGCGGCTCGAGTGAGCACCAGCAGAGAGACTGCCACAAGCGGTTTAAACACCAACGCCCGCCCCTAGAAATTGGGCTTAGGATGGGCCAAGACATTCACGTGGGACACACACATATTTCCACACGACTCCCAGTTAAAATCCTGAGCGGGGATTTAACCCTTCAAGCCCCAGCACTGGTCGACACGGGGTCAGAAGGGAATCTGCTAGACAGCAGATGGGCTAGGGAGGTAGGGCTCCCTCTGGTGGCGCTCCCTTCGCCATTGCAGGTGCGGGCACTAGATGGCACCCTTCTCCCTTTAATCACGCACAAGACACAACCTGTAACTCTGGTGGTGTCTGGAAATCACCAGGAGGAGATCGAGTTTTTTGTGACTCCTTCTACCTCCCGAGTGATTTTGGGCTTCCCGTGGATGTTGAAACACAATCCCCAGATTGATTGGCTGTCTGGGGTGGTGGTTCAGTGGAGCGAAACATGTCATCGGAAGTGTTTAGGTTCCTCGGTTCCTCCCGGTTTACAGGCTAAAGAGGAGGTCAAAGTCCCTCCCAATCTGACGGCGGTGCTGGTTGAGTACCACGATCTTGCTGACATCTTCAGCAAGGATCTGGCACTCACCCTTCCCCCGCACCGTCCGTACGATTGTGCCATTGATTTGATTCCAGGCGTGGAGTTCCCGTCCAGCAGGCTGTACAACCTCTCACGACCTGAGCGCGAATCAATGAAGACCTACATCCGGGACTCCTTAGCTGCCGGTCTGATCCAGAATTCCACCTCCCCGATGGGTGCAGGTTTCTTTTTTGTGGGCAAGAAAGATGGCGGACTCCGTCCATGCATTGATTACAGGGGGCTGAATGAAATCACGGTTCGCAATCGATACCCATTGCCCTTGTTAGATTCCGTGATCACCCCCCTGCATGGAGCCAAAATCTTTACAAAGTTGGATCTTAGGAATGCGTATCACCTGGTTCGGGTCCGGAAGGGAGACAAGTGGAAGACGGCATTTAACACCCCATTTTGGTCATTTTGAGTACCTGGTTATGCCGTTCGGCCTCACTAACGCCCCCGCGACGTTCCAAGCTTTGGTTAATGACGTCTTGCGGGACTTCCTGCACCGATTCGTCTTCGTATATCTGGACGATATACTCATCTTTTCTCTGGACCCTGAAACTCATGTCCAGCATGTATGTCAGGTCCTGCAGCGGTTGTTGGAGAACCGGCTGTTTGTGAAGGGCGAGAAGTGCGAGTTCCACCGCACTTCTTTGTCCTTCCTGGGGTTTATCATCTCCTCCAACTCCGTCGCCCCTGATCCGGCCAAGGTTGCGGCGGTGAGAGATTGGCCCAAAACCAACAAGCCGTAGGAAGCTGCAACAGTTCCTCGGCTTCGCAAATTTCAACAGGAGGTTCATTAAGGGCTACAGTCAGGTAGTTAGGCCCCTGACAGCCCTGACCTCTCCAAAAGTCCCCTTCACCTGGTCGGATCAGTGAGAAGCCGCGTTCAAGGAGTTGAAACGACGGTTCTCAACTGCACCAGTTCTGGTGCAGCCCGACCCTAGCCGCCAGTTTGTGGTTGAAGTGGACGCCTCTGACTCAGGGATAGGAGCCGTGCTATCCCACAGCGGAGAGACCGATAAGGTTCTTCACCCGTGTGCCTACTTTTCTCGCAGGTTGACCCCGGCTGAACGGAACTATGACGTCGGCAACCGAGAACTCCTTGCGGTGAAAGAGGCTCTTGAGGAGTGGAGACACCTGTTGGAGGGAGCGTCTGTGCCGTTCACGGTTTTCACTGACCATCGGAACCTGGAGTATATCAGGACCGCCAAGCGGCTGAACCCCAGGCAAGCCCGCTGGTCACTGTTCTTCGGACGTTTTGACTTCCGGATCACCTATCGCCCCGGGACCAAGAACCAGAGATCGGATGCCTTGTCCCGGGGACACGAAGACGAAGTCAAAACTGAGCTGTCGGATCCACCGGAGCCCATCATTCCGGAGTCCACTATCGTGGCCACCCTCACCTGGGACATGGAGAAGACCGTCCGGGAGGCCCTGGCACGGAGCATGGATCCCGGAACTGGGCCGAAGAACCGACTGTACGTCCCACCAGAGGCCAGAGCTGCAGTATTGGATTTCTGTCACGGTTCCAAGCTCTCCTGTCATCCAGGGGTGCGAAGGACCGTGGCAGTTGTCCGGCAGCGCTTCTGGTGGGCGTCTATGGAGGCCGATGTCCAGGAGTATATCCAGGCCTGCAACACCTGTGCCAGGGGCAAGGCAGACCACAAAAGGTCCCAAGGACTTCTCCAGCCGCTTCCTGTGCCTCATCGGACACAGCCGGGGGTGACAGCTGTCACTCACTATCTCATGACAGCTGTCACCCATCTACACTTCATCATACTACTCCATAAAACCCGGATGTCATCTCCACCTTGTTGCTGAGATATCATTGGCCTGTAAAGGCAAACTCTCAGCCGTTCTGTTCGGTACCAAACGCACTTGTATTTGAGTGTTTGCAGGAGTTTCTGTAGCTACTTTCAGCTGGGTGCTGGGTTTTGTGGACTGTGTAGGAGTGACGCTCTTCACCCCTCACGCCAAAATGGATAAGTAGCTCTCAGGCTCAGCACAACTGTGTTACTGTGTTTGAGGTGGAGGTGGAATCCCCACCATTGTTGTTACTGGGTGTACACACACCCACATCTTATTGTTTCTGCTCCTCGCCAGTAGTACCAGATCCGACATTCGGAGACGGTGGCCACCTGGGGACTCGGGACTTGGCGGCTCCAGTATTCTCCGGGTTCGGTGGCGGAGGAAATCGTGTGGTTCCGGTTCTTCTCAGGACAGACGTCTTCTATCCTCGAGCCTGCCCACACGTCACCTTTGTGGATTGACTGTTTGCAAAATTCTGTATTCCTCTGTATTGTGGTTGTGCTCATTCACAACAGTAAAGCGTTCATATTCGACTCTTTCATTGTCCGTTCATTTACGCCCCCTGTTGTGGCTCCATGTCACTACACTTTCCCAACAATTTTCAGAGGCCATACGTAAGTGGCAAGGTTGGGTAGGATGTCTTTGAAATGTAATTCAAAAGTAATCAGATTACAAGTAATCCGTAATATATGTACATACATGTAATCCACATGTATTCTTTCAAAGTAATCCTACCCAACCTTGGTAACTGGAGAAACTAATCAAATGAAAAATACAAGGATTATTGTTCATACTTGGCTGAAAGTCCTTTGCAGTCAATGACTGATTGGAGTCTGGAACCCATGAACTGCTTGATGGAACCCATCAACTGTTGAGTTTCCTTTTGTGCGATGCTTTGCCAGGTCTTTACTGCAGCCTCCATCAATCGCTGCTTGTCGCGTGGAATGTCTCAAACCTAAACCTACTTCCAGACATCGTATATATGCTACTCTGGAACCACCCCTAAATCCAAACAGTCCAACTGTCAACCCCACTGAGGTCCTTAGTCTGGGTCTCATTAACATAAAATCACTGTCCTCAAAATTATTGTTGATTAATTATCTAATTATGGATCATCACTTAGATATGATTGGGTTATGTGAAACCTGGCTTAAACCTACAGCTGTCCTTCCGTTAAATGAGGCCTGCCCAACGTGATGCAAAACAAGGTGGGGGTGTTGCTTTTATATATAAATCTAGGTTTCACTTATTAGCTGTTGGGAGTCACAAATATAATTCATTTGAGCATTTGATTCTCCATTCTGCCCATGATGCTGCGCATTGCCAAGGTCAGAAGAATGAAAATCAGCCGTTTTACTTTGTCACTGTATATAGGTCTTCTGGCCCATACTCTGAATTCTTAGATGAATTTGGTGCGTTCATATCTAACTTGTCAACTAGTGCAGATAACATTCTGATTATAGGTGACTTTAACATTCATATAAATAAGACTTTTGATTCCTTCTGCAAATCATTTATGAAAACTGTGGATGCATTAGGATTTCGGCAATTCATTCAGGACTCGATGCACATTAGTGGAAATACCCTGGATTTGGTTCTCGCACGTGGTATTGCTGTCACGAATATTGACATCATGCCTCTTGCTTCGGTGGTCTCTGATCACGCACTTATTAGGTTTACAGTTTCTCTTTTTAATGGAACAGCAACATTATTTATCACTGCGGCGATGCATCAACTCCTCAACTAAGACTGAACTGGGCAGCGAATGCCAGGACATTGTCTATTGGCAGGCAGGTTGCAAGTTACAAGTGTCTGCTGATACTCCCCCCTGGGTTGCCATTGAAATGTGTGGTGTCAAGAACAGTTCCCTTCCAGCTCTTCTCTTTGCAACATCTGGACCCACGGCAACTAAGGTGGATAATATGATTGTTTTTAATAGCCTGAAAATATGGCGGCAAATTAAAAAGAGTTGTGGGTTGCCAGATACTTGTATTCATGCCCCAATATATCGCAATCATTCATTTTCTCTATCCCTTTTGGATGGGTCATTTAACAGGTTAAAAGGTTTAGTGACTTTGAAAGATTTGTATTTTAATTAACAGTTTGCTGCATTTACTCAATTAAAAAAATAATTTTTTTTTCTTCCCACAACACATTTTTTCGATATTTGCAGATCAGGAATTACGTCCGTAAATATGTGCCTAACTTTGAGTCTCTTCCGGAAGGTAAAATGCTTTTCTTGGGTCCGCCGGAGTCTAAAAAATTGGTCTCCGGTTTTGTAAATATATTTTCTGAACATGTAGTTTGTGCCACACACTTTTTGAAAAAAATTTGGGAAGAGGAGATGGGAATGGAAATTGGGGATGATGTTTGCTTTGGTAGGATTCAGTCTTGTTCTATTAATGTCAGGCACCAGTTAATCCAGTTTAAGGTGATGCACAGGCTCTATTATTCAAAGACCAAATTTCACAGAATCTTTCCTATTTCTTCTCTATGTGACCGATGTAAATCAGCAGAAGGATCCCTGACCCATCTTTTTTGGACATGTCCAAAACTGTATAACTTTTGGTGTGACATATTTAAGTGGCTTTCTGATG
The DNA here is from genome assembly GCF_902500255.1 of Thalassophryne amazonica. NCBI lineage: Eukaryota > Metazoa > Chordata > Actinopteri > Batrachoidiformes > Batrachoididae > Thalassophryne > Thalassophryne amazonica. Next base: position 22,138,767 of record NC_047106.1, read on the forward strand.
TGTATGACTGTGTGTTTGAACCTGTTCTGGAGGTTGCATTGTTCTGGATTTCTCCTTTGCTACTTAGAGTGTTTCAGTACAGAGCACAATTATGTATGGAATGGTAATTGAAGAAAAATTTTTTAGTAAAACTGACATTGATAATGCTTTTTTAAAAAATATATTTCATAATTTTTCCCCTCCACATCTGGGAGGGCAGCGCCCGAGCGCCTCCTATAGGCCAGCCGCCACTGTTTGATTCTGTGTTTCTTTCACTTTATCTTTATTTCTTAGGTGTTTGGGATTTGTTTTATCACTGTTTGCCACCACTTGTGTACCTGCCTCACCGTGTCAGAACTTTGCTTGTTTTTGACCACGCCTCCGCCTGACAGCTGTCTGTACCTCCGCCAGTTTGTTCGACTACCTGTGTACCGAACGTAAGCCTGTTTTTTGCTAAAGTTCTTTATAATTCCAACACCAGAGTCCATGAGTCTGCATGTGTGTCTATCTGTCTTCTGTGCTTCTGTGCCATGCCTTCTCAGTGCATGATAGAACCAACTCTGGTCTCTGGCTGAGTGGAATGGGAGCATTCAGATTAGGGGCCTGATTTATTAAATGCTTGCATGTGTTAAACATGCACAAACACCATTAAACTCACAAAAAACATGAATGCTGGTTGATTAACTGTGTCAAATGAGGATTACATTTTTAAAATAAGCAAAACAGCACATATGTGCACACATTTAGTGCATTTGCCTTCATAAAGATGCAATTTGGGGTTTGTCCATCTGAGTGCAAAAAATTGGTGAGATTTTCACTCCCAGTGTAACAAGTGCTGATAGTATCTGAATTTTGCATGACTGAAACCCAGGCATTAACTTACTGAACTTGACAGACTGCTGTTTCAGCAGCAGGGAAACTGTCACCTTCTCATACATAGAATTAAAACACAAACACAAAAAAGTCATTTATAGTAAACATTGTACATATTTAAAGAGTAAGTGGTTTACTCTCTTGGTGTGTAACAGTTGGACCATAGTGTTGCTCTATTCTGCACTGTGTATAAAGTACGTAATAACTTCACCGTGAGGCGCGGACGTCAGCATGCTGTCCATACGTGGAAATAAATGAAAACACATATCACCTGTCAGCTGACCGCCACGTCAGCGCGCCGGAATGCTGGTGCCATGCTGAAAATCACAGTGAGGCGCGTGTCACTGCGGGATTTCCCCACATTGTAATACTTAAAACACATATCACATTTGCAACGCGTTCACCAACGGATCACTCCATTCGTGCTTGCAAACAGGAGCGTGCACAAAACCATCACCCGCTGTATCATGCATGCCTCCATGTGGGGTTCCTTCAGTAAGGGCATCCGGCATAAAACTTGTGCCGAATCAACAATGCAGATCCATCTTGGATCTGCTGTGATGACCCTGAGTGACAAAACAAGGGAGCAGCTGAAGGGACTTACATTTAGTGTTCAGTGTCAGTGTGCTGAGAAACAGTAGATGGCAGCATTCACCTGCAGCCTGTGGCAGAACAGTTTTCCAGCACATGAGACAGTTCAAAATGATGAAGCAATTGCAAAGACACACTTTGTGGTGTCACTTATCTTTTGCTTCATGGCTCGGTCCTTGAATGTGTCTGTCTCGCTGAGTACCTGATGTGCTTACTAACCACATGGAGGCTGATGAGTCACCATCTGCCAGAGCCCAGAGTCAAACCAGTCTTTCACAAACAGCAATAATTCATATAAAGCTCACGAAGGCAACACGTGACCTTTTATAGGTTTAAATGTCGTAGTTTCCAGTCACAAGTGTGAAAGACTCTGAGATGAGAAACCGATTAAACCCGATGCAGTTTGAGAAACTGAACTCAGAGAGTTTTGGGTAATAATGGAGGGCTGCCAGAATTCTGATTTTTATCCAGATCAGGTTTTTTTGTCATGTCACAAAAAGAGACTGCTGGTAAATAATGATATAAAAGTAACGTGAAAGAAACTGAAGAAGTGATAAATGGAAATATTGTGAGAGATTCAGATCAAATTGCTTAATTTTTGTTTTTCTGAGGGATCATTTTTTTTCTACAAAATATCATATGTCCCATCAGTTTTGAACTAGAATGCTGATAGACTAGAATTGCACATTCATAGATAATGTCACTCTAAATATGTCTGATTTATTTTTTTTTTCTGATAAAGATCCATGTAATAGTTCATGAGAAATTAATTATTAAAAAAGTGTGGAAAAAAATTCCTGGCTCCACTCTTTAAGCCTGATTCACCTATTGTGAAGTTAGAAATGATCAGGGGCTCGAAGGTCTCCAATATTTGATTGCTTCCACTTCCATGAGCTGGATATCTCAAAAAACATGAACCTGTATGCTCTGAGAGTTAGGTAGGACCAGAAAGAGTTGTAAAATGTTGCTGTGGAAGCTGATTCAAGAGTTGGATCTTGCCTTTGACCTTGGATCACAGATCCTGAATTCTTTACTGAGATAATCAATATTGCTGTAATCAGTATTCATCTACTCCTAAAAAAAGGTAGACAGACAGACAAACAGCAACAAAACCATTACTTGCTTTAAGTAGGTAATTGGGATCAAAGCTCAGCAATCATGATGAAAATTCAGGATCAAAGATAAATGATCAGGATCAAAGAGATAAAAATATCCTCAGAGTTAATGACTGCTGGACTTCAGCGCAGGTATCTTGCTCTCTTAATGTCTTTCTTGGTGATGGTGTCTGTAAATCTGTAATGTACCTTTAAATATACAGTACCAGTTGAAAGTTCAGACACGTTTCCATTCAGCTGGATGGAAAAAAGTGTTCAAACTTTTTTTTTTACACATGCATAAAAGTGCAACCACTCCAAGATTACATAGTCAACGGAGATTGGTACATTTGACTGCATCAAATAACCAAGGCTGTTGTCCATCACCTGATTATTTGGCCATTTTTTTGGGAGGGGGGGAGATTTAAAAGTCCTTTTGATACACACCACAAGCCGAGGGCTTCCTGGAAAAATCCACTATTCAGTTCTCCATCCATGTCCATCTGATGTTTTTGGTTTCCATAATGTGTCAAATAACATCCAATAATTTGTTGACAGTTGACATGATCTGTTCTCTGAGGCAGCTGCAAGAGAAGAGCCGCTAGCAAAGGTGACCACTATACATCAACTACACTGATCTGACTAACCCCTCGCTCACACTGCCTCTGGTGTTACCATTGTGGGGGACGGATGCGGGCCTCGCAGAGAATCCAAGTCATTAAAAAGACTCTCTCAGTGGCCACAGAGATCTGCGGCTGCGGTTACCGAGACGCTGTGGTGCTGCGGATTTTTCCACAAGAAGTCTATCCTTGTGGTCTGCCGGAGCGCTCCACATCAAAACAGAAGTGTTTCCGTGCCCGCTCGTGTAGAAATGTTTGAGCAGTCTCTGGACCTGTTGCCGCAGTTGGCCGCAGCTCCGCACAGCAGACAGGGGGGCGGTGTGAGTGGCCCGCTGCGCCACTTACCGAGCCCGCAGACTCGGTAAGCGCATCGGAGGCAGTGAGAGCGAGGCCTGAGGCATTTGACCTAGTCAGCAGGAAATGTCTCTTCAACCTTCTGCAGATAATCAGATGTCTTCCTAAGCAGTTGTGCTTGTTTACATCTTTCCAAGAGGATATTCAAAGCACCGTCCAGTACAACAACTCTTCCTCAGACCCTTTCCGAATCAGGAGCGGGGTAAAGCAAGGGTGTGTGCTTGCACTGACACTTTTCATCATCTTCTTTTCCTTGCTGCTGTCTCACACCTTTCAGTCAGAAGACAGCGTGTACCTCCATAGTAGAAGCAGTGGTAACCTCTTCAACGTTGCACGTCTCTGTGTGAAGACCAAGCTACGGAAAATTTAATCAGGGAGATGCTATTTGCAGATGACGCCTCCCTGACTGCACACCATGGAGGCTTTACAAAGACTCATCAGTCATTTTGTACATGCATGTAGAAAGTTTGGTCTCACTATAAGCCTCAAGAAGACCAAAATCATGTGTCAAGACATCAGCAGTATCTCTGACATCTTGATCAGCAACTACATCCTTGAGGACTTTACCTACCTTGGCTCCACTACCTCCAGCAACCTCTCCCTTGACACTAAGGTGATCTCACAGATCAACAAGGCAAAGGCAGCAAGGAAGAGGATCTGGGACAACTCTTTACTCACCTCTAACACTAAGATGAAGGTGTATCAAGCCTGTGTGCTCAGCACGCTGATCCTGCTTTGCAAAGCATAGACCCTGTCTGCCCGCCAAGAACACAAACTCGACGCCTTCCATCTACACTGCGTCAGAAGATTTCTGAGCATTACCTGGTGAGACCATGTCTCAAGCAATAACATTCTGGACAAGGCAGGAATACCAAGCCTGTTTGCCTTGCTCAAACAAAGGTGCTTGTGCTGGTTTGGTCACGTCAGCCACATGCAGGAAGGCAGAATGCCCAAGGACATGCTGTACAGCAAGCTTGCAACTAGCTCCAGACCCACAAGAAGGCTTGTCCTCCATTACGAAGATATTTGTAAATGGGATCCTCTAGTGTATACCCCCATTGTCTCTCGAGACAGAAGTAGGCTGCTTTATGTTAAGTAACAGCACATGCTGTGGTGTGCACATGCTGCACTGAGTTTCTGTCCATTGTGAAACTTTCTCCTTAGGGAAAGCTGTGTTAAAAAGTGAGTTCCACACAAACAGAAACAGAGTGACTTATAGTCCAGTGTGACTTATACTCTGGAAAATACATTAATCATGTTAATAATCTGGAGGGGATGCAACGTGCCTTCTGCATCTTCCATGTGTGAGAGATATTTTGAGTGTTCAGAGTTAAGATTCCCTTTAAAGTATGGCAAAGGGCCAATCTCAGAGCAGTGTGTTGACAAATTAAGGAGGGACATTTCAGAGCCAGTCGTCCTTGGACAGAATGAATGTGATTCAGTTCATCCTCTGCATCCTTCTTACATGTGGAGGACACTCGCGAGCTATCACAGAGCTTTTCCCAGCCAGTGTCTGCAACATGAAGCCTGCAGTGCACACATGTGGTCCCTTCCTATAACAATTTATTTGCACTCTGTTGAGACAGAGTCAGTGTACAAAGAGGGCTTGCTTCAGTATTTCATCATGTGTCATCAATGTGGAAAGCCCTCAGTTTCCTCCTGAGGGTATCTGTCTGGATGAGAGCTGAAAGCCTTCTGTATTTATTAGCAACAGTAGCTAGTAACACTGAAATTTGCAGTGTGTCGGCAAGAGAGAGGAGGACATGAAAGAGATGAGAGGAAATAATGAAATGATCCTAACATACAGTTCAGAGACTGAAGGCAAAACCAGAATCTCAAATATGTTAATTTTTTTTTTTTTTGTCTGTTCAATGGTTTGTGTTTCACATTGTGAGCTGATTAAAACAGAAGAACCAGATTAGAGATGGATTTCAGTTAAAAAAAAAAAAAAAAAAAAAAAAAAAAGACTTCTACAGACAGACTGTGTGCAAACAGGCTTGTTTAATTTAGTTTTAGGCTTTCATACACATACCTTTTTTACTGAATGGCAGTCAAACAAGCGGTTTTCTTGCTGCATACGTTTTGCAGATGATGCTGTGTTATTTAACACAAAAAGTAAGTGAGTACAGAGGAAGCTTGTAATGGTTAGGCAGAGTGCCCCAACACAAAGAACAACAACACATTTATTGGAAATTTATTAAAAATAAAAAACTGAGAAATCATGAATACATAAGTATTCACACCCTTTGCTCAATACTTTGTTGATGCTCCGTTGGCAGCAATTACAGTCTTCTTGAATATGATGTCACAAGCTTGGTGCACCTATCTTTGGACAGTTTTGCCTGTTCCTCTTTGCAGCACCTCTCAAACTCCATCAGGTTGATGGGGAGTGTCGGTGCACAGCCATTTTCAGTCAGATTCAGGTCTGGGCTCTGGCTGGGCCACTCAAGGATATTCACAGAGTTGTTCTGAACCCACTCCTTTGATATCTTGGCTGTGTACTTACGGTCACTGAACTGCTGAAAGATGAACTGTCGCCCAAGTCTGAGGTCAAGAGTGCTCTGGAACAGGTTTTCATTCAGGATGTGTCTGTACATTGATGCATTAATCTTTCCCTCAATCCTGAATAGTCTCCCAGGTCCTGCCACTGAAAAACATCCTCACAGCATGATGCTGCCACCACCATGCTTGAATGAATGAATGAATTTATTTGGCACACACCGGTCCAGAACAACAAATCTTACAACAAAAGAGAGAAATAGTCCAACAATGCACCCATGTGCCCGAAAGGGTGTAGGCAGAAGCAAAAGCTTGTAAACGCCTACCCCTCTAACCAAAATAAAAAATTATACATATGTATATAAAATTATACATATACCCAACATAACTAATACAAAGTATACATTGATCCATGAATTTGAATTTCAAAAAATACAAACATGCAAGCAGCAGTGCACAACAGAATCAGAACACAATCAATCACAACATGACAGAATCAATAAACCTAGAATAAATAATCAAATAATTTTTATAGAGCCTTTTAAAACCAGTCAAACCACCAAGTGATTTTATATTATCTGGGCAACTGGAGTCCCTCATTTCAAACCGGTCCTGGACGTGTTGTGGCAGAAGTCTATTTTTCACTTTGAACATAATTTGTATTATAATGTAATCAATCAAGTCCCCAAATTTCAAATTATGCAAATGGACAAACAAAGGATTTGTCGGCTCACGATAAGGTTTCTTACTAATAATTCTTATAGCTTTCTTTTGAAGTAAAAATATGGGATTTGTACAACCCCATTTCCAATGAAGTTGGGACATTGTGTAAAATGTAAATAAAACAGAATACAATGATTTACAAATCCTCTTCAACCTATAGTCAACTGAATACACCACAAAGACAAGATAATGGAAACAGGTGAGTGTCATGATTGGGTATAAAAGGAGCATCCCCAAAAGGCTCAGCCATGTTGTGTGGGCCGCTGAAGAGGAGGTACTGCTGGCCCACCACCAGAGGGCGCCCTGCCTGAAGTGCGGGCTTCAGGCACGAGAGGGCGTAGGAGCAACCGGGAGTGACAGCTGTCACTCATCAACAAGCACCAGCTGTCACTCATTATCATCACTACCATCACCATAAAAGCCGGGCAGCAACTCCACCTCGCTGCCGAGATATCGTCTACCGTATAGGTAAATTCTCAGCCTTGATTGTGCCTACGCACGTGCTTGCTGTTCTGGTTTTGTGATCTGTTGCAGGAGATTCAACTCGCTATTTCCAGCGGGAGGCTGGGGGTTCGTGGATTGACGAGCAGTGAATGGTTTTCACTCCTCACTCCGAACCACGTAAAATAGGAGATTGATTCTGCACCGTGATCTGGTGTTAAGGTGGAGGTGTTTTTCCCACCCGACTACTGAAAGAACGAACTTGCTGACTGTTTACTGGGCGTGTTTTCACACACCCACCATTAACTGTTTTCTGCCCTGCCAGCAGTACCTGATCTGACAGCTGGAGACGGTGGCCACCTGGGGATTCGGGACTTGGCGGCTCCTGTGTGTTCCAGATCCAGTGGCAGTGGAAATTGTGTGGGGCCCGGCTCTTCTCTGGACGGTTGTCTCCTGTCCTCGAGCCTGCCCACACATCACCCTTGTATATTTGACTGTAATCCAAATTCTGCATCTGTCTGTATTCCATTGTGCACGTTTCACAGCAGTAAAGTGTTGTAATTTTTGACTCATCCATTGTCAGTTCATTTTCGCCCCCTGTTGTGGGTCCGTGTCACTACACTTTCCCAACAAGCCATTCTTGAAAAAAATAGTCCAACAGTTTAAAAACAATGTTTCTCAACGTTCATTTGCAAGGAATTTAGGGATTCCATCATCTACAGTCCATAATATAATCAAAAGATTCAGAGAAAATGGAGAACTTTCTACATGTAAGCGGCAAGGCCAAAAACCAACATTGAATGCCTGTGACCTTCGATCCCTCAGGTGGCACTGCATTAAAAACTGACATCATTGTGTAAAGGATCTTACCGTGTGGGCTCAGGAACACTTCAGAAAACCATTGTCAGTTAACACAGTTAGTTGCTACATCTACAAGTGCAAGTTAAAACTCTACCATGCAAAGCAAAAGCCATACATCAACAACATCCAGAAACGCCGCCGCCTTCTCTGGGCCTGAGCTCATTTGAAATGGACAGACACAAGTGGAAAAGTATGCTGTGGTCTGATGAGTCCACACTTAAAATTGTTTTTGGAAATCATGGACGTCGTGTCCTCCGGGCAAAAAAGGGGAAATGACCAACCAGATCGTTACCATTGCAAAGTTCAAAAGCCAGCATCTGTGATGGTATAGGGGTGTGTAAGTTGCCCATGGCATTGGCCACTTACACATCTGTGATGGCACCATCAATGCAGAAAGGTACATCCAGGTTTTGGAGCAACACATGCTGCCATCCAGGCAACGTCTTTTTCAGGGACATTCCTGCTTATTTCAGCAAGACAATGCCGAGCCACATTCTGCACGTGTTACAACAGCGTGGCTTCGTAGTAAAAGAGTGCAAGTACTAGACTGGCCTGCAGTCCAGGCCTGTCGCTCCCACTGAAAATGTGTGGCGCATTATGAAGCACAAAATACGACAACAGAGACCCCAGACTGTTGAACAACTGAAGTCGTGCATCAAGCAAGAATGGGAAAGAATTCCATCTACAAAGCTTCAACAATTAGTGTCCTCAGTTCCCAAATGCTTGAGTGTTGTTAGAAGGAAAGGTGATGTAACACAGTGGTAAACATACCACTGTCCCTGCTTTTTTGAAATGTGTTGCAGGCATTCATTTCAAAAGGAGCAAATATGTGCACAAAAACAATAAAGTTTATCAGTTTGAACACTGAATTTCTTGTATTTGTGGTGTATTCAACTCAATATAAGTTGAAGAGGATTTGCAAATCATTGCATTCTGTTTTTATTTACATTTTACACAATGTCCCAACTTACTTAGAATTGGGGTTGTATTAGTTTTGTCGGTGGTTCCCCAAACTTCAATACAGTAGGTCATGTACGGAACAAGTAATGAGTGATATAAAGTAACGAAAGGCCCCAAGAAATTTAGTTTCATTAACAATTTAAATTTCAACATCGCATATTTGTAAATTTCTACATGCATTCCTGGGCTTATTACCAAATGCACTTTGTTTTAGCAAAATGAAGTGACAATTTATTAGAATCAAACCAAATTATCCCCACTACAAAACACAGTCGTGTCATCAGCAAATAAAATACAACTCACAGACTTGGAAACCAAGCATGTGTCATGAATATATAAAAGAAACAGCAAAGGCCCAAGTACTGAGCCCTGGGGCACCCCACAAGTGCACCTCAAAAGTTCTGAATTTATCCTACCCAAGTGAACAAACTGATACCTATTATACAAGTAGTTGGCTTTCCAGTCATGTGCTAATCCTCTGATACTTCCATAATTTATCCAGTAATACAGTATGATCAATAGTATCAAAAGCTTTCTGTAAGAAAAAAAAAAAATCCTATGGTGTATTGTTTGTTTTCAGTTGCATTTGGAATATTCATTCATTTATTCATCTTCTACCGCTTAGTCCAATTAAGGGTCGCGGGGGGCTGGAGCCTATCCCAGCAGCCATAGAGCGCGAGGCGGGGTACACCCAGGACAGGACGCCAGTCTGTCGCAGGGCCACAAACAGACAAACAAACACAGACACACCTACGGATGATTTAAAGATTCCAATCCACCTAACCCGCATGTCTTTGGATGTGGGAGGAAACCGGAGCACCCAGAGGAAACCCAAGCAAACATGGGGAGAACATGCAAACTCCACACAGAAAAGCCACGGGAATTGAACCCAAAACCTTCTTACTGTGAGGCAACAGTGCTAACCACTAATCCACCATGCTGCCCTGCATTTGGAATATGTTCCACAAAATCAGTTACCGAAGTGGTACGATTTTTCCTAAATCCAAATTGCTGCTCATTTAGTATGTGATGCATACTAAAATCATCCAACCTCTTAATGAATAATTTTTCCAGAATTTTTGAAAATTGAGGTAACAATGAGATTGGCCTGTAGTTTGAAAAAAATGTGTTTGTCGCTGGATTTGAGCAGCAGTACCACTTTAGCTATTTTCATTTTGTAAGGAAATCTGCCAGTCATTAATGACAAGTTACAGATATAAGTTAAAGGTTTAATGACACAATCGATTATATTTTTATCAAAGACATATCAAAATGATCGTGATCAGTTGATTTTTTTTTTCTTTTTTAGTTTGTATACTATGTTAATTATGTCATATTCATGTTTCTCTGATAAATATTGAATATGAAAGGTTAGTCTTCATTGTCCTGTTATCCCAAGAGCTCATATTAGAAGGTAGGCATTTGCTAAATTTTTCCCCACATTGGCAAAATAATCATTAAAATGATCTCCTATAATTTCTTTTCCTTATGATGGATAGTATCCATCATAAGGATACTATGATGATGGATAAAAGTATGATGGATAGTCTTGGATGACTTTTTTATTTTTTATGATTTCATTTAAGACCTTCCATGTGCCTTTGATGTTTGATTCATTTTTTTTCCCAACAAATCACTGTAATACTGCCTTTTGTAAGATCGCATAATATTTGTCAACTTTTTTTTATATGTCTTGTATTTACTCTCAGCCTCAATTGTTCTACGCTTTAAAATTGCTTATACAAAAAAAATAAAATAAATAAATAAATATTCTTTTTGCATGCGTCCAGCAGTCCCTTAGCGATCCAGAGTTTGTCAGTATTTTGCTTGTGTGCAACATTTGATGTTGGACAATGTTTATTATACAACTTGGAGATAATGGAGATAAATGATTCATATGATTGGTCAGTGTCTTCAGTATAGATGCCACACCAGTCTTGGTGCAATAAATCCATTCTAAGATTGGCCATAGATTTTGAAATTTGGAGTGTCAATATGATTCACTTTGTCAACTAAAGAATTAACAAAAAATGGCAGGTGATCACTGATGTCCCTAATAAGTAATCCACCCTTAAAATTCCCAACAATAACGTTTGTTAATATATTGTCAATGAGTATCAATGTGTTTGTAGTAATCCTGGATGGGTGTGTTATTGCTGGATATAATCCCATACAGAACAAAGAATCAAGGAATTCTGCTATATGTACATGGCCATGAGGATTCAGAAAATCTATGTTAAAGTCTCCACAAACAAATAAATGCTTATTGTTTTTAATTGAATTGTACATCTCAGTCAATTTTTCCACAAAAATGTCTATATTTGACGTGGGAACTCTGTAAATACAACTTATACAGTGAGGAAAATAAGTATTTGATCCACTGTCAATTTTGCAGGTTTTCAGGTTGCAGGTTTTCCCACCTACAAAGAATGGAGAGGTCTGTAATTTTTTTTATTGCAGGTACACTTCAACTGTGAGACAAAAAAAAAAAAATAAATAAAAAAAAATCAGAAAATCAGATTGTGTGATTTCAAAATAATTAATTTGCATTTTATTGCATGAAATAAATATTTGATCCACTAGATAAACAGATCTTAATATTTGGTACAGAAACCTTTGTTTGCAGTTCCAGAGCTCAGATGTTTCCTGTGGTTCTTGACCAAGTTTGCACACAGCAGCAGGGATTTTGGTCCATTCCTCCATACAGATCATCTCCAGATCTTTCATGTTTGGAGTTTCAGCTCCCTCCAAAGATTGTCCATTGAGTTCAGGTCTGGAGACTGGCCAGGCCACTCCAGGACCTTGAAATGCTTCTTAAGGAGCCCCTCCTTAGTTGTCCTGGCTGTGTGTTTGGGGTCATTGTCATGCTGGAAGACCCAGGCATGACCCATCTTCAATGCTCTTACTGAGGGAAAGAGGTTGTTTGCCAAAATCTCACAATACATGACCCCATCCATCCTCCCTTCAATACGGTGCAGTCGTCCTGTCCCCTTTGCAGAAAAGCACCCCCAAAAATGATGTTTCCACCCCCATGCTTCACGGTTGGGACAGTGTTCTTGGGGTTGGTCTCATCCTCCAGACACAGCAAGTGGAGTTGATGCCAAAAAGCTCTATTTTGGTCTCATCTGACCACATGACCTTCTCCCGTGCCTCCTCTGGATCATCCAGATGGTCACTGGTGAACTTCAAACAGGCCTGGACATGTGCTGGCTTGAGCAGGGGGACCTTGCTGCCCTGCAGGATTTTAAACCATGACAGCATCATGTATTACTAATGTAATCTTTGTGACTGTGGTCTCAGCTCTCTTCAGGTCATTGACCAGGTCCTCCTGTGTAGTTCTGAGCTTTCTCAGAATCATCTTTACCCCATGAAGTGAGCTCTTGCATGAAATCCCAGACCGAGGGAGATTGACAGTCATCTTGTGTTTCTTCCACTTTCTAATAAATAATCATAACAGTTGTTGTCTTCTACCAAGCTGCTTGCCTGTTGTCCTGTAGTCCATCCCAGCCTTGTGCAGGTCTACAGTTTTGTCCCTGGTGTCCTTAGACAGCTCTTTGGTCTTGGCCATGGTGGACAGGTTGGAGTGTGATTGAGTGTGTGAACAGGTGTTGTTTATACAGTTCAAACATCCATCCATCCATCCATTTTCTTCCGCTTTATCCGGAGTCGGGTCGCGGGGGCAGCAGCTCAAGCAAAGCCGCCCAGACCTCCCGATCCACACACACCTCCCCCAGCTCTTCCGGGGGAACCCCAAGGCGTTCCCAAGCCAGCCGAGAGATGTAATCCTTCCAGCGTGTCCTGGGTCTTCCCCGGGGCCTCCTCCCAATGGGACGTGCCCGGAACACCTCTCCAGCGAGGCGTCCAGGGGGCATCTGGAAAAGATGCCCGAGCCACCTCAACTGACTCCTTTCGACGTGGAGGAGCAGCGGCTCGACTCCGAGCTCCTCCCGAGTGACCGAGCTCCTCACCCTATCTCTAAGGGAGCGCCCAGCCACCCTGCGGAGGAAACTCATCTCGGCCGCTTGTACCCGCGATCTCGTTCTTTCAGTCATGAGCCAAATCTCATGACCATAGGCGAGGATCGGAACGTAGATCGATTGGTAAATCGAGAGCTTTGCCCCCCTACTCAGCTCTCTCTTCACCACGACGGTCCGATACAGTGACCGCATCACTGCAGATGCTGCACTGATCCGTCTATCGATCTCACGCTCCATCCGTCCCTCACTCATGAATAAGACCCCGAGATACTTAAACTCCTCCACTTGAGGCAAGGACACTCCACCGACCTGAAGAGGGCAAAGCACCTTTTTCCGGTCGAGAACCATGGCCTGGGATTTGGAGGTGCTGATTTTCATCCCGGACGCCTCACACTCGGATGCAAACCACCCCAGTGCACGCTGAAGGTCCTGATTTGACGAAGCCAACAGAACCACATCGTCCGCAAACAGCAGAGACGAGATTCTGTGGTTCCCAAACCAGACCCCCTCTACACCCTGGCTGCGCCTAGAAATTCTGTCCATAAAAATAACGAACAGAACCGGTGACAAAGGGCAGCCCTGGCGGAGGCCAACGTGCACTGGAAACAGGTTTGACTTACTACCGGCAATGTGAACCAAGCTCCTGCTGCAGTCCTTCAGGGACCAGATAGCCCTTAGCAAAGGACCCCGGACCCCATACTCCCGGAGCACTCCCCACAGGGTGCCCCGAGGGACACGGTCGAATGCCTTCTCCAGATCCACAAAACACATGTGGACTGGTTGGGCGAACTCCCATGAACCCTCGAGCACCCGATGGAGCGTGTAGAGCTGGTCCAGTATGCTGCGACCAGGATGAAAACCACACTGCTCCTCCTGAATCTGAGGTTCGACCATCGGTCGAATTCTCCTCTCCAGTACTCTGGAATAGACCTTACCAGGGAGGCTGAGGAGTGTGATCCCCCTATAGTTGGAACACACCCTCCGGTCCCCCTTCTTAAACAGAGGGACCACCACCCCAGTCTGCCAATCCAGAGGCACTGTCCCCGATCGCCACGCGATGTTGCAGAGGCGTGTCAGCCAAGACAGTCCCACAACATCCAGAGACTTAAGGTACTCAGGACGGATTTCATCCACCCCAGGAGCCTTGCCACCGAGGAGCTTTCCAACCACCTCGGTGACTTCTGCCTGGGTAATGGATGAGTCCGCCTCTGGGTCCCCATTCTCTGCCGCCTTTTCGGAAGACATGACGATGGGATTGAGGAGATCCTCGAAGTACTCCTTCCACCGCCCAACAACATCCCCAGTCAGAGTCAACAGCTCCCCACCGGCACTGTTTACGATGCCGGTGGAGAGCTGCTTCCGCCTCCTGAGGCGTCGGACGGTTTGCCAGAATCTCTTCGAGGCCGACCGATAGTCCTCCTCCATAGCCTCCCCGAACTCCTCCCAGACCCGAGTTTTTGCCTCTGCGACCGCACGGGCTGCGGCACGCTTGGCCTGCCGGTACCTGTCAGCTGCCTCTGGGGTCCCACCTACCAACAAAGATAAGTAGGACTCCTTCTTCAGCTTGACGGCATCCCTTACTTCCGGTGTCCACTACCGAATTTGGGGGTTCAAACAGGTGCAATTAATACAGGTAAAGAGTGCAGAATAGGAGGGCTTCTTAAAGAAAAATTAACAGGTCTGTGAGAGCCAGAATTCTTGCATGTTGGTAGGTGATCAAATACTTATTTCATTCAATAAAATGCAAATTAATTATTTAAAAATCATACAATGTGATTTTCTGATTTTTTTAAATTATGTCTCTCACAGTTGAACTGTACCTACAATAAAAATTATAGACCTCTGCATACTTTGTAGGTGAGAAAACTTGGAAAATCGACAGTGGATCAATATTAATTTGCCTTACTGTAATTACGTTTTTTGAGTTTTCATATGTAATCTCTACACTGACAAATTCCATAACACCATCCAAAGAAAATGACATATTCAGAATAATTTCACAGTAATGGTTAGATCTGACATAAAGAGCCACACCACCAGCTCGTTTACTTGCCCTATTTCTGGCAAAAAAATAATAACCCTAAAGTTGGACAGAATCAATATACACTTCTTTTAACCACGTCTCATTAACTGCAATAACTGAAAAATATGTATTAGCAATTTTCAAACAGTC
Source organism: Thalassophryne amazonica (assembly GCF_902500255.1). Lineage (NCBI taxonomy): Eukaryota > Metazoa > Chordata > Actinopteri > Batrachoidiformes > Batrachoididae > Thalassophryne > Thalassophryne amazonica. Next base: position 22,153,912 of record NC_047106.1, read on the forward strand.
CTGGATTTTGGAAAAATTCATAGGACGGCTTCTGCTATTAAAATACATAAGAGAAAATGCACCATTTGTGAAAGAATATTGATTAAATTGTTCCTCAGTAAAATAATTAATCAATCAATTAATCAATTTTTATTTATATAGCGCCAAATCACAACAAACAGTTGCCCCAAGGCGCTTTATATTGTAAGGCAAGGCCATACAATAATTACGTAAAAACCCCAACGGTCAAAACGACCCCCTGTGAGCAAGCACTTGGCAACAGTGGGAAGGAAAAACTCCCTTTTAACAGGAAGAATTACAGTGGTCATTTCTCTTTTTAAGAAAGAAACAGTCCGGATCAATACTATTTTCAACGTTATGAAATCTGTGTTCGGTGTCATCAAAGATTTTTAAATTGAGCTCCTGTGCAGGAGTAAATTTTGAAAACTCAGTTACCATCCGTAAATAATTGTAATCCACAATCCAAAAATGCAGCTAAGTCGAACTTTACGATGTGAACCTGAACATGGTGCAGAATTTCTCAAGATTTCTCTCTTAAAGGATGAAGCATCCTTACTCAAAACATTCTAACTGACTCAAATTCCTGATGCATAGTCCTCTTGCATTTTCAGGTGCATCCCTTAGTTTGATAATAACCTTACAATTTGTGACCCAGACTGAATGAATTTTGCCCTGTTTTCTAAGTAGCTGAGCTTTCCTGGTGATATCCACATTACTTTTGGCAAGATGCTCATTTATATAAACATTAGTGAGTTTCAACTTCCTTCCCTGTCTAAGTAATTCAATTTTGTGCCTTCTGTTGGCAAAGCTGGAGTGGATGTCTTATCCCGAGTTGGCAGAGTGTGACATGCTTCTATATTTTCTTTGTTAATGTCCTCCGTGGTTTCCTCATGCCCACCGTCCTCAGAACTAACTCCTGTTACAGCCTGTGCAATGTTCCTTGATTTAATTTTTAGTCCAGAGATGATGACACCGTTCATACGTGAATACTGCTCCAAAGTCAGACGCCCGATTTTCCAGAAATAAAATTTTTTTGTTCTTGTTCAGAGTTCTGATGTTTTAACTGTTTGATTTCTCACAGTAGTTCTGTAATAATATGGTTTTGCTTTGTTAAAGATAGAGGTGGGCGATACCGGGAATTTTGGTATTGATCCGATACCAAGTAAATACAGGCCCAGTATCTCCGATATCGATACCGATACTGATACTTCAGCTTCATAGATCCAAAGGATCCAAAAGACCTAGGATAGAATTTCACCAAACATTGTACGTGACAACAAAATACTTTATTATCACAATCAACATTTTTGTTTTTTAAAAAAAATCACTCAACACAACTTAAAACACAATCTCCTGAGGTAGAGGGCTGACAAACCACAATACAAGGGTGCGCTGCTCTGTGTTGTGTGACACAGCACAGCGCTGCTCTTACAGATAGAGAGTAGACTTTGATGAATCTGTGTGCGCAGCAGTCAGTGCGTGCGGGAGAGAAAAAGCTTGAGTATCGATCTTTTTACACGAGGATAGTTCAATATCAATATCGGCATTGGTATCGATATTATCGATATTAGGATCGATCCGCCCACCTCTAATTAAAGAAGCCATTTCCGTGGACAATATGTTCGTGGATTCCTTTAATTCCTCCATGTCTTGTTGAAGGATTTTTAAGGCCTTACTGCTTACAAGACATAGTAGGTCTTAGGGCCTTATCTTCAGTCTGGTGCAAAGCTGTGCATGACACAAGAGTCACTGCTAATTTTCACCAAATGCTGTTGTCATTTTTATACCCAGACCCTGCATCCTCTAAATACAGACATGTGACAATTGCGCATTTTTGCGTATTTACTCATTTTTAAATTTCTGCCAGTGTTTTGCATGAGGTATAAATCAGTCTGTTTTTAAGGCACAGGTTAAATGTTGTAAAAAAAAAATTACGATAATCATATGCTTATACATTACTTCTGTAAATGGCTGCGAATTGCCGGAAAGCGGTAAAAAACAAACAAACAAACAAAAACTTGCTTTGGAATGGTGCTAAACCGCAGCCAAACAAAATGAGTCAAAATCTTTGGAAAGACATAATAGAAGGGGACAAAACTGGTGATTTGGATGCCAGGAACACTGACAGACAAGCAGACATCAGGTACACGTGGGACTGGATGTTGTATGAGATCCAGGTGAGTTGCTCTCTGCTTCTTTCTTCAGTAAGTGAGTGTTTAAAGGATGTCACACATTATTTAACATCCTGGTTACCAACACAACATCAAGACTGCAAGTCTATCTGTGCACATGCGGTAATAATTAGTGGTTGCTGATGTTTTTTGTTTTTTTTGTTTTGCTAATTATTAGTGATGAGCCCTGTTAACGCACATGAGTTGGGGTCCACAAAATCGGGCCGCAGGTTATCTGAAACCATGAGTTAATTAAGTTGTCCAAAAAAATTTAACATCAGCTTACCTTGCCACATTATAATAGTTTCAACCATTTGAAGCGTGATTCTTTCCTGGTCATGATTTCTTCATCTGGAGTGGGTTTGGATCTTTTTCTTCCTCCTCTGGCTGCTGCAGGTCAGTGATGAGGGCTTCGTCTCTGTGGAAGATTCTGGACAATCATTTCTTCATCTGGAGTGGGTTCAGAATCTTTTTTTTTTCTTTTTTTCTTCCTCCGGCTGCTGCACGTCAGCGATGAGGGCTTCATCAGTGTGGCGGGCGTGTGTATAAATTCCAGCCCAATCTGAACTGGCACGAATCTTCCACATAGAATCGTCCACCATCATCGCTGACCTGCAGCAGGCAGAGAAGGAAGAAGAAATCATCCTCCAGAATCATCCGCACTGATGATCCCTCGCAAAACGGCCAAATCAAAATTGACTTTTATAGGTAGTCTAAATTTTTGGGGTCCACAACCTGACCACGAGTAAAGTCAAATCGCGTAATTGTGATTGTGCCATCATAAAATACTATATGTAATAGAGATATAAACTGAGAAATGCTTGTGCAACTAGGGACTGTTATGACCATAGTTGTACAAAATGAAGGGGATTTAGGGGGTTCAAAGGTTTTTATTACCTCCGCCAAGGAGGTTATGTTTTCGTTCGCGTCCGTTTGTTTGTTGGTTGTTTGTTAGCAGGATTACTCAAAAAATCCTCAACGGATTTCAATGAAATTTTTTACCAGGGGTATATCTTGGCCTAACTTAGAAGTCATTAAATTTTGGTAATGATCCAGAACACGATCCGGATCCAGTAATTTTTTTAAGGATTCTTTATCACTGCAGGATAGGGCCAATTTCAACATTTTTGCATCTTAAATCATGAAGACGGGTCACAAAGGCTGAACAAAAATGAAGTTATGATACAACAATAATTTAGCATTTCTTTCTCCTCATTGAATAAACTTGTTATTAGAAAATAAATAAAAAAAACTTGTGTAATCCATGCAGTTTCTCTTTATAAATAGATTTGCTGAAGATCTAAGGGTTTAACCCTCTGGGCCAATGCCGTCGTATACGACAGCTGATACCAAGCTTTACTAAGTTAGAAAAAACTTTTTAATAACATGAGATAGAAACTTACTTTTTTGCTGAAACGTTAACTCCGACTTTTGAGCCACCGTCCACCATCTTTGTACTCCTCATAGAAGCTGTGTGATGACGTGAGCAATGTGAGTGTCCAATCGGAATTGGCTCACCGTCACATGGTTTTCCAAAATCCAATTGTAGGGCAGATTCCCCTCACGTGACACACCAAACATTGTTTTTAGGAGTGATGTGTTACTCGTTTATTATAGTTTGCTGTGTGTTTTGAATAAATGTGTGTGGAAAATTATTTTCCGCTTTACTTTTTCCTTTCTTATTTCTGATTGTAAACCTTTATTACACTTATAAAACATAACTATAGCATATATATTTTGAAAGAACAGGTTGTCCTGAAAAAAAGAGACATAAAACTTGATTGTGGGATGCAGGGAGAGCTGTTAACAGCAATAATAAAACATTTATGCCAGGCGAGTGAACTGTCCAAAAAATGCCCTCGGTGTTGTGTGGGCCACCCGAAGAGGAGGTACTGCTGGCCAGTGACAGAGGGCGCCCTGCCTGTTGTCGGGTTTCAGGCACTAGAGGGTGCAGTGGCCACCCAGGAGCCAGGACTGACAGCTGTCAGTAATCATCATCAGCTTCACTATAAAAGCCTGGAGGAGACACCACATCTCTGCCGAGATATCAGCTTACCTCACAGGTAAACTTTCAGCCGTTATTGTGCCGTTCGCACACTTTTCCTGTTTAGAAGTCTGGCAGTTGTAACCTAGTATACTTGCAGCTTGGAGCTGGGTGGTGGAGATTGGAAGGAGTCGGCGTTTCCTACTCCTCCCTCATCATTTAAGTATACTTTTGGTGCTGCACATACTTAGTGTTCCTGTTTCCTGGGAGTGGTGGATTATTCCTTCAGGAGGGACTGGTGACTATTTTTGCTGACTGCTTACTGGGTGTCCACACACCCACCCTTAACCTGTTTTTGTTCCTGCCAGCAGTACCGGATCTGACAGCTGGAAGCAGAGGCTACCTGGGGACTCGGGACTTGGCGGCTTCGGTATACTGCAGGTCTTCGTTGGCGGCGGAACCTTGTGGGCCCCGGCTCTTCTCTGGATAGGCATCTCCTACCCACACGTCACTTATTGTATCTTGTGATTGATTGTCTAAAAGCAGTATTCGACCTGTTGTGCACATTTGCCGCAATAAATTGTATTTATTGGATTATCTATTGACTGTTCATTTGCGCCCCCTGTTGTGGGTCCGTGCATTACACTTTCCCCAACACTCGGACCCCAGAGGGTTAACCACTGAATCTGAAACATGACGGTAGATGCGTGAAACAACGTGGAATAAGTCTCTTTGCCAAAGGGTATTCCATGTGACGTCAGTGACCCTACGGCCTTGGCGGAGGTTTGCGCTCAAGATCATTTCAGTGGTATAAGCCTTGAGTCTGTTCCTCTTCTTTGTTGCTACCTCTGCAGTTTTGGAGAAGACTCTCTCACACGGCACTGAAGTTGCTGGCATATAAAGACAGATTTTGTCCAGCTTGTAAAGCATTGGATAAACAGCTGCTTCCATCCTCTATGTCTCTCCTTGCAAATTCACTGCATAAAAATGGTTCTGAGGAGCATTAGCATGGCTAAAACCCTTCAGCTTCTAGCGGGCTTTGCCCCCTTGCTCCCCCCAACCAGGGCCCTCTTGACCCCTAGCCATTTTAAGCATTTCTCTTATTTCATATGCCTGAAATAATACCACTTATGCTTCTGTGGTTATGTTGGCCTAAAAACAAGGCACAGTTCGGTGCAGAGCTATCACATTGACTCTGTACATATAGCCAGAAAGTGTTTGCACCTTAGACCACCAAAAACCAGTTCTAAAGTCCAGTGCTGTCCAGTGTTGTATAAAGATTACAACATTCATCGTTTTTGTTTGAGTGTGCACTGCTGTTGAACAGTTAGGAAATTCTGGTGCAAAGCTGGGGACTGGGGGCAAAACACTTGGATTTACTGTTTATTGGCATGGGTTTGTTATAATCTGGATATAACGTCAACCAATCATAAAGGCACCTGTTGTCTTTAAATCAAAATGTGCCGTGTGCACTGTACTATGGTAGAAAGTGGACACAAGTGAAAGGACGTTGCTCTAAAAGCATTTTATTTTGTATTTCACAGCTTCTAACGTTGCCTGTATCTAAAAAGAGAGAGTGTTTTTCTTCCTCCTACTTGTAATATGGAGTTGTGTCAGGAAGGGCAACATGCTTTAAACGTGCAAAATCAACATGCAGATCCACGTTTGATCTGGTGTGGTGACCACGAGTGAAACAAGCAAGAAAGGGACTTACTTACAATTGATTCATTTTATGTACACATTTATTCCAATTAAGGGTCACAGGGGAACTGGAGTCTATCCCAGCAAGCATACATGTGATAGACTGGCATCCTGTCCAGGGTGTATCCCCGCCTCTCACCCTGGACAGGATGCCACTCTATCAGAGAGTACATATAATACATGTTAATAATATGTCGTTGCACAAAACTGGCAATGATATGTGCGGAAATGCAGAGTGTACATACATTGGGAACCTGATTATGTAAGGCCATGGGGGCATCTTTGTTTCACCTGGCTCAAAATAGATCGTTAGGTGGGAATGGGCCAATTATTTGCCTGGATGGTTGCCATCTAGGACCCAAGGGTGTGGTTTAAGCAGCAACATGAGGCAGCAGGACTTCTTCTAGATCTGACGTCTCCGAAAGACCTCCTTCTTCCTAAAGGCCCATTCACACATGAATGAATGAATGAATGAATGAATGAATGAATGAATGAAAACTGTTTATTTCGAACATTTGATACAACAACAATTACAAGATAGATCAGTAAAGCCAACAACAAAAAAGTTCCTACTGTGTACCCAACATGTCCGAAAAGGGGTAGGGTGAAGCATCAGTTTATTTATCCCTACCCCTTCTTCCCCACAACCAGTAATACCCTTTGCCACATATACACATAGATTCCTACACACCTAAACCGATATCAATATATATATATATACATATATATACACATACACATACATATATACATACACACATCAACATACTTCTTGACAGTTTACTTTGTATATGTTTTATATGAGTCTTCCAGTTTATCTTATCATCTATTATCACCCCCAGAAACTTATTTTCATGTACCCTTTCAATATCTACCCCCTCGACTTGTAACTGAACCTGTATGTCTGTATTACAATAGCCAAATAACATGTATTTTGTTTTACTTAAGTTTAATGATAATTTGTTTCTGTCAAACCATATTTTCAATTTTCCCATTTCTATACTGATCCTCCTCAGTAACTCCTGCAAATCCCCCCCTGAACAAAAAAATGCTTGTGTCATCTGCAAATAATACTAATTTTAATATTTTGGAAACATTGACAATATCATTTATATAAATTAGAAACAGTTTTGGACCCAATACTGACCCCTGTGGGACGCCACAAGCATTGTCCAAGCATGATGATGTATATTCCCCCAACTTCACAAACTGTTTTCTGTTACTTAAGTAGCTTCTCACCCAGTGCAACACCAACCCCCTAATCCCATACTGTTCAAGTTTATTGATTAATATGTCATGATTGATTGTATCAAAAGCCTTTTTAAGGTCTATAAATATTCCAACTGAATGTAATTTGTGGTCTATGGCGTTTGTAATCTCCTCAACTGATTCTATTAATGCAAGTGATGTTGAACTATGTGCTCTGAATCCATATTGACTATCAGTAAGTAATTTATGTTTATTTATGAATTTGTCTAATCTATTATTGAATAACTTTTCTAATAATTTGGAAAATTGTGGAAGCAAAGAAACAGGTCTATAATTTGTGAAGTGGTGTCTATCCCCAGTCTTATACAGCGGCACAACCTTAGCTATTTTCATTTGATTGGGAAATTTACCGGTTTGAAATGATAAGTTACAGATGTATGTTAATGGTTCTACAATCCATTCAATGACCTGTTTTACCACCACCATATCAATTTCATTTAAATCGGTAGATGTTTTATATTTACAATTATTCACAATGTCTATAATTTCATTTCCATCCACTGCTGTGAGGAACATTGAACAGGGATTTCTTTCTATGAGATTATTATCCCAATCCTCAGGTTGGGAATCAGGATTTTTTTCTGCCAAGCTTGGTCCAATATTTACAAAAAAATTATTAAAACCATTGACTACCTCATCCTTATTTTCCTTCTTGACATTATTATCAATGAAATACTGAGGGTAACTCTGTTTTATTACCATTTTTGATAATGCTATTTAATATATCCCATATTCCTTTAATATTGTTTTTGTTATTATATAATATGTTACTATAATATTCCTTCCTACATACCCGTATAATATTAGTTAATCTATTTTTGTATTTCTTATATCTATTTTCTGCCTCTTTAGTCTTTAGTTTTATGAATTCTCTATACAGTGTATTTTTCTTATTACATGCATTTCGTAACCCTTTCGTCATCCATGGTCGAGCTTGGATTTTTTGTTTTCTGTAGTCTTGTTTAATTGGACAATTTTTATCATATAATGATGTAAATATTTGTAAAAAAGTTTCATATGCACTATCAACATCACTTTCACTGTATACCTTTTCCCAGTTTTGCTCCTGTAAATCCTTCTTTAGTGTGTTCATGTTTTCCTCTGTCCGCACTCGCCTGTATTTTATTTTCTCCTCTGGCTGATTCCGCCGATGGTTTCTATTATAAACGATGAAAACTGGTAGATGATCACTAATGTCATTGATTAATAATCAATTCACAGTGTTATTCTCAATATCATTGCTGAATATATTATCAATTAAGGTGGCACTATGGGATGTAATTCTGCTTGGCCTGGTGATTTTTGGATATAAACTCATACTATACATTATATTGATAAATTTATCTGTTATTTTATGCTTATTTGGATTGAGCAGATCAATATTTAAGTCACCACAAATGAACACAGTTTTTTGATTAGTTTTTGAGAACATTTTTCCCATACAGTCAGTGAATGTTTCAATACTAGATCCTGGTGCTCTATATATACAGCTGACTAATACATTTTTGCTTTTTTCTTCACATATTTTCAATAGTTATACATTCTAATAAGTTATCAATCACAGTTGTCATATTGTCTACTATTTTATAATCCATGTTCTTATCCACATACACAGCCACTCCTCCTCCACTCTTATTTTTTCTGTTTACACAATTAAATTCATATCCATCCAGTTCAAAATCCATTCCTTTATCTTCATTGATCCATGTTTCTGATATAGCAATTATGTTAAATATTTTTTTAAACTGACTTAAATATTCTTTAATGTTGTTAAAGTTTGCATATAGACTTCTGCTGTTGAAATGGATTATTGATAATTTGTTATCCATTCTAATGATCCGATTAAACTGTTCATCTGTATAATAGCAACAACTGTCATTGATATTTGAGAAGAAATTATTGTCCGGGTCTATATCGTGCTCCAAGTCCAGTACATTGTGGTCTGTGTATTTAAATGTTCTCAGTTCTAGTTTTCCATGATCAGCAATCCTTTGAGTTATATCCTTCTTGTCTCCAGATGTAGATGATGTAGTAGATGAATAGGTTCCTCTGGTCTGTGTCATTGTTGTGATGTGTTTGTGTCCTCATACCTTATTGGTCGTATTTGTCCAGATCCTCGATGTTCCTGATTACCATAACCTTTGCTTGTTCTGGTGTTCCATTCAATTTGATAAATGTTTTGCAGTTGGATGTCCATGTCTGTTGAATTTTTCCCTGCTTTTTTAAGAAACGAGCTTTCCTGGCGATGTCTGCGTTTCTTTTGGTCAGATGTTCATTGATGAATACGTTTGTTCCTTTGAGTTTCCGTCCCTGTTTTAACAATGCCATTTTATGTTTTCTGTTGACAAACCTCATTATAACTGCTCGCTTGTCTCCATCCTCTCTCCTGGGCAGGGGGTGGCACGCTTCAATGTTATTACAGTCCATTTGAATACCTTTAGATTGCAGGAAGTCAGCCACCTGTTGTTCCACTGAGCTGGCCTCCTGCTCACTGGCCTCCCCTCCGTTGTATTCTGACACCGCCCGTGCGTAGGATCGAGGTTTAATATGAATTCCTGTAATAATAATGTCGTTCATCCTTGTGTACTGTTCCAACTCCGCAACACGGTTCTCCAGGTACACCAGACGCCGGTCTTTCTCGGCATTCTGGATCCGGAGAGCCTTCACTTCTTCCACCAGCTCCATAATGGATTTCTGCTGCATTTTAACCACAGAAATTTCCTCAGACAAAAAGTCCAGGGACTTCTTGATATCATGTCATTCATCCCCTGCACCAGCTGTCACTCGTTCATCATCATCATCACCATCTTAAAAGCCGGATCGTGACTCCACCTCCTCGCCGAGAAATCGACTACCGTGAGGTACTTTCTCTGCTGCTTAACACGTTGTGTAGGATTCTGAACTTCTGTTGCAGCCGGTATCCTGTGGTGTTCACCCTTATCTGGGAAGTGGCGTGGAGCGTGACGACGACAACCGCGCTACAGATAAGTGGTCACACTAGGAGCTGCACGAGTGTGTGATTCGGAGGTGGAGGTTCTCCTCCTAACTGTGTACAGACTATAGACCACTGAGTGTAAGGATTTACACTCATTCATCTTTTCTCTGCTTTCTGCCAGCAGTACCAGGGTCGACAGCCGAAGACAGAGGTCACCTGGGGATTCGGGACTTGGCGGCTCCGGTGTTCTTCAGACCGTTGGTGGTGGAGGCCGTGTGGGACGCGGTCTCTCTCTCGTCGGGGTCTTCTATCTTCGAGCCTGCCCACACGTCACCTGGTGTTCATTGACTTTGTAATTTCTGTACGTTTAGTTGTGTATTGTCACAACAGTAAATTGTTACCTTTTGGCTTACTCATTGTCCGTTCATTTGCGCCCCCTGTTGTGGGTCCGTGCTACGACACCTTCCCAACAGCTGTCCAGATACGCTCTGTGCTGGAAAGCGATTGCACTGCAAGCCACCTCAGCGATACCTAACAATGTTAGACCGTGGTGTGGGGGTGGGGGGGAGACGACGATGACACACTCCTCAGGACATCTGTGTTGGGGGGGGGGGGAATACGCATGCACACCCCATGTGTTGGGGGGGCACACTTGCTTGACATATGTGTTGCTTGGAAATGGCACAAACTGCTCGAATGTGGTCAGCTGCTCTCTATTATCATCCTGGGAGCGTGAATAGCCCCGCCTTTTCTAAGTGGCCAGCAAACAGTGTTGGATGTTTGTATGTGACACCTGTAATTTGACCGACACCTGCCGTGACAGGGATCGAATGGGCTCTCGCAGGGCACTATCTGTCTTTCAGCCACTGGTGTGCACGAATAGTTGTAGCGACAAGTGTACGAGGCATTTGAGGCGCCTCCAATTTTGCACCAATGGCATGTAATTCTTCCTTCGTGCGCGAGTCGGCTTCAATCATGTTACGTGTGAAGGGGCCCTAATGTTGGCTTGGCTCAGCTGCGTGCATTTGATTAATAGCAAGCCTATAAACTTTTGAGTGCTTGGTCTCCTGTAGCCTTCAGTAACAGGCCTGGTTTGGTTTTCGATCCCACGATCAGAAAAATCTACCCTATGGACAAAAAAGGACTGTATAAAAATACCAATAATAGTGCATTCTGGAAGCACCTACTTTATCAAACTGGATAAAATTAAGTCAAGAAAAGTGTTTGATTTTATTATCTATCACATCACTGCCGAAAGACTGAATGTTGAACCACATCAGAGTCGGATCGAACCGATCCACCTGTACAAGGAAGCTTTCCTCTCTGTCTCCCTGATAAATCCATAATTAATTGCTTTTAGGAGAATTGTGGTGTTACTTTTGACTTCTACACTTTTTCCCTTCTGCTGAGGTTTATAGTGATCTCAGCAGAGGACTAAAGGGGATTGGACCTGATCTTACTGAAGAAGCCATTCTTCAAGAAATAAATCTGAGGGTCAATGACAAGTTTCACATTTATGATAGGGACTTGGTTACAAACTGACATTTTTACTGCCAGTTTTCAAAGGGTAATAACCCAAAAAGAATGTCCAAGATTCAACATGTTCTATTCACCGTTTTCCCTTCATAAATTTATAGCTGAAAGTAATGCCAGCAGAAAAAACTGTGGAAAAGGTCTGACCCTATTATTATTTGAAGTTAATAAAGAGACACTTGATGTGAAATGTTCACTGTAATTGAAGAGTGAGTCATTATTAGAATGAATCCACTTTGGAACCTGATGGACAGATGACGCAGCAGTCAAAGGTCCCGCAGTGAGTCGGTACTTCAAGGTGTACTCCTTGATAATCATTGCAAACAAAACCAACCCCGTTTTTTATACACGCCTGTTGAACTGTGGTTATTTTGCCAATGGGTCGGACCTATTTCAGTTACAAAAGAAAGACAAAAACCTTTCAGAGGGAGACTAAGGGCCCTTCACACATAGTGAAAAGTTTGGATGAAGCGCGCACTTACTGCCCATGATGCAGGGATCGTGTGCAAACCGTCAGATTAGAACATGCAGCGGGTGATCTGACCACGTGAGCTCTGTTCCACATGACGTGGTGTCTGTGCTGCGACGCACCATCCACAAGACGCGTGTCGGGCAGAACATGTGTGCGGCCGACTGGACGCACCGGACCAGTAGTTGTGGACATGATCAGAGCACACTGCTTCTCATTCATGTAATTTCATGACTGTATGTCTGTGACCATGGGTCATCTACAGAGGAACTGAACGGATCATATTTGTATTGCTCGCTTGATAAATGTGGTGCTTTTATATGGTGTGTGATTTAAAAAATTTTTTGTAATACTTCCATGTCCTTCCTGATATGACGCAGATTCCCGCAGTTTTTAAAGGACTGCGCTGTCGTTCAGTGGTTTGCGTCCCGTGGGCATTTATTTTGTATTCCACATGAGCGGCGCGATGTGGTCCCACAGGTAATGGCTGGTTTTTATTTTTTTTATTTATTCCACATAAGTGGCACAATCATGCGGTGCCCCTTGCACTGTTCCTGCTCGACCGACACCGTCGCGTGCATGAACTCTCGCAACAGTCTCATGCACGCCTGCCCGTCGGCGCGATGTTTCGTGGTGCACAAATTTTGCTATGTGTGAAGGGACCCTTTCATACATACCAAATGAACACACAGCACATTTTAGGGTGATTTCACATATGTCAATATGAATATAGTGAACAATATGTCCAAATAGCATAATTTTCTGATGTTTCTCAATTGGAAAAAAATATGTGACTTACACATATTGTGATCATGTACAACGGATGTACATATTCAAATCATGTAAATCTAAGAGTCTTTTTTTTTCACATCACACAATGATACTTGCTGTTAAAAGTGAAATATTTTCACCTTTTACCTCCTGCTGTTGCAACAAACAAAAATGGATCTTGTTACTTCTGCCAATGAAGTTGGAGGAGGTTATGTTTTAGTCCATTTGTTTGTTTGCGAACAGCCTGGAGCCCACAATTTTTCATATATTGTAATCAAAGTTTTACTAAAGAGTCATACCCGGACAGGCAAGAACTGATTCCATTTTCAAGGTCATAGGCCAAAGGAAAAAGTCAGAAATCTTAGAAAATGTGAAAAATCCCTATCTTTAACATTAAACAAATTTTAGAAAAATATAATCCTAGAAAAAGATCAAATTTCTTTCATATTTGACAGCGTGATGTATGATGGTCTCCTTTATCGACTGACAAAGTTTGATCCAGATTACAGATTTTGTGACCATTTAAATTTAACGTTGAAAAACTACATTTAATGTATATTTTACATTATATATTAATCAAACCTGCCCCAATCACTCTCATATTTGAAAGGAGATGCAGACTGGCACTCACTGTCACCTGACAAAGATTGATCTGGATCTGATCTGGATTGTGGATTTTGTAGACATTTTAATTTAATATCGAAAAGCCCACTTGGTGTACATTTTGCATTATATCTCAATCAACAGTGATTCAATCACTCTCATTTGTGACAATGAGGTGCAAACTGACACTCTCAATTAGGCTTCTGTATCGAGAACCGGTTCTTTTCGAGAATTGTTAAGAAATGATTCAATCCACCGACATCAATAGCCGTTTTGCTTAACGACTCCCTTATCGGTCCTTCAGAGTGGCCGTTGTTTTTGATGGTGTTTATCGGGAAAATTATCCTTTCTCTACGTTGATTACAGACCCTGCAGCGGGTCTGCAATCAACTGCTTCTGTGTCAGCTCTGCTTGAAGCTTGAAGCAACAAAGCAGTGCTCCGATCCGCTGCTTCAGTGGTTCTCTGCTTCACTGCTTTTCAGAAGCGGAAAGTTCGCTTCTTAACCCCTCTCAAAGCCATTTAAAAATGTCAATCGTGAGTCACATTTGTGCGGATTAAAGTCACTAACTGGGACTCTTGTCTTGTTGTGAGCAAGAATCGAGAATCGTCCTCCGTTCCGTTTGCACAGCTTCAAACACTGCACTGCTCTCTGCCGAGTCAAGTCAAATGTGAGTCCAGCCGAAATTAATATCTTAAAAGCGAATTGCCGTTTTAAATCAAATGACACCTCATTCCAAATGTTGTAATACAGACAACAAACCAAAACATTTTTTTCCTCCCAAAATAAGGCGTCCTGCATTCTTTATGAATTACATTCTTGTGTTCAGAGCAGCCAGCTGCATGAGCTCAGTTCAGAGGTACGGAGTTAGATTTGTGCCATTAATATCTGAAAGGAAATACTTTTGACAAAAACTACAGATTTTGTTTATTTCTATTTATGTCCAGAGATCAAGGATCCAGTGCCCAATTTCATATTTATTTACTTTAAGACTCAATAAAATGTTACTGACATAGAAAACCTGTAAAGCCTACTTTTAGTACACAGAAAATTCACAGGAGGCATTGATAAGGGAATCGATAAGGAATCGGATCGATAAGCGGAATCGATAATGGCATCGATATTGATAAATCTTATCAATACCCATCCCTACTAATGAATAGACTAAGTTTGATCCGCATCTTATCTGTATTGTGGATTTAGCGGATATTTGATTTTAACATTGAAAAGCCATTTATTTTCTGTTACATTTTAGCTTATAAAAAGCCATTTCTAACAGGACTTTGACCTTCAAAATGTTTTCTAAGGTAAAAATTTGTGAAATTGGAAACTAGTGTTGGTGGAGGTCTGTGCTCTATGAGCACGGTGCTTGAGTTTTATCTTTAACGAGGAGAAAAGACGAACAGCAGTCCAGAGAGTCACCCGATTTCAATCAGGTAAATTATTTCAGTTATTGTCCGTTTCTTTTCTTCTTTTGCTTTTTAATGGGTGACAATAAGCTGCCTCAAGTCCGTGTAAGTTGTCTGAAACTCCGAACCATCCTAGAAGTGTTTTCACATAGCAGACCGATCTGTTTGAGACCACCTCTTTTGGTTGGACCAGATTTTGATTCTTTGGTCCAAACAGTAACATAAGTCAGCTTTCACACCTACTGTCTTGTTTCAGTTCAAATAAAAACGTTGAAATGTCAAAACCAAACAAGGTGTGAGTGAAAGCACCTAATAAGCCCCGAATGGAGGTGTTAAAGAGGCCAACAAGCTGTGTATGAGGCCCTGGATGTCCATCAGCAGGCTACTCCTGAACCTCTCGCCCCCCCCCACTGTATTGTTCCATAGATCATCTACGACACTGAAGGCAGCAAGTTAGAATGTGGCAGTGGTGGACACATTTAACCGAAAAGTTAACTCAGATAACCATTAATCCGCTAACTGAAAAGTTAACTTTTATAACGCTAAACCGATGAACCGATACAAAAATTTAGCGGAAGTTACCGCTAACCGCTAACTTTTAGTATTGAGTCAGTCGAGGCCACATCGCATTACAGCGCCATCTACCAGTTTGGAGTTTAAGTGCCGCAGGGGCTGTTGGGTAAACTCAGGATCACAAACACAAAACGAATGCACAAAAAATAAATAAATACAAACTAAAACTCCAAACACTGTCATCGTCTTTATCAAAAGCAGTGAATCGCAGTACGAGAAGTCACAGTTTATCTCTGTATTATATTCATAAACTGTTACAGGAACAGCTCACCCATGTTGTGTTCAGCACGTCACCCGTTGTGTTGAACTTTCCCACCAAGAAAACCCACATAAGTTTCATCTTTACATAAAAATACAGCAATAAGTGTCTTTTCACTTTAAAAATATAACGATTTGCATGTACATGCTGTCTTGAAAGCAGACACACTAACTGTGGATTTGCGCTACGGGAGTTCATCTTGACAACACCGGCCTGACTGTTGCAGACACACAACAGATAGGAACCAACATGTATGATTTTAGAGTTTACAAATGTTTTTGACCTTTAAACTTTACTCACTTTACCAGAAAAAAGTTAGCGGACTGAAAGTTAGTGGAAGAAAATTTAACGAAATCTAATAGGCCCGCTGATGGTTTTCAAAGTTAGCTGAAAAGCTAATCTGCTAATGAAAAAGTTAGCGTCGCTAATTAGTGGTTTGCTGATTAGAGGAACTGTGGCCACCATTGGAATGTGAGGCCTGGGAATACATGCTGAGGTGTCAAAATCCATTTCACCCAAATATTTTGGGTAGCATATCTCATCTGTGTGATTACTAATTTTGAAACATATTTGCCCTATTGACGTTTCAAATCCCCCAAAACCTTGGAGAGGTCGCTGCGCTGCGAGATCTCAGTAACATTGAGAACTGCATTGAGACGCTCTGCTCACTTTAACCGCTGCACACAGACAACACCATTAACATCGCAACATAAAACTATTTCTCACTCTCATGAATAAATTCTCTGGGTTTATAGATGTTGTTATTGTGTTTGTTTCATGTAAACATGCGAAAATTACAGTCTGTCTCTCTGTTATTTTCAATGGGAGCTGCTGTGAGCTACAATCGCTTCCTGATCATGTTGTTCTGGGGGAAAGTGAAGTTTGCTCTTTAACATCTTGATTGTTCTTTACAACACTGTTTGTCCTCTTTGTTCCAGACTAATATATATAATATGTCTGAAATTTGGTTTGCGTTTATTAAATTCCACGCAGATTAAACGTAGCAGACTCGGATTATTTGTTATAATTGTTTTACAAGTTTTCAGGGTATCGTGCAGCAGTCTCTTATTAACGTGACGAAAAACATAAAAAAATGACATGTTTGTAGTATAATATTCATTTACAATTGTCATCATGTGGATTCTCTATGTTGTTTGGCTCCAGCGTCTGGCGCGCAAGGGATTATGGGATACGTCAATAAGGCGAATTCTGACAAAGAGGGTCCAGCCTATTTTCCAATGCTGAAATGCAGTGAGTAGATAATGAATGGGTGAATCTTTTCCAGTTTAACACAATAATAACTGCTGCAGTGTTGTATGTCTCCCTTTTAGCCCTCATTGTCTTCATGCTCTAGCACACTAAATCAGTAAAGCAAACTTTTATTTTCTGATTGTTTCATAGGGGTTATGTTGTAAAACTCAATAACACGGTCACAACCCCACATAACCTTGCTGCATCTTAAAAATGAGATTGTCAGTTTATTTCATTATTTCAAAGACAAATTTTTAATGTAAACCTTTGGCTGTATGAACATTGTCTTCTTTATAATTTGCAGTTGTTTAATTGGTATCCCAGTCCAAAGTGTGTGTGTGAAAGAGATTGTTATTTGCATTAATTATTAAGATCCTATTGTTTTACTTACAATTTGTACATGTACAATAAAGCCCCTCTATTAATCAGTCAATCATAAACAATGTTTACGTTTGTGAGATTTTGAGAAGAGCGGAAGTTAGCTTTGAGTTAGCGGACGTTAGCGTGCACTCTGACATCCGCGAAATGTCATTTAAATCACTCTACAGCGTTTTCAGTTTTAGAAGTGTTTATTTCTCGTGAGCTTTTACAGAATATATGAGAAACGTAATATAAACATAAAAGAAGCGGTTTTACAGATGCCACTGACGTCACAGTGCTGCTCTACTCTGATTGGCTGTTACCACCACTACAAAAAAAAAAAAAAATGGATTGAAACAGAATGCGACTTTTTAAACTCTTAAAATACTTCTTCAAATATCTCAAGGTTAGCCATCTTTCAACTCGTTCAAGGTCTGTGTCCCAAGAATATTCCCTGTGAGTAATAGGACTGGACTTATCCTGAGCACAGACAGATGGACGGATGGACACAAAGTCTTCGCAATACCCGATGGCCATATTTGATGGCCTCGGCTTAAAATCATTTTTATTTAAGGCATCATTGGACTTGTTAATACTTGTGTAACAACACCATTTCTTTTCATTTTGCATCAACATCTTGCACCGTTCTCAGGTTCTAAGCTAGCTATGATGGCTACCATATGTCCATATCACATGTCACCGGTTTCGCAGTAAAACTATTTCCCTTTTTAAACACAATGAAAACACACGGAGGGCTTTGGGAGATATAAAATGAGGCTGGGATTTGATCTGGCACTGTGCACCTGTGAGTGGGTATTGACCAGAAAAAGACAGACACTGCATATCCACTGCCACGTCATTACAAGCAGGGGGAAGAATGAAGGACAAAAAGATTTTCCGTCTTCATTCATCCACCCAGCCACCCATCCGTTCATCCCACCTGTGCAAAACTCTCATTCCACATTGCATTTAATTCCGCCATCTGTTTTTCTCTGTATCCTTTCCATCATTTTTTTTCCTTTTCAGCCATAACTTGTTTTGGCTGTCTTTCATACTAATTCTCCATCGTATAACATTTTTAATGTAATTGTCTTCCTGTCCTTTTCCTCTACTCTTGAACACATTTATTGCCTTATTATCCAAAACACGAATACGCACACACATTTGTGTCCTTGCAACAAGAAGGGCAGGCCGACAAAGCCTGACAAATCTGTGGCGTTTGGGAATTTTTTAATTTCTTGGAAAAGCATAAGTGGTGGGGTAACAGAGTTTATATAGTAAACATATAAATATGCATTTTATAGTAAATTTCAAGTGGTTGCTGCATACATGTTGTTAATTCACATACAATACACATTCTTATGGTCATTTGCGCAATATCTCTAAAATTAGAAAGGTCTTGTCTCAAAGTGATGCTGAAAAACTAATTCATGCATTTATTTCCTCTAGGCTAGACTATTGTAATTCATTATTATCAGGTTGTCCTAAAAGTTCCCTGAAAAGCCTTCAGTTAATTCAAAATGCTGCAGCTAGAGTACTGACAGGGACTAGAAGGGGAGAGCATATCTCACCCATATTGGCCTCTCTTCATTGGCTTCCTGTTAATTCTAGAATAGAATTTAAAATTCTTCTTCTTACTTATAAGGTTTTGAATAATCAGGTCCCATCTTATCTTAGGTGTTGTGAAAGTGTAGTGACACGGACCCACAACAGGGGGCGCAAATGAACGGTCAATAGATGAGCCAAATGGTAACAATTTAATGTTGTGAAACGTGCACAACGAACATACAGACAATCTCAGAATATAATTACAGTCAAATTACAAAGGTGACGTGTGGGCAGGCTCGAGGATAGAAGACGTCTGTCCTGAGAAGAGCCGGAACCACACGATTTCCGCCCCCACATAACCTGGTGAATACTGGAGCCGCCAAGTCCCGAATTCCCAGGTGATCACCGTCCCCGACTGTCGGATCTGGTACTGCTGGCGAAGAACAAAGACAGTCAAGTGTGGGTGTGTGTACACCCAGTAACAACAGCGGTGGGAATGCCACCTCCACCTCTCACTCAATATGTTGCGGTCTCAGATGAAAAGGAGCGCCGTCTTGCACAGCCTCCGCAAAAACGACCAGTTCTCCTGCAAACACTCACAATAACAGATTTATAAATCTCACAAAAAGGCTGAGAGTATTACCTCCAATGAAGTATGATATCTCGGCGATGAGGTGGAGATGACGTCTGGTCTTTATGGAGTGCGATGATAAAGAATGTGTGACAGCTGTCAGGAATTAATGAGTGACAGCTGTCACTCCCGGCTGTGTCCGTGGCGGCAGCGCCCTCTCGTGCCTGAAGCCCGCACTTCAGGCAGGGCGCCCTTTGGTGGTGGGCCAGCAGTACATCCTCTTCTGGCGGCCCACACAACAGGACCCCCCCCTCAACGGGCGCCTCCTGGCGCCCGACCAGGCTTGTCCGGGTGTCTGCGGTAGAAATCGGCCAGGAGGGCCGGGTCCAGGATGAAGCTCCTCTTCACCCAGGAGCGTTCTTCGGGTCCATACCCTTCCCAGTCCACCAAATACTGGAACCCCCGGCCCATTCGACAGACGTCCAGGAGCCGGCGCACTGTCCAAGCCGGCTCCCCGTCAATGATCCGGGCAGGAGGCAGCGCCGGACCGGGAGCACAGAGGGGTGAGATGTGGTGAGGCTTGAGTCTGGACACATGAAAAACCGGGTGGATCCGCAGTGAAGCTGGGAGTCGGAGCTTCACTGCGGCAGGACTGAGGATTTTGAGGATCTTGAAAGGTCCAATGTACCGGTCCTTCAACTTGGGGGAGTCCACTTGGAGGGGGATGTCCTTCGTGGACAGCCACACCTCCTGCCCGGGCTGGTAAGCAGGGGCCGGGGATCGCCGGCGGTCTGCATGGGTCTTTCAACTCCTTGAACGCGGCTTCGCACCGATCCGACCAGGTGAACGGGACTTTTGGAGAGGTCAGGGCTGTCAGGGGGCTAACTACCTGACTGTAGCCCTTAATGAACCTCCTATAGAAATTAACGAAGCTGAGGAACTGTTGCAGCTTCCTACGGCTTGTTGGTTGGGGCCAATCTCTCACCGCCGCAACCTTGGCCGGATCAGGGGCGACGGAGTTAGAGGAGATGATAAACCCCAGGAAGGACAAAGACGTGCGGTGAAACTCGCACTTCTCGCCCTTCACAAACAGTCGGTTCTCTAATAACCGCTGCAGGACCTGACGTATATGCTGGACATGGGTCTCAGGATCTGGAGAAAAGATGAGAATATCGTCCAGATATACGAAGACGAATCGGTGCAGGAAGTCCCGCAAGACGTCGTTAACCAAGGCTTGGAACGTCGCGGGGGCGTTGGTGAGGCCGAACGGCATGACCAGGTACTCAGAGTGACCTAACGGGGTGTTAAATACCGTCTTCCATTCGTCTCCCTTCCGGATCCGAACCAGGTGATATGCATTTCTAAGATCCAGCTTAGTAAAGATTTTGGCTCCATGCAGGGGGGTGAACACGGAATCCAACAATGGCAACGGGTATCGATTGCGAACCGTAATCTCATTCAGCCCCCTGTAATCAATGCATGGACGGAGTCCGCCATCTTTCTTGCCCACAACAAAGAAACCTGCCCCATCGGGGAGGTGGAGTTCCGGATCAGCCCGGCAGCTAATGAGTCCCGGATGTAGGTCTCCATTGATTCGCGCTCAGGTCGTGCGAGGTTGTACAACCTGCTGGACGGGAACTCAGCGCCTGGAACCAAATCAATGGCACAATCGTACGGACGGTGCGGGGGAAGGGTGAGTGCCAGATCCTTGCTGAAGACGTCAGCAAGATCATGGTACTCAACCGGCACTGCCGTCAGATTGGGAGGGACTTTGACCTCCTCCTTAGCCTGTAAACCGGGAGGAACCGAGGATCCTAAACACACCCGATGGCAGGTTTCGCTCCACTGAACCACCACCCCAGATGGCCAATCAATCCGGGGATTGTGCTTCAACATCCATGGGAAGCCCAAAATCACGCGGGAGGTAGAAGGAGTTACAAAAAACTCAATCTCCTCCCGATGGTTTCCAGACACCACCAGAGTTACTGGTTGTGTCTTGTGTGTGAGTAAAGGGAGGAGGGTGCCATCTAGTGCCCGAACCTGTAATGGCGAAGGAAGCGCCACCAGAGGGAGCCCTACCTCCCTTGCCCATCTGCTGTCTAGCAGATTCCCTTCTGACCCCGTGTCGACCAGTGCTGGGGCTTGAAGGGTTAAATCCCCGCTCAGGATTGTGACTGGGAGTCGTGTGGCAATCTGTGTGTGTCTCAATTGAATGTTTTGACCCCCCCTTAGCCCAGTCTCTAAGGGCGAGTGTTGTCGTTTGGCCGTTTGGGGCAGTTTTTTCTGTATGTGCTCCTTTGAGCTGCAGAGAAAACACTCCCCGCGGATCAGCCTCCTCATTTTGGCCCTGTGCGTTTCCCTAACAACGTCAGCAGGGGGAGCTGTTACCCCACGGAGCGCTGTGGTTGTGGAGCGTGGGGAGGGCGGCGCCTTTTCGAACCCGGAAGGGAGAGGGGCGGCGCGTATCCGGTCACGTCCTTTGCCTTGCTCCCGACGGCGTTCCTCCAACCGATTGTCTAACCCTATAACGAGCTCGATAAGCCCATCTAAATCCCGCGGTTCCTCCTTAGCCACCAGCTGCTCCTTCAGAACCAACGACAGTCCGTTTATGAAGGCGGCGCGGAGCGCAACGTTATTCCAGCCGGACCTCGCAGCCACGATGCGGAAGTTGACTGCATAAGCGGCTGCGCTCTCGCGTCCCTGTCTCATTGACAGCAGCACTGTTGAAGCGGTCTCTCCTCTGTTAGGGTGATCAAACACTGTTCTGAACTCCCCCACAAACCCAGTGTATGCTGATAACAACCGTGAGTTCTGTTCCCAGAGCGCCGTAGCCCAGGCGCGTGCTTTACCCCGAAGCAGAGCAATCACATAAGCTATTTTACTAGCATCTGACGCGTACATGACGGGACGTTGTGCGAAGACGAGCGAACATTGCATAAGAAAGTCCGCGCACGTCTCCACACAACCTCCGTACGGCTCAGGAGGGCTTATGTATGCTTCAGGGGATGGTGGGAGGGGTTGTTGAACCACCACTGGAACATTCATATTCTGCACAGGGTCGGCAGGAGGACGAGCTGCAGCAGCGCCCTGAGCGCTCGCCGCCATCTGTGCGGAGAGAGCCTCCACCCTGCGGTTCAGGAGGATGTTTTGCTCGGACATTTGGTCCAACCGAGCCGTAAAGGCGGTGAGAATGTGCTGTAGCTCACCAATCACGCCTCCTGCAGACGCCTGCGCTCCCTGCTCTCCCATTGGTCGTTCAACAGCCGGGTGACGCCCCTCGGAGTCCATGACGCTGGCCGAGATATCCTGTTGTGAAAGTGTAGTGACACGGAACCACAACAGGGGGCGCAAATGAACGGTCAATAGATGAGCCAAAAGGTAACAATTTAATGTTGTGAAACGTGCACAACGAACATACAGACAATCTCAGAATATAATTACAGTCAAATTACAAAGGTGACGTGTGGGCAGGCTCGAGGATAGAAGACGTCTGTCCTGAGAAGAGCCGGAACCACACGATTTCCGCCCCCACAGAACCTGGTGAATACTGGAGCCGCCAAGTCCCGAATTCCCAGGTGATCACCGTCCCCGACTGTCGGATCTGGTACTGCTGGCGAAGAACAAAGACAGTCAAGTGTGGGTGTGTGCACACCCAGTAACAATAACGGTGGGAATGCCACCTCCACCTCTCACTCAATATGTTGCAGCGGTCTCAGATGAAAAGGAGCGCCGTCTTGCACAGCCTCCGCAAAAACGACCGGTTCTCCTGCAACACTCACAATAACAGATTTATAAATCTCACAAAAAGGCTGAGAGTATTACCTCCAATGAAGTATGATATCTCGGCGATGAGGTGGAGATGATGTCTGGTTTTTATGGAGTGCGATGATGAAGAATGTGTGACAGCTGTCAGGAATTAATGAGTGACAGCTGTCACTCCCGGCTGTGTCCGTGGCGGCAGCGCCCTCTCGTGCCTGAAGCCCGCACTTCAGGCAGGGCGCCCTTTGGTGGTGGGCCAGCAGTACGTCCTCTTCTGGCGGCCCACACAACATTAGGGACCTCATAGTACCATAGCACCGCCATAAAGGCGCTTCGCTCTCAGACTGCAGGCTTACTTAGGGTTCCTAGGGTTTGTAAGAGTAGAATGGGAGGCAGAGCCTTCAGCTTTCAGGCTCCTCTCCTCTGGAACCAGCTCCCAATTCAGATCAGGGAGACAGACACCCTCTCTACTTTTAATATTAGGCTTAAAACTTTCCTTTTTGCTAAAGCTTATAGTTAGGGCTGGATCAGGTGACCCTGAACCATCCCTTAGTTATGCTGCTATAGACTTAGACTGCTGGGGGGTTCCCATGATGCACTGAGTGTTTCTTTCTCTTTTTGCTCTGTATACACCACTCTGCATTTAATCATTAGTGATCGATCTCTGCTCCCCTCCACAGCATGTCTTTTTCCTGATTCTCTCCCTCAGCCCCAACCAGTCCCAGCAGAAGACTGCCCCTCCCTGAGCCTGGTTCTGCTGGAGGTTTCTTCCTGTTAAAAGGGAGTTTTTCCTTCCCACTGTCGCCAAGTGCTTGCTCACAGGGGGTCGTTTTGACCGTTGGGGTTTTTCCGTAATTATTGTATGGCTTTGCCTTACAATATAAAGCGCCTTGGGGCAACTGTTTGTTGTGATTTGGCGCTATATAAATAAAATTGATTTGATTAATTTGAATACACTGCATACAGAACTGTCTTTGGTCCTGGAACTATTGGGATGATCCATTTGCCCTATTGACGTATCCCATAATCCCTTGCGCGCCAGAGAGTTGCTACAATCAAACAACATATAGAGAATCCACATGATGACAATTGTAAATGAATATTATACTACAAAAATGTCATTTTTTATGCTTTTCGTCACATTAATAATGGACTGCTGCATGATACCCTGAAAACTTGATAAAACAATTATCATAAATAATCCGTGTCTGTTACGTTTAATCTGTGTGGAATTTAATAAATGCAAACAGAATTTCAGACATACGAGGTCTATTAGAAAAGTATCCGACCTTATTATTTTTTCAAAAACCATATGGATTTGAATCACGTGTGATTACATCAGACATGCTTGAACCCTCGTGGGCATGCGAGAGTTTTTTCACGCCTGTCGGTTACATCATTCGCCTGTGGGCAGGCTTTGAGTGAGGAGTCGTCCACCCGCTCGTCGATTTTTTTCATTGTTTAGGAATGGCTCAGAGACTGTTGCTTTGTTTGATAAAAATTTTTTCAAAACTGTAAGGCACAACTGACGTGGACACCATTCAATAAATTCAGCTGGTTTTCGGTAAAAATTTTAACGGCTGATGAAGAGATTTTGGTCCTGGTAGTGTCGCTTAAGGACGGCCCACGGCGCCTGACGGCGATCTGCGCTTCGAGGCGGCAGCGTTCACCGTTTCAAGTTGAAAACTTCCACATTTCAGGCTCTGTTGACGCAGGTAAGTCGTCAGAGAACAGAGAACTTTCAGAAGAAGTCGGCATGAGGAGTTTATTCGGACATTCCATTGTTAACGGTCATTTTGTAATGAAAGAACGTGCGGGCAGAGTCGCATGTCGGGCTGGACCCGACCGCGGGGGGTCGCGACAGGAAAAACACCTCCGTTGGAAATCTTAACGGGCAAGTTGGAACATGCCCAAGCTGTTAAACAATTTCTCAGTTACTCACTTGTTGAAAGCCATTAAAAGCCGCCTGAATTCTACAAATGGTTTTCAACACGAAGGTGTTTTTCCTGTCGCGGCGCACACAGATTTGCCGAGTCGTCACGGAAACGACTCGGCGAATTTGCGCGTACGTCTTTCATTAAAAAAATGTCCTTAAACAGTGGAATGTCCGCATAAATTCCTCATGCCGGCCTCTTCTGAATCTTCTCTGTTCTCTCACGATGTCCTGGGTGAATTAAGCCTTAAATTAGGATGTTTTCAGCTCGAAACAGGCCAACGACGGCGCCTGGAAGCGCTGCAGGACGTCCCGCTCCGTGGGAAGTCCTTACACCGATAGAAACACCCCATAATCTCTCATCAGCCGTTAAACTTTTCACAGAAAACCAGCTTAATTTCTCGAATAGTGTCCACTCGGATATTCCTCACAGGTCCAGAAAATTTTTTGATAAAGCAACGCGCGCCGTCTCGAGCAGCGTGTGAAACAAAGGAATTCAGCCGAGAGGACGGGACCACATCTCACTCAAGGCCTGCCCACAAGGAAATGACGTCATCGACACGCGTGAAAAAACTCACGCATGCGCACGAGGGTTCAAGCATGATTGGTGTAATCGCATGTCATTCAAATCCATATAGTTAAAAAAAAATAATAAAAGGGTCGGTTTATTATCTAAGAGACCTCGTATTATATATATTAGTCTGGAACAAAGAGGACAAACAGTGTTTTAAAAAACAATAATCAAGACGTTAAAGAGCAAACTTCACTTTCCCCCAGAACGACGTGATCAGGAAGCGAGAGGAGCTCACAGCAGCTCCCATTGAAAATAATGGAGAGACAGCCTGTGATTCTCGCATGTTTACATAAAACAAACGCAATAACAATGTCTATAAACCCAGAGAATATATTCATGAGAGTTTTAGGCACAATATAAAAATAGTTTTATGTTGCAATGTTAATGGTGTTATCCATGTGCAGCGGTTAAAGTGTAGCCTGATCAGAGCATCTCAATGCAGTTCTCAATGTTACTGAGATCTTGCAGCGCGGCGACCTCTTCGAAGTTTTGCGGGATTTGAAACGTCAATAGGGCGAATAGGAACTGCTGGAAAGACGGCTATTTAAAGAGACTCAGATGCGGTGTAGTACTGACACCATAAGGGAACATCACCTCCACCATTTTGGTCATGTGATGTACTTTTCTAGGTCTCTAGGTCTAGCTCTATCCAGCACATGGGTGCCTAAGTGTTGAGGACCACAGTGACTACAAAACCCAAGAGAACACCTTGTATCTCGTGGAAGCAACAGATAGATGGATGACTGTGAAATGTGTGGACGGATTGGCCCTCTGACTAGGTTGTTGCCAACCAGGAACCAGTACAGCTCATTAGTGTGGTTGGTGGATGCAGTAACATGCTGGACCCGCGCATGATCCAGACCTGACTTCAGCATACCAACACAAATGGAATCATGAACAAATAAATATATCTTATGTTATGCGAGTGCATAACAGCATAAAGGTCTCATGAGTGTTACAGGATCTGGGAGCATTATAGAACATCATCAGAAAGTGATGGTAGAGGCAGGAAACTGAGGTTGAAGGCAACCTTTTGAAAGGAAAATACCTTACAGCAAAATGTGTATCTGTTGAAATTTTATATATACGGCACTTTTCCATCTGAAGGAAATGTTTAAAGCTCTATGAGAATCTCAGTCACCCTTTCACCGATTTCAGGGTGCTGAGATACAAGGTGCTCAACTGCACACCACCAGAAGAAGCCCTATATAGACCCTGAGGCCTTCAGTTGCTTAAGTTTGGTTTCTGTAGCGTGAAGAGAATTAGACTCTATGACTCCGCCTGCATGGGATGCCAGTGTGACACAGGTTTCTTCCCCATACATGATACCCATTTATAGCTGGGTGGAGTGAGACAATGCAGATTAAGTCCATCCATCCATTTAATATATCTGCTTACTCCAGTTAAAGGTCACAGGGCTGCTGGAGCATGGCAAATGGTAAATCAACTGAATTTATATAGCGCTTTTCCATCTGCATCAGACGCTCAAAGTGCTTTACAAATAATGCCTCACATTCACCCCGATGTCAAGGTGCTGCCATACAAGGTGCTCACTACACACCGGGATTAAGGATCTTGCCCAAGGGCCCTTAGTGATTTTACGGTCCGGCTGGGTTTTGAATCGAGGATCCTCTGGTCTCAAGCCCAACACTTTAACCACTAGACCATCACCTCCCCTTAATCAATTATAAGACGTAAGGCAGGGTACACCCCGGACAGAATGCCAGTTTATCGCAGGGCCACATAGAGGCACACATTCACATATTTTGCGCAATGACACAAACAGGTACCACAAGTGAGATTTAAACCAAGGTTTACATATTGGCAGGCCAGCTCCTTATCCACTCACCTACCTGCTCTACCTATGCTCCTGGAAGCTTCACTCCAGGAGTAACTTAATTAAAGAATTTGTTCAAGCCACCTTGAATGGAGGATCCTCTTGATGGGAGATTTGCCTTTCTGTCCCCGAGGCCACTATCTCCCCAAAATGTGAATCAGGTCAGGAATGACAACATGCATTGGTGCCATGCATAACCACATTCACTGCACTATGGAACCACGTTGGATCATCCACCCAGGCAGACAACTCGTCCACCCCAGCTCTTGAAAGAAATCATTTATCTGCTGCACCCAGGTGAAACATGGGTGTCCCCTTGGTCTTTATGAGTCACTGATGTCTTCAACATTAAAGCACTTACATACTGGATCATGTCCAAAGAAACATGCCATGTACTCAAATGTTGTGAAAGCTGATGTGATACTTACTCCTTGTTTGAGTCTCCCTAAGTAACTGTTCGGTTGACACACTGCACAGTTATTCCTGTGGTACCCAAAGATCCTCAAAGAGACCAAGTACAAAAGGTATGTAATCATCACCTTAGGCCACTGATTAGCATCCAAGCTTCACAATCATATGTAAGACATGAAGCACAAGGACCCTGACTTGGACCTTTGTTCTCTTGCAAATATATTGGCAGCAATATTATGAAAATGTGAATAATCCTTTATTTTTTCATTGAAATAAACAATCTTGCTTCTTTTATTATTGTTATAGCCATATTCCTTTGACTACAGCAACATCATCAACAGCCTGAACAGCGTTACACCTCCATATATGTAAGCCACTGTAATTTCACTATTTGCCCTTGTACAGCACAGCGGTACAAGTGATGAGCAAGCTTCACACCAGTAAGTTCAATGCCAGCCGTGCCCCATTCTCCATGTTCCTCTGCAGTTACATCAGGAAGGGCTTCCGACATAAAGTTTGAGCCAAATCAACTTGTAGATCCATACAAGATCTGCTGTGGTGATTCTGAGCAAAAATGGGAGCATCCACAGGAATCATAGAGTTCAACTCCTTATAGTGGTTCATGTCAATTTTGGTTGTCACTGATGAGACGTGTGGATATGTTTCCTCAAGGTTCTTGAAACATTTTTGTATGACAAACAACATTCCAAGTATTTAGGGTGTGGTGCTTTCTGTCTTATTACATGGTTGTAAGACTTGGACGCGAACCAGTGACTTAGTGATGACTAGAGGTCTTTGGTACTACGTTCCTTTGGAATGATGCTTGGGTACCACCGGAATGACTTTGTGTTACAAAGGGAGACCAAGATGTCAGCTACCACATTTTGGCCATGTGACATGTTTCTCTGAACGTGATCCAGCATCAATCCAATCAATCAATCAACTTTTTTCCTTATATAGCGCCAAATCACAACAAACAGTTGCCCCAAGGCGCTCCACTTTGCAAGGCAAGGCCATACAATAATTATGAAAAAACCCACGGTCAAAAACGACCCCCTATGAGCAAGCACTTGGCCACAGTGGGAAGGAAAAAACTCCCTTTTAACAGGAAGAAACCTCCAGCAGAACCAGGCTCAGGGAGGGGCAGTCTTCTGCTGAGACTGGTTGGGGCTGAGGGAAAGAAACCAGGAAAAAGAGATCGATCACTAATGATTAAATGCAGAGTGATGCATACGGAGCAAAAAAGAGAAAGAAACAGTGCATCATGGGAACCCCCCCACAGTCTACGTCTAAAGCAACATAACCAAGGGATGGTCCAGGGTCACCCGATCCAGCCCTAACTATAAGCCTTAGCGAAAAGGAAAGTTTTAAGCCTAATCTTAAAAGTAGAGAGGGTATCTGTCTCCCTGATCTGAATTGGGAGCTGGTTCCACAGGAGAGGAGCCTGAAAGCTGAAGGCTCTGCCTCCCATTCTACTCTTACAAACCCTAGGAACTACAAGTAAGCCCGCAGTCTGAGAGCGAAGCGCTCTAATGGGGTAATATGGTACTACGAGGTCCCTAAGATAAGATGGGACCTGATTATTCAAAACCTTATAAGTAAGAAGAAGAATTTTAATTCTATTCTAGCATTAACAGGAAGCCAATGAAGGGAGGCCACACGGGTGAGATATGCTCTCTCCTGCTAGTCCCCGTCAGTACTCTAGCTGCAGCATTCTGAACCAACTGAAGGCTTTTTAGGGGAACTTTTAGGACACCCTGATAATAATGAATTACAATAGTCCAGCATGCAGGTGCCTCAGTGTTGAGGCCTCAGCAACTTGAGAAAGCTAAGGACATGAGCATTTCCCACCTGGCTGTAGCTAATAGATGGTTACTTTTTGAGAGGTGGGGATAGAGCAAATGTCTACCTGGGTGATTGGGTGACCCACCTTGGGTCCTGGATGAAGCCTAGCTTTTACTACTCTTTCCCCATAACTTCATGCTGTGGCTGATCAACTTTATGCCTTTGTAGTTACTGAAGCTCTGCACATGACCCTTGTTCTTGAAAACAACACAAAAAAGCACATCCTTTCCAGCTCTGTCTCTTTGTGTGGCCAATTGGTACAAGTCCTTTTCTCCCCAACACCATTTCTCTTCCTGTCCTCACCATGGTACAACAACTTGAACCCACCGCTGATGCTCCTGGTCTTACTTTCCTTCCACTGGTCTCTTGCACACACAATATGTCTAACTTTCTCCTCTCCTCATATCAATCCAGATCTCTTCCTTTAGCAGTTATACTACCAACATTCAAAGTCCTCACTCTCATTTCCACCCTTCTAGTTTTCCTCTCTCCCGCTGTTTGTGGAAATGTTCTCCTCCTATTCTCTTCATCTTCGCCCAGCAGTAGCTCACATTTCCACTGGCACCTGTTGGGCAACAGCACTGGTGATGGACGTTGTTAACCCGGGCCTCGGCTGATCCGGTATTGAAATTCGATTCTTAGTCTGCATAGTTGGGTTGGCTTGCTTTACGCCGGATGCCCTTCCTAACGCAACCCTCCTCATTGAGGAAGTAAGGTGTTTTGACCATTACTGGTGGTTGGCTCTCACTGCTGTATTGTACACTCTCTTCCGGAGCACAGCGGTGTTTTTCCTGTATCTGTTAGCTGTTAATCTGCGCAGTTAGATTGATCTAGTTATCTAGATACGATTTGTTTCCCAGTGTAATCTTTACCGTGCCCTTAACTAAAGCACTCCTTCTGCTGAATCACCTCTAAATTATTTACACATTATTCACTTTGCGTGTTTTTAGGAATCCGCTAGCTTAGCGTAGCTACTAGCTCTTAGCCGATTTAGCATGGCGGCTTCTCCTGTCTCTCCCGCACGTTTTCCTGCTCTGGGTGTGAAATGTTTAGTATTCCTCGGCCTCCTTTAGCAGTAATGGTACTTGTAATAAGTGTAGCTTATTCGTAGCTTTGGAGGCCAGGCTGGGCGAATTGGAGACTCGGCTCCGCACCGTGGAAAATTCTACAGCTAGCCAGGCCCCTGTAGTCGGTGCGGACCAAGGTAGCTTAGCCGCCGTTAGTTCCCCCCTGGCAGATCCCGAACAGCCGGGAAAGCAGGCCGACTGGGTGACTGTGAGGAGGAAGCGTAGCCCTAAACAGAAGCCCCGTGTACACCGCCAACCCGTTCACATCTCTAACCGTTTTTCCCCACTCGACGACACACCCGCCGAGGATCAAACTCTGGTTATTGGCGACTCTGTTTTGAGAAATGTGAAGTTAGCGACACCAGCAACCATAGTCAATTGTCTTCCGGGGGCCAGAGCAGGAGACATTGAAGGAAATTTGAAACTGCTGGCTAAGGCTAAGCGTAAATTTGGTAAGATTGCAATTCATGTCGGCAGTAATGACACCCGGTTACGCCAATCGGAGGTCACTAAAATTAACATTAAATCGGTGTGTAACTTTGCAAAAACAATGTCGGACTCTGTAGTTTTCTCTGGGCCCCTCCCCAATCGGACCGGGAGTGACATGTTTAGCCGCATGCTCTCCTTGAATTGCTGGCTGTCTGAGTGGTGTCCAAAAAATGAGGTGGGCTTCATTGATAATTGGCAAAGCTTCTGGGGAAAACCTGGTCTTGTTAGGAGAGACGGCATCCATCCCACTTTGGATGGAGCAGCTCATTTCTAGAAATCTGGCCAATTTCTTAAATCCTCCAAACCGTGACTATCCAGGGTTGGGACCAGGAAGCAGAGTTGTAGTCTTACACACCTCTCTGCAGCTTCTCTCCCCCTGCCATCCCCTCATTACCCCATCCCCGTAGAGATGGTGCCTGCTCCCAGACTACCAATAACCAGCAAAAATCTATTTAAGCATAAAAATTCAAAAAGAAAAAATAATATAGCACCTTCAACTGCACCACAGACTAAAA
Source organism: Thalassophryne amazonica (assembly GCF_902500255.1). Taxonomy (NCBI): domain Eukaryota; kingdom Metazoa; phylum Chordata; class Actinopteri; order Batrachoidiformes; family Batrachoididae; genus Thalassophryne; species Thalassophryne amazonica. The sequence goes on from NC_047106.1 coordinate 22,185,748, forward strand.
CAGTTAAATGTGGTCTTTAAACATTAGGTCTCTCTCTTCTAAGTCCCTGTTAGTAAATGATATAATAATTGATCAACATATTGATTATTCTGCCTTACAGAAACCTGGTTACAGCAGGATGAATATGTTAGTTTAAATGAGTCAACATCCCCGAGTCACACTAACTGTCAGAATGCTCGTAGCACGGGCCGGGGCGGAGGATTAGCAGCAATCTTCCATTCCAGCTTATTAATTAATCAAAAACCCAGACAGAGCTTTAATTCATTGAAAGCTTGTCTCTTAGTCTTGTCCATCCAAATTGGAAGTCCCAAAAACCAGTTTTATTTGTTATTATCTATCGTCCACCTGGTCGTTACTGTGAGTTTCTCTGTGAATTTTCAGACTTTTGTCTGACTTAGTGCTTAGCTCAGATAAGATAATTATAGTGGGCGATTTTAACATCCACACAGATGCTGAGAATGACAGCCTCAACACTGCATTTAATCTATTATTAGACTCTATTGGCTTTGCTCAAAAAGTAAATGAGTCCACCCACCACTTTAATCATATCTTAGATCTTGTTCTGACTTATGGTATGGAAATAGAAGACTTAACAGTATTCCCTGAAACTCCCTTCTGTCTGATCATTTCTTAATAACATTTACATTTACTCTGATGGACTACCCAGCAGTGGGGAATAAGTTTCATTACACTAGAAGTCTTTCAGAAAGCGCTGTAACTAGGTTTAAGGATATGATTCCTTCGTTATGTTCTCTAATGTCATATACCAACACAGTGCAGAGTAGCTACCTAAACTCTGTAAGGGAGATAGAGTATCTCGTCAATAGTTTTACATCCTCATTGAAGACAACTTTGGATGCTGTAGCTCCTCTGAAAAAGAGAGCTTTAAATCAGAAGTGTCTGACTCCGTGGTATAACTCACAAACTCGTAGCTTAAAGCAGATAACCCGTAAGTTGGAGAGGAAATGGCGTCTCACATTTAGAAGATCTTCACTTAGCCTGGAAAAAGAGTCTGTTGCTCTATAAAAAAGCCCTCCGTAAAGCTAGGACATCTTCTACTCATCACTAATTGAAGAAAATAAGAACAACCCCAGGTTTCTTTTCAGCACTGTAGCCAGGCTGACAAAGAGTCAGAGCTCTATTGAGCTGAGTATTCCATTAACTTTAACTAGTAATGACTTCATGACTTTCTTTGCTAACAAAATTTTAACTATTAGAGAAAAAATTACTCATAACCATCCCAAAGACGTATCGTTATCTTTGGCTGCTTTCAGTGATGCGGTATTTGGTTAGACTCTTTCTCTCCGATTGTTCTGTCTGAGTTATTTTCATTAGTTACTTCATCCAAACCATCAACATGTTTATTAGACCCCATTCCTACCAGGCTGCTCAAGGAAGCCCTACCATTATTTAATGCTTCGATCTTAAATATGATCAATCTATCTTTGTTAGTTGGCTATGTACCACAGGCTTTTAAGGTGGCAGTAATTAAACCATTACTTTAAAAGCCATCACTTGACCCAGCTATCTTAGCTAATTATAGGCCAATCTCCAACCTTCCTTTTCTCTCAAAATTCTTGAAAGGGTAGTTGTAAAACAGCTAACTGATCATCTGCAGAGGAATGGTCTATTTGAAGAGTTTCAGTCAGGTTTTAGAATTCTCATAGTACAGAAACAGCATTAGTGAAGGTTACAAATGATCTTCTTATGGCCTCGGACAGTGGACTCATCTCTGTGCTTGTTCTTAGACCTCAGTGCTGCTTTGATACTGTTGACCATAAATTTTATTACAGAGATTAGAGCATGCCATAGGTATTAAAGGCACTGCGCTGCGGTGGTTTGAATCATATTTGTCTAATAGATTACAATTTGTTGATGTAAATGGGGAATCTTCTTCACAGACTAAAGTTAATTATGGAGTTCCACAAGGTTCTGTGCTAGGACCAATTTTATTCACTTTATACATGCTTCCCTTAGGCAGTATTAGACGGCATTGCTTAAATTTTCATTGTTACGCAGATGATACCCAGCTTTATCTATCCATGAAGCCAGAGGACACACACCAATTAGCTAAACTGCAGGATTGTCTTACAGACATAAAGACATGGATGACCTCTAATTTCCTGCTTTTAAACTCAGATAAAACTGAAGTTATTGTACTTGGCCCCACAAATCTTAGAAACATGGTGTCTAACCAGATCCTTACTCTGGATGGCATTACCCTGACCTCTAGTAATACTGTGAGAAATCTTGGAGTCATTTTTGATCAGGATATGTCATTCAAAGCGCATATTAAACAAATATGTAGGACTGTTTTTGCATTTACGCAATATCTCTAAAATCAGAAAGGTCTTGTCTCAGAGTGATGCTGAAAAACTAATTCGCATTTATTTCCTCTAGGCTGGACTATTGTAATTCATTATTATCAGGTTGTCCTAAAAGTTCCCTAAAAAGCCTTCAGTTAATTCAAAATGCTGCAGCTAGAGTACTGACAGGGACTAGAAGGAGAGAGCATATCTCACCCATATTGGCCTCTCTTCATTGGCTTCCTGTTAATTCTAGAATAGAATTTAAAATTCTTCTTCTTACTTATAAGGTTTTGAATAATCAGGTCCCATCTTATCTTAGGGACCTCGTAGTACCATATCACCCCAATAGAGCGCTTCGCTCTCAGACTGCAGGCTTACTTGTAGTTCCTAGGGTTTGTAAGAGTAGAATGGGAGGCAGAGCCTTCAGCTTTCAGGCTCCTCTCCTGTGGAACCAGCTCCCAATTCAGATCAGGGAGACAGACACCCTCTCTACTTTTAAGATTAGGCTTAAAACTTTCCTTTTTGCTAAAGCTTATAGTTAGGGCTGGATCAGGTGACCCTGGACCATCCCTTAGTTATGCTGCTATACGTAGACTGCTGGGGGTTCCCATGATGCACTGTTCTTTCTCTTTTTGCTCTGTATGCACCACTCTGCATTTAATCATTAGTGATCGATCTCTGCTCCCCTCCACAGCATGTCTTTTTCCTGGTTCTCTCCCTCAGCCCCAACCAGTCCCAGCAGAAGACTGCCCCTCCCTGAGCCTGGTTCTGCTGGAGGTTTCTTCCTGTTAAAAGGGAGTTTTTCCTTCCCACTGTAGCCAAGTGCTTGCTCACAGGGGGTCGTTTGACCGTTGGGGTTTTACATAATTATTGTATGGCCTTGCCTTACAATATAAAGCGCCTTGGGGCAACTGTTTGTTGTGATTTGGTGCTATATAAAAAAATTGATTGATTGATTTATCCGGGCTTCAGACCAGCACCCAGAATGTACTGGCTGCACACCCCATGTGGCTGAGTTGAATGGTCTTGATGTAACAACAAGAAAAACAACAAAAAAAGAACCTGGAATGTATGTAAATGTAATGGGTTCTTTATTCTTCGAGTTGCCATGCAAGTTTAATGAACACTTTAAACTTTTGCTTCTGCTCACAGCCTTTTGGCCACACAATTCACTGTTAAAATGTCCTATTTATTTTGTTATTGTTGCGTCTGTGTGCTGAATAAATTCATTCATTCATTCATTCAACACTGGCTGAAAACATTGCTGTTGAAATGATACTGAACAAGTCATTTGGATGAGAATGGGAGAACTGAAAACTAAACAAGAAGTCCAGTTGCTTCACTGTAAATTTCTAGACATCCTGTTGAGATCCATGGTGGAAGTAAAACATACAGGAGACACGTTCGCACAGTTATTTTCCTTAAATATTCTTTTCCGTCTGTCTGTGAGGTGTTTTGGTGGGAGATTCCGGTTCCCAGCCCTCCCTATTCCATGGGAACTACCATGTAGGAAGTGGCATTCCTGGAACCTATTCCTTGTCCACTGCAGTCACATTCCACCTGAAGAGCGCGACGGATCTCTGCCATTAACGTTACTCTCCATTTAATCTTACAGGTTTCTGGGTTCTGTTACAAAAATTGTTGTTGCAATTCCATTTTCCCAGACAGTTTCACTTGCTTTACTGGACAACCTGCAAAAGCCCTCCTCGGTAATAAACTCAGTATATTACTCTATTTCACAGCTGGAGGTTTCTTAGAATTTGCCTAACTCTTTTGACAGAAACAATTCCCAGGTCATCATTGAAGAAGTATGGCACGTTTCCTTTATCATAAACAATTGCATGTGAAGCTGAATCTTTGCGTGTCATTTCAGGCTGGAAAGAAGATGACATTGTAAATCAAAAAGATGATCTAAAGTTTAAAAGATTCATCAGAGTAAATGTAAATTTGACTTAATCGTCCTCTGAAGCAGACGATGTGCTGAAAGGCCATAGAGGTTAAAGGCTGACATGGACGTCTGTGCAAATATTTCTCTTGGTCATTTTCTGCAATTTATATAGATGATGGAAGCTGCTATGTCATCACAGTGATGCTCATGTCTGCATCTTTTCTTTCGTGTCCATGGTCGTCTTTGGTCTTATTTTCAGTCGCCTCTTCCTGCCGTTCTGTGCTTTCATCCATACTTTCCTCCCTCTTCCATCTGGACTACAAGACATCTTCAAGCCCATCTCTTGTCTGTCAATATGTATAAAAATAGCCTGCTGCAGGGTTCCGGCATCCGTGCTGACAGCTGAAGGCCGTTGTTGGGCTGGTTTTTGTTTGCATGTTTGTCTCTTTGTGTCTTTTAGAGGAAAGAGCAGATGCTCTCGAAGCTTCAGGCTTTGGTTTTCTCATTCTGGCTACAAACAAACCTGTGATTCATATTATTGTGCTGCTGCTTTGGCCATAACCAGAAGAGAGATGACGGGAGAGAGAGATGGAAGGACTGTAGGGCATGAGAAAGCTTTGATAAATCAATTTGGGTGTGGATTCACCTTCAATCACTGCCTGAAAACATTGGCAGCTTTATATTTGTCATATTGTGCAAAATCAGTTTTAACCATTTTATCGTTCCATTATTTCCTCTTGGGTTTGGTAAAAATCAGTGAGTGAGACTTTAGTTTGTTAACATGATTACACAAAAACAAGGTATGCTATCATCTTGTAAGTCTACAAATTAAAAGGGCATATAATGAGTATAAACAGATTAAAATTCAGTTACCATTCACACACAAGATAAATGATAAAAAGCATGTTTGTTTTGCTTATTTAACAAAACATACTTCTGTCTGCTGCTTGGACATGTCTGGGTTTGTTTCAAGGAATAATCCTATCATTACATGTATGATGGAAATTACAGTCCACGAACACAAAGCCATGGACCTACGAACACCATTCCAGACCCTCTAAGGCTATCCAAGGTCAGGATATGATTTCAAGCTGTGAGCTTCTAGGACGCAGATCTGTGTAAGCAAGAAAGGAGATAAATCCCACCAGAAATTTCATATTTGTCACACACGCCTGCTTTCAGTTTCTCACATCCCCTGACTGATCTGGTCTGATGGCATCCTGGTTCTCAACCTGGGGTCAAAGATCGTCACCAGGGATGGGGTGGGGTGGGGGAGGCTGGATAAGTATTTGTCTTGTATAATTGCATATGGTACATAAAATCATAATAACTCACTTACTGGACAATCAACACGAATGAAAAAGATTGTTGTTCTACTTTGGATGAACCAAAGAGAAACGGCGGAATCCTATAATTACAGTTATATAAGGCTGATTCTTAGACTACGGGCACTTATTATGTCCTTTGATCACATTGTATGAAAAACAGAAAAAAGGGGAAATTTCACACTTTTATAGTTATCTTTACAATGAAAGTGTGTTGAGAAATTTGTTCTAGTAGTCTATGATGACTTTTTCACCTTTTTTCAGCATCATTATATGCAAATATTGCCGTTTTGTGCTTGTCCCACACCCAGACTTTTGATCTTCAATGATAAAAATGAATGGTAAAGAAACATTTTTTCATGTTTCATGTTTTAAAATATCTCTGAATAAAATATCAGTAAAATAATCAAAACAATATTGGGGTATTCAATGTCATACAACTGTTGTGATTTTTTTAAACAAAATGTAGTTGTCCCACACTATTGCCGTAATTTCCACCACAACACTGTAATGTCCCTTTAAACAGTTTGTATGAAAGATTGTTGGGTAGTTTCTATGGAGATAAACAGTGACATCAGAGCACATGTATATAGCGCCAAATCACAACAAACAGTTGCCCCAAGGCGCTTTATATTGTAAGGCAATGGTGTGGTGGAAATTACATTTACAAGGCCAATAGTGCCCGTAGTTAAAGAATCACCCATAAGTGTTAAATCTTTTTTCTCTCCCCAAACAAACAAACAAACAAACATACAAAAAAGAGTTATAGGGCATAAGACAGGGTACACCCCGGACAGGATGCCAGTTTATCTGGCATCCTATCTGGGGTGCTGTCCGGGGTGTCCAGGTCCTGTCCTCAAGATGATCAAGACGAAAAGGGCTAGGAACTCCTGGTCTGTTGCCCCCACTTTCAGTCGCACTCACAAGATCTTGTTTATGCACAGAATTGGACTCAGCTCAAATTTGTGTCAGTCACATAACACAGGATATATTTATTTTTGGCACTAGCATGATTGCACATGGCTCTATCCTTGTCAAACAACTCTGTCCAGGTGAAATTGAGAAACAGGAGGATGACAGCAACCTATTCAGAAAGTGAGAAAGAGAATAGCGCCACCTACAGGATGGCAGCTTCTATCCTGACTGTGTTGTTTGTTGGTAGCTGTACATACCTGTGTATCTTTTTCATAGTTACGTCTGGAACCTATTTTTTTTCCAACCAAATTTGCATTTATTTCTTGTCAAATGGGTGAAATAATTTTTAAGCAATTGCTATTTTTAAGTCCTATTTAGTTGTATTTTCTGTGTGAATCATTCAGTCATTCATTCATTCATCTTCTACCGCTTAGTCCAATTAAGGGTCGCGGGGGGGCTGGAGCCTATCCCAACAGTCACAGGGCGCGAGGCGGGGTACACCCAGGACAGGACGCCAGTCTGTCGCAGGGACACACACAGACAAACAAACACAGACACACCCACACACACACCTAAGGACAATTTTTAAATATTCCAATCCACCTAACCCGCATGTCTTTGGATGTGGAGGAAACCGGAGCACCCGGAGGAAACCCACGCAAACACGGGGAGAACATGCAAACTCCACACAGAAACGCCACAGGAATTGAACCCATGACCTTCTTGCTGTGAGGCAACAGTGCTAACCAGTGCCACCATGCTGCCCTCTGTGTGAATCAACACCATATAAGTAACAGGCACTTGAAATGTATTTTATAACAGATTTTTGCACATTTATTACAATTCTGGCACCCACCAAAAACAAATCAAGCCCCCCCTCCCCTGAATCAAACCCCACGGAGCCGCCACTGTTTTCCGTGTCCGTCTCCTCATATATGGCTGTTTATGTTTGCGCACACTCACACTTCCTCCCTGGGCCTCACATTGTGACAGACTCAAGCTTCTCCTTCAGTTCCTGAGCTGCTTCCCAAATAAATCAGCTCAAACGGAGCGTGAGTGGTGTTTACACGTTTTCGTTGTTTCCGTGTGCTGTGGCCAAACTGAAATATAGATCTCTGACTGTCAATAAAAACACAGCCTTTCATACTAAATAGAGATGCCGTGATGATCACATGGCATCACGTGGAGACCTGCTGCAGCGCTTTTTACTGTTTCAAGCAGGCTTTGTTGACGAAACGGGCTGCGGGTCCTTCCTATTAAATGTAACCTGATGGAGGTGAGGTACAAAGACAAACCCGGACCAGCTTTTGTTCAACCTGCAGCGCTGTGCGGCTGCATGCCTACGTTCAAAGACGCCGCACGCGTGCAGTCAGATGGTGAAATTATTTGTAACGGCTGGATTTCGAATTGAGGTGTTTTTGTCAGATTGTGAGGAAGCTGGACATCAATAACAGAGCGGAACTGCTTCAGGAACAAGTGGAGCTTTTTAAGTCTAACAGCAGGCCATGAAGCAGATTAGGTTTCAACAAAACACACTATTTTTAGAATTGTCAGCCACAGACAGCTGGTTGCCCTGTGCAACGGATCCAACACAAACACTTTCTGCTTTATGAATTTTAAAAATGGAAGCTGCAACAGTAATTCACCAATTAATTTCTTCTGTCAAGGAGATTATGCTTTGTTGGATGTATTAACACGGTGCAGCGCTGCACATTTTTCTCCACGTTGGAGAGTCTCGCCAAATTTAATAAATCAATTTGTGTTGGGTTAAAATGGCAGCTATTCCAGGGTAAACAAGACTGAGAAAACGATCAAAACATGCTGGTGTAATTACTGAGTTCAGCCATCCACAGAGATAGTACACAAGTAGTATCACAAAAAAAAAAGCCTAAAAAATATTGAAACAAAAGCCTAGACCAACCTTAGACTGTATATAAAGGTTATTTCGCCCTGCCAAAAATTCTTAAACTGTCAGAAACAGTTTTATTTACTTGTTTATGAAATATGCGTGTGTGCAAATCTATTGTTAACATCTAAAACTAATATCTAATTAAGGTGCTTACAGACGGGGGTGCGGTGTATTTCTTGTTGAACTAATCTGAATATTACATGAGGTCACCTCTGTTCTACGTCTCCTAGGTCCTATTTCCTATGAAGGTCAACTCCAAAATTCGGCAATACTTTCTCATTCCAGTGTCCACCAAACATGGCACACATGTGGAGGTGGGCTCTGGAATTGCCCAGCAAGGTCACATTTACCAAAGATCAATAACTGGAGCCAAGTATTGGGGTTAAAGGTTCCAATTTCCTCCAAACACCAAACATTCCACCAACTCCAAAATTGTCATCAAAGGGTTTGGACAAAGGTCAAAGTCAATGCAGACAAAGGTCAGTATTTTTATTTTTCACTCTGATGTCCACCAAAGTTGGTGCACATATGCAAGTGTGCTCTGGAAATGCTCAGTGGAGGTCAATTTTATCAAAGGTCAATCACTGAACTCAAGGTTACTGGGGTCAAAGGTATAACTTTCTCAATCCAATGTCCATCAAACATGGCACACATATGGAAGTGTGCTCTGGAAATGCCCAGTGGAGGTCAATTTTACCAAAAGTCAATCACTGAACTCAAGGTGATTGGGGTCAAATGCTAAAATATAGCTTTGTAACTCCAATATCCACCAAACATGGCACACATATGGAGGTGGGCTCTGGAAGGTCAATTTTACCAAAAGTCAGTCATTGGGATCAAGGTCATTCATGTTCAAAGGCCAAAAATTTATGTTTTTCACACTGATTTGTGCCAAACATTGTGTATATAGGCAAGGGGGTTCTGGTATTGACCTGCACGGTCAAATTTACCAAAGCTCAATCATTGGGGTTAAAGGTAAATGGTAAATGGACTGCATTTATATAGCGCTTTTCCATCTGAATCAGACGCTCAAAGGTGAAAACAACTTTTTCACTCAAATTTCCACCAAGCTTGCCTCACATATGGAGGTGGGTTCTGAAATTGCCTAGCAAGGTCAAATTTGCCAAATGCCAGTCATTGCGGTCAAGGTCATGTCTGCCTGTGTGTTTGTTGGTCTACTCCTCCCATGACCGTTTGCTGATTTCTAACAAACTCAGTACTTTAGTGAAGCTTGACCCCAGGGTTGCCCTGAAAGAATACATTTTTAGTAAAGGCCAAGGGCATGAGTTTCAACCAGACTTGAACCAAATGTGGCTCACACTTAGGTAGATTCCAGAATTGTCCTGGCAAGGTCAGCCAGAGGTCAATCATTTGGGTAAAGGTCAAGGTCATATCTCACACTGCAATAGCCTTTATTGTCTTCATGCTCCCGATGACTGAACCTTTATAAATGCAACCAGACTGTTTGATTACGTTTGCTTTTGCCTTGTAATTTATTTATAGAAATAATAAAGAGTGCACATTTTACTAATGATGGTACAAAAGAAGCAAACAAACAACGAATAAGTGGGTGAGGTTGAAGAGGGGAGGAGGTGGAGGAAAGAAAATGTGAGATCAGGCCCAAATCTGTGGGGAAGCGGTAGTTTGGGCCGGACGAGTTAACAGATGTTTTAAAGTGCTAATCTGATCTTTATGCCAGGCCTTCCCCCTGCTCTCTCACGTCTTTCTCTCTCTCTCTGTCTTACTGTTTTTTCTTTCCTCTTGTTTTTCTGAGGGAGGTTGTAAAGGCAGCGGCGTGTGCTAATGTCCCTCAGGAGCATGATGTACCGCCGCACTATGATGGCGACCCACTTATCATGCACTGCATATCAGAGTTGTGTTACTGTGTGAGATGAATACAACATGTTGTTCAGATGAAAAGAAAACCCAACTGTAATTCATGATTGAACATTTTAGAGAATTATGTGAGATTATGACCCCCCCAAAGCTTTTTTAAAAAGCACTTCCCTGACCTTTGACCTTGACACAGATCATAAAAAGTAAGTCAAATTTTTGAAAAGTTGTAAATGAAATATTGCTGGACATTTACAATTGTATTTGGTACATCAAGGCCCAATCTAATGGTCAGGAAAAGCACATTCAGCCCATTTTAAAAGTCAAAGCTAAAGATTAAATACGTATTTATCTCCCAGGGACTCGAAATAGCATTTGCTGTTGGGTCGATAACCTTTACAGTTTTTGAGATATTGGTCCATTAGAAAAAAACCTCGAAAACAAACAACTAACTAGAATTCAACAAAGCTGAGACTAAATCATCTTCGACAGTAAGATGTTGTAAATTGACTGGAGGCTGTAATCTGTCATTTCATGAAGAGTTTGTTTGAGGGCAAAGCTCCATTAGGAGTTAAATTAAGACTAAAACCCTTCTTTTCAGAGCATTTTCCTCAAATTTAACTTAGACGTTGACCTCCAAGCAATTAGGACACTTAGAAAAGACTTTTGAATTTGTTTGAGTAATTACTTTTTATTGCCAAAACTAATATTGACTAAAATGTGTTTCAAGGTTAAAATCAGCTAGCGCATTTCCCATGGGAATTTACGGGCTTGAGATTGGGTAGTGTTTATAAAATAGTTAGCTGACATTTTTCAAGGGTGGTCATAAATTATGCAAAGTTTCTATCATGAGTTGGAATGGCGTGCGAGTCCAGAATGTTTTTAGAACCTTAGACCTCAGGCCTCAACAGTTTTTAGAGGAAGAACTCAACCCTTTTATTTCATGTTACTTCCGGAAATTTTTAATGTTAATTTAGTCTTAATGTATTTATAAATTGTTTAGGTTCTTGTTGTAATATACAGACTGTTGTCATTCTTCTTCTTATTGTTATTATCATCATTATTTTATTAGTTCTATTTTGTCATTTGATTTTTAAATGGACCACAATCATAAACTTATATTGAATTTAATAAGTAAAATCACACAGGCTTTTAATATATAGGTGATTTACCATCCCCTGCTGAAATGGCATGTAAGTCCAGAATGTAATTATCAATGTCCATTGTTCAGGGTTGTTGGCTAATATCCATAGTTTCTCCAAAAATATTAGTCAACATTCCACTTTGGCGGCATTCATCCTTGACCCCAAATAACCCAAGCAAGTGCTTTTATTTTTACACACCCACAAACAGAGATGGTGGCGGAAGACATCAAACGGACTACACTTTTCACTTATGGTAAAAGCACTCATGGCAACGGCAACATGACTTAATTGACTAAACCAAATGAATGACAAAAATACATCAATAACACTAACAACACTGTTAATCTAACATGAACCATAATAACAATATTTAAAACCCCAAAACTAGGGATGCACCAATACCACTTTTTCCCAGAGTAAGTACAAGTAAGAGTACTTACATTTGGGTACTCGTCGACACAGAGTACCGATACACTTAATGATACATTACAGTTTTATGATGACTTTGAAAACATGTTTTATTCATCAGTTGTTCCTTACCTTTTGACTATAACTGCTAACAATATCATTAGCTTTGTTTTTGTTTACAAACATTTCACTCAAATCATGTAACATTACTTTTTGACTCCAACAAATTGTCCTTTAACATTAACTGTGTGTTTCTTAACAAACATGGCACTGCCAGACTTCTCACAGAAATGTAACCTATGGACTTCAGCACAATAAAATACATAACACCACTACTGATTACACCTTGAAAAGTAATATAATTACTTTACTGATTACTAAATTTTAAAAGTAACTAAGTTAGATTACTAGTTACTTTATTAGTTACTTTCAGCAGTTGCTGACAACACCCCCCTGCCACTTCAACATTTAAATGATAACCAGTTTTGCCAATACTCACTTTATAGTCACCCTTTCTTGACATCAATGAACATAAATACTTGTTTTGTAAAAAATAATAGACATCTTTCTTGACCTCATTTAAATGTTGACAGCACTGTAACAGTAAAACTAGGGATGGGTATTGATAAGATTTTATCAATATCGATACATTATCAATTCCGCTTATTGATCCGATTCCTTATCGATTCCCTTATCGATACCTCTTGTGAATTTTCTGTGTACTAAAAGTAGGCTTTACAGGTTTTCTATGTCAGTAACATTTTATTGAGTCTTAAAGTAAATAAATATGAAATTGGTCACTGGATCCTTGATCTCTGGACATAAATAGAAATAAACAAAATCTGTAGTTTTTGTCAAAAGTACTTCCTTTCAGATATTAATGGCACAACTCTAACTCCGTACCTCTGAACTGAGCTCATGCAGCTGGCTGCTCTGAACACAAGAATGTCAACATTTTACTGAGTCTTAAAGTAAATAAATATTAAATTGGTCACTGGATCCTTAAACTCTGGACATAAACAAAATCTACATGGTGGATCCTTGATCTCTGGACATAAACAGAAATAAACAAAATCTGTAGTTTTTGTCAAAAGCATTTCCTTTCAGACATTATTGGCATGAATACCTTTCCATATATCTGAGCTGAGCTCTTGCAGCTGACTGTGCTGCACATCAGGATGTAATTCATAAAGAATACAGGACGTCTCATTTTGAGAGGAAAAAAACATGTTAGTTGATTGTAGTTTATTGTCTGTATTACAACATGTGGAAAGAGGTGTCATTTTATTTAAAGCGGCAATTCATTTTGAAGTTATTAATTCCAACCGGACTCTCTCTTGGCAGAGAGCTGCGCAGCATTTGGAGCTGTGCCAGCAGAACGGAGGACGATTCTCATTTCTTGACTGCAACAAGACAAGCATCCCAGTTAGTGACTTTAATCCACACAAAAGTGACTCAGGATTGACCCTCTGCAGGGTCTGCAATCAACATAGAGAAATGATCATTTCACGAACATAGATAGAGCTCTACAGGGAAGGTAACGTTAGGAATTTACAGCAGACCACGGAGCAGGTGATTAGAGACCCTGCAAGGCTTATGACAAATGTGGGTGTGGAATCCATTAGCTTAGTGGGGAAATTAGTGCAGAAAATCCACTATGGTGATAGTGCAGTTTATCTGGCAGGGAGGAAAATTCAACAAGTTGAGACTATGGCCTGCTTCCGTAGACGTGTCCATAAAAATCATAGAAGAATATGCTTTGCAAACTTAATACCCATTATTACATTGTATTATGTTGAAATTGAGGATGGCCCAGTGGTTGTTTCAGCAATAGCAAAGATTTTGTGTTTGCTACCTACAACGCGCATGGAATGTCTCAAACCTAAACCTACTTCTAGGCATCTTTATATGCTACTCTGGAACCACCCTAAATCCAAACAGTTCAACTGTCAACCCACTGAGGACCTTAGTCTGGGTCTCATTAACATAAGATAACTGTCCTCAAAATCATTGTTGATTAATTATCTAATTATTGATCATCACTTAGATATGATTGGGTTATGTCAAACTTAGCTTAAACCTACAGCTGTCCTCCCCTTAAATGAGGTCTGCCCACCAGCATACATTTAGTTACGTCCCTCGTGATGCAAAGCAAGGCAGGGGTGTTGCTCTTATTATAAATCTAGGTTTAGCCTATTAGCTGTTGAGGTCACAAATATAACTCATTTGAGCATCTGATTCTCTGCTCTGCTCAGGATATTACGCATTGCCAAGGTCAGAAGAATAAAAATCAGCTGTATTACTTTGTCACTGTATATAGGCCACCTGGCCCATATTCTAAATTCTTAGATGAATTTGGTGCGTTCATCTCTAACTTGTCAACTAGTGCAGATAACATTCTGATCATTTATGAAAATTGTGGATACATTAGGATTTCGGCAATGTATTCGGGACTTGACGCACATGGAAATACCCTGGATCTGGTTCTCGCATGTGGTATTGCTGTCACGAATATTGACATCATGCCTCTTACATCAGTGGTCTCTGAGTTTACAGTTTCGCTGCTGTGTTTAGTGGAACAACAACCTCATATATCACTACATATCAGCTCCTCAACTAAGACTGAACTCGAAGCTAGACTGCCTGATGTCTTAGTTTCACATTTGGCAAATACCCAATCAGTAGACAGACTTGTGGATAGTTTAAACTCAGTGCTCAGTGTTAAAACCGCGCTCCCCCAAATCACAGTCACCTTGGTTCAGTGATTACCTGCGTGACCTCAAGCATATGGCAAGAGGTCTAGAACGGAAATGGTGTTGTTCAAAATTAGAAGTATTCCACCTTGCGTGGCATGATGCTATCTTAGAATATAAGCATGCATTTTTGGCTACAAAGCAGACCTATTACTCTGATTTGATCAACAAAAACAAGCATAACTCAAAGTTCTTGTTTGACAAGGTGGCAACACTTATTCATGGACAAACACCTGTAGTTCACTCTCCTTTAACAGGACAACATTTCCTGGATTACTTTGAGAAGAAAATAAAGGACATTAGCTTAAACATATCCCAGCATGCCTTAACGCAGCCACTACACCCTGCTATTGAGGTGGGCGTCATTACTGAGGTATTAACTAGATTTACAGAATTTGATAGTATCTCACTAGGCATGCTGACGAAACTCATAACGTCAACAAAAAGCACAACCTGTTTATTTGATCCTGTACCAATTAAACTGTTTAAGGACCTGTGGCCCACTCTTGGGCCGACTGTGCTGGAAATTATTAATCTTTCTTTAACTTCTGGATCTGTTCCTAAATGTTTCAAATCTGCAGTGATTAAACCATTACTTAAGAAACCTAATCTTGACCCTAGTGTATTGAAAAACTATTGGCCGATATCAAATCTATCATTTTGCTCTAAAATTCTGGAAAAAGTGGTGTCACAGCAGCTCGTGGACTATCTTACTGAGAATAATCTCTTTGAGCCACTGCAATCTGCTTTTAGAAAATATTATTCCACAGAGACGGCTCTCACTAAAGTGATGAATGAGCTTCTGCTTACAATGGATTTGGACACCACTACGGTTCTGGTGCTGTTAGATCTCAGTGCTCCATTTGATACCATGGATCATCATATTCTACTTGGTAGGCTGGAAAATCATTTTGGGATTACTGGGAGTGCCCTTGCATGGCTGATATCATACTTGACCAGTCATTCACACTGTGATCTGTACAGTAACACTACCTCTAACCTTAGTGACATGAAATTTAGGGTTCCACAGGGGTTCGTCTTAAGCCCCCTGCTTTTCTCCCTTTATATAGCACCCATATTGTGGCGTTTTGGGATTACCTTTCACTGCTATGCTGATAATAGTTATACATGCTGATAACTACTGGTAATCTCGTTCACATAAAATCCTTAGAAGATTGCCTTGCATCAGTGAGAAGCTGGATGTCTAGAAACTTCCTACTTTTAAACTCTGATAAGACTGAAATGATGGTTCTTGGTCCAGTGAGACATCAGTTGACCAGTTAACGCTCAGTCTAGGCTTGTGTGTTCTACATCAGACTGACAAAGTGAGGAACCTTGGGGTAATTTTTGATCCTACATTGTCCTTTGACCTCCACATTAGAAATATTACAAGGACTGCTTTCTTTCACCTGCGAAATATAGCAAAGATTTGTCCCATTGTGTCTATGGCTGATTCTGAGACCCTGATCCATGCGTTTATCTCTTCTAGATTGGACTACTGCAATGTTCTATTTTCTGGTTCACCGCAGTCCAGCATTAGGGCTCTCCAATTGGTTCAAAATGCTGCAGCCAGACTTTTGACACAAAGCAGTAAATTCGACCACATTACACCCATTTTGGCATTCCTTCACTGGCTTCTTGTCCCAGTGAGATCAGATTTTAAGGTTCTGCTACTAGTCTATAAAATTGTTCACGGACTGGCACCTCCCTACTTAGCTGACCTAATTATACCTTACGTATCGGCCCGGGCTTTGCGTTCTCAGGGTGCAGGACTACTTTGTGTCCCTAAGGTGAATAAGAAGTCTGCAGGTCACAGAGCTTTCTCTTATCGTGCCCCTGTTATGTGGAATGATCTCCTTGCGTCAATAAAACAGTCAGATTCTGTGGAGACTTTTAAGTCCAGTCTTAAGACACACTTATTTTTCCTTTCGTATGGCTAGCATACTGGTATAGTTTTGTCTTACACTTTTTACTCTTTTAATTCATTTTATTAGGAAACGGTGTGGGCCGCAGCCTCAACTTTACCTAAATTCTGGGTCTTTTAGTGAAGCTTAGGGCTTGTGGCTGGTCATCACTTTAGTATTTCTTCTGTTCTTTTTTTTGTTGTTTAATGCTGGCAAATTATACAGTATTTTTGTCTTTCTGATGCCTGATTCTGTTTTTTCTCTCTGTTTAAGGTGCAGCTCCATCCAGAGATGGGAGTTGTATTTGTGCTGGCGACCCTCCTGTCCTGTGCACCAACAGCATTTCCTGTATATTCGTTTTGTGAATTGTTCTGTGAATTGTTCTGTAATTTATGTCTGTAGTATGGCCCAAGCAGAGGGTCACCCCTTTGAGTCTGGTCTGCTTGAGGTTTCTTCCTCAGAGGGAGTTTTTCCTTACCACTGTTGCTCTGGGGGTTAGTAAGGTTAGACCTTGTGTGAAGTGCCTTGAGGCAACTCTGTTGTGATTTGGCACTATATAAATGAAAATAAATTGAAATTGAAATCATTTTCCTGACAAACACCGCTCTGAAGGACCGATAAGGGAATCGTTAAGCAAAAAGACTATTGATATTGGTGGACTGAATCATTTCTTCACGATACCCGAAAAGAACCGGTTCTCGATACCCAACCCTAAGTAAAATGTACATTTTATAATCTACATTGTATATAAATGTAACTATTAAATTCTTTCTAACATTTAAATTCTTTTTCAATATTTTAATTGTTAAAATTATTATTATTGTTATAGTATTAGTAGTATGAAAAATTGTCTTCAAAAGTGGACCTTTAAGCTAAGGGTGTGGAGGAGAAGCAACCCCCCAATTCACCCCTGGTTTGCCATCTGAGCAGGAAGAATTGACAATGTAGTCATCGAAAAAAACCATGACCAGATTGAGAGGTAGGAATTTTTTTAAATGTTTTTCAGCTTTTTTTTTTTTACTTCATGTCATCCTCAGAAAGAGACTTTAGGCGCATTTGGGTGGAAAAAACAAGCGTTAGCATTTGTTAATGCTTGCGGATTAGCTGTTTTTAGTGAGGACCCACATGGAGCGGCACAGAGTTTTATAGAAAAAAAGCATAAAAATCTCTTTGTGAAGCTCAGTGCAGGTGTGCTGCCATCACCATGCTTTGGGAGACAACAACTGCTCTCAACTCTGAGCTGTGTTGCAGAAAACAGATGAAAAGCTTGCAGCATCAAACGGTTGGTGGGCGAAGTTGGCGGTTCAGTGAAACCGCGACCCTCGCCTGCCCACGGGTTGCCGCGATTGACCCACAATACAAACACAATTGAGAGGTTGACATGATGCTGCTGTAAAGGGGTATCGGGTGTCTAGTATCGGAGCAGTTTTATGATTACAAGTACAAGTAAATACATACGGGATCGGGCCGATACCCAATCCTAGTATCGGGATCGGTGCATCCCTACTCAAAATCCCAAAACTGCCTCGGTGCATTGCAGCACAACATCCATTGTTCACTGTTGTTAGCTATCATTGGTAATTTCTCCAAAAATATTAGTCCTATCAACTTTCAGATTTCACAGTGTTTGTCCTTGACCAAAAATACATAAACATACCAAATGGCAAATGTTAGCTCTCAACAGTTTCTCCGCAGTCTAATCCATACACACGCGCACACGCTCACTTGGCTGCTATAATATATATATGTCACACATCAAATGGTAATTTTGAGGCCAAATGTTTGGTGCTTTTGATTCCGTTTTTCACATGTACAGTATAATGGTGGACTAATGTTTTACTCACAGTGTTGAAAGTATTCCAGGACAGTTGCTATGTTTACATGTAGGGTTTCAAGCAGAATGGAATCCAATCAGAATAGAATAATTCTGATCAATAAATCTGGAATGAATTATTTATATGACTGTAATAAAAATGTTCAAATAAATGCACAGTTTTTTGTTGCAGAAAACCAACAGAATGGCTCTTCTGAAATGTGCTGAAAACAGCTGTAGTTGTCTCTCATAATTTTACTTGGGGAGGTGATGGTCTAGTGGTTAATGTGTTGGGCTTGACACCAGAAGATTCTCGGTTCAAATCCCAGCCTGACTGGAAAATCGGGCAAGGTCCTTAATCCGCTAGTGGTCTCCAAACTATTCCAGAGAGGGCAGAGAGGGTGCAGGTTTTCTTTGCAGCCACTGACTTCAGCATGTGATTTCACTGATTAACATCACTTGGAGCAGGTGGCATGAGTTCATCAGTGAAATCACCTGCTGGAGTCAGTGGCTGCAAAGAAAACCTACACCCTCTCTGCCCTTTCTGGAATAGTTTGTAGACCACTTGCTCCCGGTTTGTTGTGGGCACCTTGTATGGCAGCACCCTCACATCAGGGTGAATGTGAGGGATTACTTGTAAATCGCTTTGAGCGTCTGATGCAGATGGAAAAGCGCTATATAAATGCAGTCCATTTACATGGACCATTGAACCACACTGTTCAGTTTTTGCTGCTCAAACTGAAAAAGAAGAGATTTTGGAGGCCTGTCACCATCTAGATCACAATGCCCAGTGTGTTCATCGGGGCATGTTGCTTTAACAATGAGTTGTGTCATCTATCCAAAAGAAAGCACCACAGACAACAACAACAAAAAAAATGCAGTTAGTGTGACCACATACAAGTATGTTAACGCTTATGGTTTGTGTCAACTGAAAATAGTGTAACTGCATGTGCTAATCCTAACTGTGGTTACCATTTTTATACAGTCAAGAGTCAAAGGTACGTTAAAAATGAAACAATGTCTGAGTTGAATAGTGATGCATTTTGCACCCAGAAATCAGGAAATTCCTGGAAAATTAGATGACTATATTTGGAAAAAAAATGTTAATTTTTGGGGGGCAAAGTTTTCAAACTTTGCAGCATGGCCAGCAGATTGAAAAAAAAAGAAGAGGAATCAGTCATTGCGCCTCTATACACGGCCTACTGGTTACGAGTGCAGAAGGAGCCACTTTCTAAAAAAATTGAGGATCATACATATTGCTTATCACAAGAGAAGGCAAGGGAGCATCAATCCCTATTGCCAAAGAACAGAAGACATGAAGGAAAACAGAATCACGACCGCTGACAACATAATCTGATATCTAATCTCACCACTAGATGATGCTAAATCCTATACACTGTATCTTAAAGCATTATGCAAAATCTAATACATAGTATATGAATGTTTGTAGGAATTCAGGTTGTTATTAAATACAGATGAGTGTGAGCAATTAATCACTTTCAGTTTGGTCAATAATTTAAAAGATAATGTGCATTGCATGAAGGGATTTGACTGAGATGTGGGAGCAAATGCTGTTCTTGGCCCTTGCTGTAGTTTGTATTCTGTGGCTTTTTATACATGCGAAAGGAAGAATCACTCTGATCTCTCATGTAAGTGAAATTTATTCCTGCAGTCTCTTTGAATCTGAACGTGTTTCCTCATGTTGTCACTATTTGTTACATTTTTTCCGGTTGTATTTTTGGAAACTTGTGGGAGACACTGCTAGGTTGCCAGCTCACCAGTGTTCAAACAATTTAAGAGTAAAGCTAAAACCTGCAGTATAACCCACTTCCCTCTGATACATTAGATGACAAGCAAAGAAATATTACCAAAGAATTCCCCGAGGCCACAAAGCCTGGAAGTATAAACCAGAGATTAGACCAAAGATTAGTAAATCCAGAGATTTCTGGTGGCTGTGGAAGCGTGAAAACAAACGAACCACTTAATCACTTTGTCAGCTGTATGATAATGTAAAGAGAAAATAAACCACTGACAGTGAGGATTAAGTGGTTCACCCGCTTGCCTCCCAAACAAAAGATCCACGGTTCAAGCGCACCTGTGCTCCATTTCATATGTATATCTGAAGCTATGTCAGGAAGGACATCCAGCGTAACATTTGCACCAGATCAGCATGAGCCTTACTGGATTCCCAAGCTGTGGAAAGTAATAAGTGTGAATGCATAAATTCTTCACCTGTTGCTTTGTTAATTCCTTTGTTTGTTTGGCATTGCTGTGCTGTCAATATGCACGTCTAATCCCATGCCTCCTGGTTCACTGTGTCAGTTTGCAGGTTGTAAAATACCCCATGATGAGTCCAACCTGGCAACCAGCAACAAATCTCCAATCACTCATATCCTTGTGCCCCCTCCTCCCCATTCCCTTCCCCCTGTGTGCCTAAAAACATCTGGAGAAAAGTGATGTCCATGAAGTAAACAGACCAACAGCTGTCCGCCAGTTCCTCTCCTTCCATCCTTCTATCTCTTCCTCTGTTTTTGTTTTTGTCTGCATTTCTCGTCTTTTGGCTCATCAACAGGTGAGTGTCAATGATGGATTTGTTGATGTTACAACACTGTTCTTTATGATTTGTGGGACACTAGTATGGAGTCATATAATAGAGAGTAAAGAAGAGATTGGAAAGGTCTGATTTCTGATTTGTATTGTTGAATTGTTACTCCCTATTAATTATTCTTCATGCAGAGCATCTGGCTCTGTGAGATAGGAGTTGGACAATCAATTATAAATATGAGTACAAAGTGTGACCCCAGTGCAGAGAACAGACCGGATGGTTATAGTCATGAGTTCAAAAGTTCTTTTAGCTGGACAAGGTCAAAAACACAGGTGACAGTTCAGGAACTAAGACCGCTGCCCTTGAGGAGACAAGTTGAATGATAACACAGAAAGGATACAAACTGAGATCAGGAATAGTCCAAACAGGTGTCAGTTCCTCAGTGGGAGGTGGAAGAGGAATCAATTATTTCAAAATAACAGGCAAAAAAAAAAGTTAAAAAAAAATCAGGAATGCAGGACATTACCAAAGGTTTGCAATGGGAGAGCAGGAGCAGGTAACGTGACAAGAGACACTAGACACTAGAAACGATATTTCAAAATATTATGTAAAACATTGGATACAGAGGCAAAAGTTATGTTTGTTGCTCATTAAATTATTTTTTTAAATGACGCGCAAAATAGTCTGTCTTTGTGGGGTTTTTTTGCTGATCTGAAAAAATTAGCTGAACTGTGGCCTAAAAGCTGTATCGGATTCGATTATTACCATATTTCTGGAGTATATGTCGCACCTGTTAAAAAATGCCTCTTCAAGAGGAAAAACCTATATGTACTGTAAGTTGCACCAGAGTATGAGTCGTACCGGGGTATAAGACACACCTTTTATCTCTTATCTCATCTTCAACCACTTATCCAGGATTGGGTTATGGGAACAACAGCTCTAGCAGGGGACCCCAGACTTCCCTTTCCCGTGCCACATTGACCACCTCTGACTGTGGGATCCTGAAGCGTTCCCAGGCCAGTGTGGAGATCTTCCCCAGGGTCTTCTCCCAGATGGACGTGCCTGGAACACCTCCCTAGGGAGGGACCCTGGATGCATCCTAACCAGATGCCCGAACTGAACAGCTGGCTCCTTCCTTTCAATGTGAAGGACCACAAATGTGTGTGTGTGTGTATATATATATAATATATTATAATATATATATATAATTATATATTATAATATATATTATATATATATATATATTTACACACTCAACAAAAATATAAACGCAACACTTTTGGTTTTGCTCCCATTTTGTATGAGATGAACTCAAGGATCTAAAACTTTTTCCACATACACAATATCACCATTTCCCTCAAATATTGTTCACAATCCAGTCTAAATCTGTGATAGTGAGCACTTCTCCTTTGCTGAGATAATCCATCCCACCTCACAGGTGTGCCATATCAAGATGCTGATTAGACACCATGATTAGTGCACAGGTGTGCCTTAGACTGTCCACAATAAAAGGCCACTCTGAAAGGTGCAGTT
Source organism: Thalassophryne amazonica (assembly GCF_902500255.1). Taxonomy (NCBI): domain Eukaryota; kingdom Metazoa; phylum Chordata; class Actinopteri; order Batrachoidiformes; family Batrachoididae; genus Thalassophryne; species Thalassophryne amazonica. Next base: position 22,208,028 of record NC_047106.1, read on the forward strand.
TTATCACACAGCACAATGCCACAGATGTCGCAAGATTTGAGGGAGCGTGCAATTGGCATGCTGACAGCAGGAATGTCAACCAGAGCTGTTGCTCGTGTATTGAATGTTCATTTCTCTACCATAAGCCGTCTCCAAAGGCGTTTCAGAGAATTTGGCAGTACATCCAACCAGCCTCACAACCGCAGACCACGTGTAACCACACCAGCCCAGGACCTCCACATCCAGCATGTTCACCTCCAAGATCGTCTGAGACCAGCCACTCGGACAGCTGCTGAAACAATCGGTTTGCATAACCAAAGAATTTCTGCACAAACTGTCAGAAACCATCTGAGGGAAGCTCATCTGCATGCTCATTGTCCTCATCGGGGTCTCGACCTGACTCCAGTTCGTCGTCGTAACCGACTTGAGTGGGCAAATGCTCACATTCGCTGGCATTTGGCACGTTGGAGAGGTGTTCTCTTCACGGATGAATCCCAGTTCACACTGTTCAGGGCAGATGGCAGACAGCGTGTGTGGCGTTGTGTGGGTGAGCGGTTTGTGATGTCAATATTGTGGATCGAGTGGCCCATGGTGGCGGTGGGGTTATGGTATGGGCAGGCATCTGTTATGGACGAAGAACACAGGTGCATTTTATTGATGGCATTTTGAAAGCACAGAGCTACCGTGACGACATCCTGAGGCCCATTGTTGTGCCATCCAAAAACATCACCTCATGTTGCAGCAGGATAATGCACGGCCCCATGTTGCAAGGATCTGTACACAATTCTTGGAAGCTGAAAATGTCCCAGTTCTTGCATGGCCGGCATACTCACCGGACATGTCACCCATTGAGCATGTTTGGGATGCTCTGGACCGGCGTATACGACAGCGTGTACCAGTTCCTGTCAATATCCAGCAACTTCGCACAGCCATTGAAGAGGAGTGGACCAACATTCCACAGGCCACAATTGACAACCTGATCAACTCTATGTGAAGGAGATGTGTTGCACTGCATGAGGCAAATGGTGGTCACACCAGATACTGATTTGAGGGAAATGGTGATATTGTGTATGTGGAAAAAGTTTTAGATCTTTGAGTTCATCTCATACAAAATGGGAGCCTAAACCAAAAGTGTTGCATTTATATTTTTGTTGAGTGTATATATATATATATATATATATATATATATATATATGAGGTCTGTCCAAAAAGTATCTGACCTTTTTATTTTTTGCAAAAACCACATGGATTTGAATCACGTATGATTCCATCAGCCAAGCTTGAACCTTCATGCGCATGCGTGAGTTTTTTCACGCCTGTCGGTTGCGTCATTCGCCTGTGAGCAAGCTTTGTGTGAGCAGTGGTCCACCCCTCTCGTCGGATTTTTATTGCGAATAAATGTCTGAACGATTTAGAGCTTTGCTACATCAAATTTTCCAGAAACTGTGAGAGACCTCCACCTGGACACCATTCGGAAAATTTAGATGGCTTTCAGCGACGATTTTATGGGGATTACACAGATTAAGGAGTGCTCCAGCCGGTTTAACGACCGCCCACAGCGTCTGAGCGCGCTCCGAGCGCCGATCGACAGGCTCAAACCCCGCTCAAACAACCAGATCATTTCCAACGTGAAGGCTGTGTTGATCCGGGACGTCGTATAACTTTCACAAAAAAGGCAGAAGGCGTGGACATCAGCACTTTTTCGGCACATTCTACTGTTACAGAAGTTTTTTTCATGGAAAGAGAAGCGGAGGATTGCACCACCGTGCCGCTCATGACGCGGGACAAAACCACCTCCGTGTTGGTCTCACAGGACGGCTTTCAGATGGCTCAGATGGCTTCCGGTTGCTTTTCAGTCGTGTGAGTATCCGAGAAATTGTGCATGAGCTGGATATGCCCCAACATGTCCTGTGAGGCTTCATCACGGTGTTGCTTTGCACCATGCAGCTCCGCCATGATGCGCGGAATTCCTCCGCTCCTCTTTCCATGACAAAAACTCCTGTAACAGTGGAATGTGCCGTTCATTTCTAAACTGGATGCTGTCTTGATCCGGTATGTCATCTGACTAGCACAGGAATTGCGGAAGATGTGGACATCAGCACTTTTTCGGCACATTGAGACAGACGTGCGGAGGAACTCCGCGTGTCGCGGCGGAGCCACATGGCACAAAGCACCGCCATAATGAAGCCTCACAGGACATGTTGGGGCATGTCCAGCTCATGCACAATTTCTCGGATACTCACACGACTGAAAAGCCACCTGAAAGCCGTCCTGTGAGACCAACACGGAGGTGATTTTGTCCTGCGCCATGAGCGGCATGGTGGCGCAATCCTCCACTTCTCTTTCCATGAAAAAAAACTCCTGTAACAGTAAGTGTGAAGTGGAAGTAACACACCGAGTCCGGTACATGTTCATCCAACCACATCTCCGTGAAGCACATGAGACTGTAGCCTTTATACAGCCTCTGGAAACGGGTTAGTGCTGCTAGCTCCTCGGTCTTGTTGCGGAGAGACCTTACATTCCCCATGACCACAGATGGAATATAAGTCCTTCTCCGCTTCGCCCGTCGCCCCTGCAGCCTCTCTGTCCTCCGTATTTCTGCAGGTATGTCCAGGTGCTCAGCATAGTGGGGACCCGGCCCACTGTACATAGAGTCTCTTAGTCCAAGCAGCTGATCCTGGCTGTAAACAATGGGACGTCGGGGGCCACAGACAAAGGAATTCCCCACGCTGCCTCAAATAGTGCCGAAAGAAGCAGAAAACTAATCACAAGAGTTACAAAAGGGGTTTCCCATGTGCACACTTGCACAGGGTACCATCTACTGCAAATAAAGACAATAAAGCACTATTAAAAAGTATTAAAAATAGTGAAAGTAGGAAAAGAGGGGGTAGAGCTGAAGTAACAAGCAGCTGCATCTGCAGTGCCATCTTGAAAAAAGTAATCTATCTACTGCCGTCAAAAACTACTGTATTACCCTTAGAGGGGCGGAAGACCAGTTACAAAATCTATGGTGATATGCGACCAGTGGCGAGTCGGAACAGGTAACAGCAGCCTGTTGTCGGAGGAATTTCTTTGGCGATAGAACAAACTCCTACACCCACATCAGAAGCATCAACCTCAACCACAAACTGCCGAGCGGTGTCAGGGAGGAGCAGCATGGGGGCCGCACTAAAGAGATTTTTTTAAGATCCTAAATGAACGATGTCACTTCATGCAATCGAGATGTGATTGTGCAGAAATTTCATATGAACTTGCAATAGATGTCTGCAAAACCCAGGAATCTTTGAACTTCCTTACAAGGGTTTGGAACAGCCCAGTCCCACACGAATGCAACCTTTTCAGTGTCCATTTTGATCTCACCCGCCACAATAACAAATCCCAGGAATGATACCGTTGGTTTATGGAACTCGCATTTCTCGGCTTTAACAAATAGGTTATTTTACAACAGGGTCTGTAGTACGGTGCAAACGTGATGGGTGTGGGTTTCAAGGTCAGAGGAGAAAATCAAGATGTCATTCAGATTAACGAAAACAAATTTGTTCAAGAATTCCCGTAACACATCATTCACTAAATTTTGGAACACCGTGGGTGCGTTCGTGAGTCCAAAAGCCATGACCAGTGGTGGGCACAGGTAACCAAAAACGTAGCTTCGATAACCATTAATCAGATAACTGAAAAGTTATCTTTTATGACGTATACCGATAAACTGCTGAAAAAATTTATCTTTATTACAGATAATCGTAACCGATAACTATTAGTATTGATTTGGACGCGGCTCACATCCGATTACACTGTCGGTTTCTGACAAACCAGTTTAACTTTAAGTGCCACGGGGGCTGCTGGTAAATTCAAGGATCACAAAACACAAGAATGCACGAAAAAATGAATAAACAAAAAGTGAAACCCCAAACACTGTCATCATCTTTCAAAAGCAGTAAAACACAGTATTAGAAGTCACAGTTTATCTCGGTATTAGATGCACCGTCATTTACTAACTAAAAGCTGACGCTTTTTTCACACGCTTTGAATCCTGTGGCTTAAACAACCGAAATACATCCATTAATGCATTGATTGGCAGAGTAAAATACACGTAGTAAATATAAATTCGTACCTGTTAGTTTCAGTGGGATTCATCTAAATAAATAATCCACATAAAGCATCCTTTTTAAAATCCAAAACAGTGTCGAAATGTGAAGAAAAGTCCCTCCCTCTGTACACACAGCTCCCCCATCCGAGTCTTGGCGATTAAATTACAGCCACAAAGAAATAAAATAAAATAATGTTAAAATTAGTCTGTTTTGTTTTTGTCGAGTGGACAAGTCACTGTAACGTCCAAAGTGAACCTGAACTACACTACCCACAATGCTTCCTGCGTCGACCGGCCAATCATGTTTTGCGCTTAATGATGATGTCATCAGCAAGCGAAAGACAGCCAGTCTGCTCCACGGCTATAAACACACCATAAACGGACTAAAATGTTTGATTTTAGGGTTTACAAACGTTTTTGACCGTTAAACTTTACCAGCAAAGAAAATGTTATCGGACTGAAAGTTATTGGAACTAAATTTATCGGAAGATAATTGGTCCAATGATGGTTTTAAAACTTATCTGAAAAGCTAATCCGATAGTAAAAACATTAGCTTCGATAATTATCTGATATCGGATTACTTGAACTGTGCCCACCACTGGGCATGACTAAATGCTCATAGTGCCCTGAGGGCGTGATAAATGCTGTTTTCCATTCGTTACCTTGTTTAATACGGACTAAATGGTATGTGTTGTGAAGATCAAGCTTAGTGAGTATCTTGGCCCCTTACAATAACTCAAAGGCAGATGAGATAAGAGGCAGCAGAGAACGGTTCTTTACTGTTATGCCATTAAGACCACGGTAATCGATGCAGAAGTGGAGAGACGACGAAGGTCTAATCAAACCAGCCACAAGTGATTCCTGGATGTACTCGTTCATAGCGATATGTTCAGGTGCTGACAGAGAAAAGAGTTTTCCCAGAGGTGGGCTTGCCCCGGGGAGGAGCTCAACAGCACAATCGTATTCCCGGTGAGGGGTAAAAATTTAGCTTTGGATTTACTAAATATGGGTGCTAGATCATGATAACATGACGGCACTCCTGCGAGATCTGGTTAGAATCCGGCTGTGTGTGTTCAGATTTTAACACACAAGCATTCTTACAAGCAGGTCCCCAAGAGATAATCTCCCCTTTTGACAAATCAAAATTGGGACCGTGACGTTGTAAACAGAGGTGCCCCAGATTGTCGGGTGAGTCATATTATCAAATATGTGAAAGCTAATAGATTCAGAGTGAATCCCAGAAAAGATCATTCAGACAGACTGCATGCGGTGAGTATTCACTCATCACTCATCTTCAACCACTTATCCGAGATCAGGTCGCGGGGACAACAGCTCTAGCAGGGGACCCCAGACTTCCCTCCCCCGTGCCACATTGACCACCTCTGAAAGGGGGAACCCAAGGTGTTCTCAGGCCAGTGTGGAGATATAATCTCTCCACCTAGTCCTGGGTCTTCCACTGGGTCTCCTCCCAGATGGACGTGCCTGGAACACCTCCCTATGGAGGTGCCCAGGGGGCATCCTTACCAGATGCCTGAACCACCTCAGCTGGCTCCTTTCAACGTGAAGGAGCAGCGGCTCTACTCTGAGCTCTAGTGAGTAATTTCACCCAATTCATGACCGTCAACAGTGTGCACCACCAGAGGGCGCGAGAGCTTAAACAGCTTAAGGCGTAAGGACCTGGCGAGAGAAGACAAAATCAAATTTACATCAGAACCTGAATAAACAAAAGCTGACACGATAACTGATGAATGATCAGAGATTAACTTAGCCGCAATAACATTCTGAGCTGAGGAGGGAATAATAGAATTATGACTCACCCGTGATTACAATTTAGGCTGCGTTGGAAATCAAGTGGCCTGACTGTCCACAGTAATACCAGAGTCCGTCGTCACGGTGTCGCCGCCATTCTGCCGATGATAGATGTGTGCGTCCCAGCTGCATCGGTTCTTCTGCGCTGTGGTGAGATGAGTTGGTCCCGGAGTGACCAGAGGAGGATGAGTGGTTCAGTGGTGTGGCTGATTGTTGATCTGGTAACCAAGCTACTCTTCAAGGTTGGTCCGTCATACGTTGGTCGGTCTGGATGGCCAGCATGATGAGCTCATCAAGGTCTTCAGGGAGGGATGGCGACGAGCTGGTCTTGGATGTTGTCCAACAGACCCTGGAAGAAGACATCTAAGACTGCGACAGGGTTCCACTTGCTCTTAACCGCGGTGGCGGATTGATGACCCCATTCTGCCATTGCCCACGCTGCAGCTCGTCCAGTCAAGTGAGTTATCATGAATGCTATCTTCATCCATTCTGATGGAAACATTGATGACATCAGTTTGAAGTGCAACTCACACTGAGAAATGAATGCTCTGACGTCACCAGTCTCGCCAGAGAAGCATTCAGGACGAGACAGCTGGTTGCAAAAAACAGGTTCAGGTACGGAAGCTGGTGAGGCTACTGACGGCCCCGGAGGAGATACACTGGAGCTACCAGTAGCTGTGTCAGGATTAGCCTGAGGATTTAATTTAGACAGTAATTGTCCCATTTGAGTGCTCACCGTAGACATAAAAGAGTCCTGGCATTTAGCTAGCTCACTAAACCCAGAGTTAAGGACAGTGAGCTGGTCTTCCTGCTGAGCTAATTGCTGACTATGATGGCGTATCACCAGCTGGAAAGCACCAGAGCCTGCTGTGTCCATTGCTGGCCAAATTGATCTATCAGGCTGAGTGGTCAGAAATGGCTGGACACAAATGCAAGGCTCGAACAAACAGCTCTGTTTTTTAAAAGGGTTTACTGAGGTGGATAGCAGAGGTCAGTACACAAGTAGGCAGTCCAAAAAATACAGCAGTACAAAAATCATCAAGCTTAAGTGTGGTCAATCAAACAGGCAGGACGTCAGGAACACAATGAGGCAGGCAGGACTATGGAACAGAGCTGGAGAGAATGCACAAGGTGCATCAATCTGGCAAGGGACAAAAACATCCAGAGAACCTTATATAACTCCTGGGTGATGAGCTGCCGATTAGGAACAGGTGTGCATGGAAAGCACCAGAACAAGGGCGTGGTCAGACAGAAAGAAATGCCCACCACCAAGCACCAAGAGGCAGACAAGAGAGATAGGGAAAGAAAACAGGAAAAACCAACAAGAGAACTAACTACAGAAAAACACAATACAACAAATCAACTAAACCAGACAATGCAAACTAAGACAAAAATCCACATCCTGTCACCTGTATATTCGTTTTGTGACTTGTTTCTGTGAATTGTTCTGTAATTTGTGGCGGTAGCATGGCCCAAGCAGAGGGTCACCCCTTTGAGTCTGGTCTGCATGAGGTTTCTTCCTCAGAGGGAGTTTTTCCTTACCACTGTTGCTCTGGGGGTTAGTAACGTTAGACCTTACTTGTGTGAAGCGCCTTGAGGCAACTCTGTTGTGATTTGCTGCTATATAAATTAAAATAAATTGAAACTGACACCTGAGTATGTCACAGGACCTAGCTAGTAATAAAAAAGGGACTTAAACTCTGGAAAATACAGTAGCATCTGTGAACCATGACACCCCTACTAAAATAGTATGAGAGAAGATGACTACTGGATTGAGCTGTCAAAATTACCGATTCAACATACATGAGCCAGGCCAGGACAGACAGGGGATACAAGAGGGAGCCAGGGACCAAATAGAGACAGAGAGAGAAAGGCCATGAACCCAGAAACCAGAGAAATGGAATAGTAATATGGCAGAAACAATTAAGAAGGGAGAATTCACCAGATAACACGGAGAACAACATCAACACATGGAGAACAACACCAGAGACATAACAACATGGAGCGCAAATCAACACCAAAATGTGACATCATGACATCAATATGCTGACTGGGATCAATTCCAGGTATGTACTTCATACAACCTGCCTGTATTCTTGGACAAGGCATTTCTTTTGCCTTGTCCTCGTCTACCCAGCTGCAAATGCCTCACAGCCTTATCTGGGGAAGTAATCTGTGATGGACTGGTAACTCATCCAGGGGGAATTGTAGACAAGGATACTTACCTGATCAATGGGCCTCAGGGCTTATATGGGGCTTTCTACTTCTTCTTAATTACTATAATTGTTTTTACATTATGTGTTTTAGTTATCTTAATTAATCATAACTAGAATAATAAGTTAAAACTCACATAACTTGGTGTATGTTGTTGATTCCATCAACCACTGTAGCTGAAAAATGGCACACCAGCTCATCTAAAGCACCATTCTCACTTTCACTGATATGCATAATACAAGTTTGTGGTGAAGAACCCTGACAAATCATAGTTTTCCACAAAAAATGATCAAGCACATGTCGTAATGACATAACGTACTGGAGTTTGGCCATGTGATGTGCACAAAACAACAGCAGCACACCCATAGTGTAACTTTCTCAAAGGAAATTATTTAAATTACATACAGGTGGCAATTTGAAATGAGTAGGCAGCAGTAGACCCCTTAAAAAATAGCGTTATTTGGTGCCTTCTGGTGCATTTTGAGTGTTATTTTTGTTTTGTTTTTTGTGCCCATATTATTTTAGTAGTATTTGCATTATAACCAATAATATTAATAATAATATGCTGGTTTTCAGTTCAACACTCCTCTCTCTCACTTTCCCTTTGCATCTCACACACACACACACACACACACACACACACACACACACACACACACACACACACACACACACACACACACACACACACACACACACACACACACACACACACACACACACACAGTTCGATGTCAAAAATTAGACCCTCTAAATTCTTCAACAAAAAAGACAAAGCTCCAGATTTGGACAGGCTATCATGTCATATTATGCTTTGTGTAAATGTTAGCAACACCTAATTTTAGACACCTTAGATGGTAATGACATCCAGTCTGGCCCATGGATTATTCAAGAATTAAACAATTCAAGAGTGATACAGATGCAGTGCTTGTCACTGCCTTTAGGGGTCAGCACAGCCACTGTCAACATGTTTGCTTCCGGCCAATGTTTTGAGCGGTGCACCTGACTCACTGTGTGACCCAGAGGTCCAGCTTTGCTCATTGAGATTCAGCATGTGTCTGTCTTTGACGTGCTGAGGCGAAACCCAAAACCCTCGCTATCTGTTTTATGTGTTGCACAACGAAACCACCAACTCAGCAGCAGCCCACAACTGGAGGATACATCCACATCTGCTGCAGCCATTTAGGAAACTATCATTTTATTGTATGACACACTATATGTATCAAACTGCCGTTTAGTGTAGTTAAGGGGCTGCTGTGATAGAAAACTGCTTCTGATCTGCAGAAGGGAATATTGTGTAGCCATTAAGGGTCTCTGACACTGATTCTTCTGCTGTTGTCATTTGACAATTATGTATTGCCTCTCTTTTAAAAACCCATGTGTGTGCACTGTGTGTACTTGTAGTTTTACTTCTTTGCCCAGCACACAAATATTCACAAGTCCACCGACGTTCTCTTAGAAATGTATGAATGCTGTTGTGTAACATGACACATTTGTGATTTCTGGTCAAGCCCATTGGTGAAGAGGCCTTCAAACTTTCAAAGACTTTCTAATATTTGCGTATATGTGCGGGTCTTCCTCTGCAACATGTTTGAGTTTCCGCACTATAAAAATCAAGTCACGGAACATTTCAAGGCAACTTTTGTAAATGTGTGAGTTTTTCTTTCAAAAGATACACAACAAACTTACTTTGCTCCTACGATTGAACTGTATGGCATCATACATCCATCTCAACATTCCTTTTTCAACCTAATCTCATGCCAGTTCCCGATGACGTCACTAAAGGTCATTTAATCAATTAGTCGTGATACGTCATGAAATGTTACATTTTTGTGACGGTATCACAAAATTAGGGATGACACGTGGGGGAGGTGGAGGAGGTACAATCGGTTCCGGTTAGTGTTATGGTTCAAAACTTAACTGCATCATGAAAATGTGACGCATATCACAAAGAAAACAAAACAAAACCTGAGATTAGGCTCTTTTTCTGCACTCCCTTTGCTGCCCATGTCCAGCTTTGTATGTCACACATCCATCTTGGCATTCTTCTTCTCATCCATCCATCCATCCATCCATCCATCCATCCATCCATCCATCCATCCATCCATCCATCCATCCATCCATCCATCCATCCATCCATCCATTTTCTTCCGCTTTATCCAGAGTCGGGTCGCGGGGGCAGCAGCTCAAGCAAAGCCGCCCAGACCTCCCGATCCACACACACCTCCCCCAGCTCCTCCAGGGGAACCCCAAGGCGTTCCCAAGCCAGCTGAGAGATGTAATCCTTCCAGCGTGTCCTGGGTCTTCCCCGGGGCCTCCTCCCAATGGGATGTGCCCGGAACACCTCTCCAGTGAGGCGTCCAGGGGGCATCTGGAAAAGATGCCCGAGCCACCTCAACTGACTTCTTTCGACGTGGAGGAGCAGCGGCTCGACTCCGAGCTCCTCCCGAGTGACCGAGCTCCTCACCCTATCTCTAAGGGAGTGCCCAGCCACCCTGCGGAGGAAACTCATCTCGGCCGCTTGTACCCGCGATCTCGTTCTTTCGGTCATGAGCCAAATCTCATGACCATAGGTGAGGATCGGAACGTAGATCGATCGGTAAATCGAGAGCTTTGCCCCCCTACTCAGCTCTCTCTTCACCACGACGGTCACCACGCTGCACCAATCCATCTATCGATCTCACGCTCCATCCGTCCCTCACTCGTGAACAAGACCCTGAGATAATTAAACTCCTCCACTTGAGGCAAGGACACTCCACCGACCTGAAGAGGGCAAAGCACCTTTTTCCGGTCGAGAACCATGGCCTCGGATTTGGAGGTGCTGATCTTCATCCCGGACGCCTCACACTTGGCTGCAAACCGCCCCAGTGCATGCTGAAGGTCCTGATTTGACAAAGCCAACAGAACCACATCGTCCGCAAACAGCAGAGACGAGATTCTGTGGTTCCCAAACCAGACCCCCTCTACACCCTGGCTGCGCCTAGAAATTCTGTCCATAAAAATAATGAACAGAACCGGTGACAAAGGGCAGCCCTGACGGAGGCCAACGTGCACTGGAAACAGGTTTGTCTTACTACCGGCAATGCGAACCAAGCTCCTGCTGCGGATAGGGACCGGATAGCCCTTAGCAAAGGACCCTGAACCCCGTACTCCCGGAGCACTCCTCACAGGGTGCCCGGAGGGACACGGTCGAACGCCTTCTCCAGATCCACAAAACACATGTGGACTGGTTGGGCGAACTCCCATGAACCCTCAAGCACCCGATGGAGCGTGTAGAGCTGGACCACTGGATCATACATTCAGTTTCAATTTCTTAATTAAATTTATGACATTTATATAGCGCAAATTCACAACAAAGTTGCCCCACGGCACGTCACACAAATAAGGTCTAACCTTACCAACCCCTAGAGCAAGCACACAGACGACAGTGGTAAGGACAAATTTGAGGAAAAACCTCCAGCAGACGAGACTCGAAGGGGTGACCTGGCCAATCTGCTATTCTGCTAAGGCCATACATTCCCTTTGCTGCCCATGTCCAGCTTTGTGTCTCCAAACTTCGATCTTAATGGGTTCACAGTTTTTCAGATAGATGGAAAGAGTTTGCTTCAAAATAAATCATCCTTTCACCTACTCACTGCTTATTTAAAAATCTTCCACAAAGCTTATCTGCTTTTTGTTTTTACAACCCCAATTCCAATGAAGCTGGGAGGTTGTGTGAAAGGTAAATATAAACAGAATTCAATGTCTTGCAAATACTCTTCAACCTATATTCAATTGAATACACCACAAAGACAAGATATTTAATGTTCAAACTGACAGACTTTTTTGTTTTTGAGCAAATATTTGCTCATTTTGAAATGGATGCCTGTGACACATTTAAAAAAAGCTGGGACAGGGGCAACAAAAGACTGAGAAAGTTGATGAATGCTCAAAGAACACCTGTTTGGAACATTCCACAGGTGAACAGGTTAATTGGAAACAGGTGAGTGTCATGATTGGGTATAAAAGGAGCATTCCCAAAAGGCTCAGCTGTTCCCAAACAAAGATGGGGCGAGGATCACCACTTTGTGAACAACTGCATGAAAAAATAGTCCACCAGTTTAAGAACAATGTTTCTCAACATTCAATTGCAAGGAATTTAGGGATTGCATCATCTACAGTCCATAATATAATCAGAAGATGCAGAGAATCTGGAGAACTTTCTACATGTGAGCAGCAAGGCCGAAAACAATATTGAATGCCCGTGACCTTCGATCCCTCAGGCGGCACTGCATTATAAACCGACATCATTGTGTAAAGGATCTTACCGCGTGGGCTCAGGAACACTTCAGAAGACCACTGTCAGTTAACACAGTTCGTCGCTACATCTACAAGTGCAAGTTAAAACTCTACTACGCAAAGCAAAAGCCATACATCAACAACATCCAGAAATGCCCCCGCCTTCTCTGGGCCCGAGCTCAGTTGAAATGGACAGACGCAAAGTGAAAAAATGTGCTGTGGTCTGATGAGTCCACGTTTCAAATTGTTTTTGGAAACCGGCCAAAAGAGGAAACAGACCATCCAGATTGTTACCAGCACAAAGTCCAAAAGCCAGCATCTGTGATGGTATAGGGGTGTGTTAGTGCCCATGGCATGGGCAACTTACTACCCATCTGTGATGGCACCATCAATGCTGAAAGGTACATCCAGGTTTTGGAGCAACACATGCTGCCATCCAAGCAATGTGTTTTTCAGGGACGTCCCTGCTTATTTCAGCAAGACGATGCCAAACCACATTCTGCACGTGTTACAACAGTGTGGCTTCGTAGTAAAAGAGTGCAGGTACTAGACTGGCCTGCCTGCAGTCCAAACCTGTCATCCATTGAAAATGTGTGGCGCATTATGAAGCGCAAAATACGACAGTGGAGACCCCGGACTGTTGAACAACTGAAGTTGTACATCAAGCAAGAATGAGAAAGAATTCCACCTACAAAGCTTCAACAATTAGTGTCCTCAGTTCCCAAACGCGTATTGAGTGTTGTTAGAAGGAAAGGTGATGTAACACAGTCGTAAACATACCACTGTCCCAGCTTTTTTTAAAATGAGCAAATATTTGTACAAAAACAATAAAGTTTATCAGTTTGAACATTAAATATCTTGTCTTTGTGGTGTATTCAGTTGAATATAACTTAAAGAGGATTTGCAAATCATTGTATTCTGTTTTTATTTACATTTTACACAATGTCCCAACTTCATTGGAATTGCGGTTGTACAGATTTCCGTCATATGAGGTATTCATGCTTCTGCCAGACACTTGGTCAGTTCTGTGGCCGTGCATTTGTCTGGCCGCTGTCATTGCGACTCATCCTTTCACAGTCCTCCGCATGGTTTATGGAGTGAGTGTAGGTGTTTTTCAGAGTTCACTGGGTCAAGGCTACTTCAATCCAGCCTCAAAGAGAATCCACACCTGACAAGATAAGCCAGGTGATATCCTGTCTTTGTGCTGTGCAGTGCTCCACATAAGACCTGCAGCACCTGCGTGGAGAAGGGATGAGGGAGAAAATGGATTTTTAAAAAGAAAGACATGAGAACAATGCAAGAAATGGTCTTGATCAGCACAGAGGTAAAAGTGTTCTGCTTTGCTTTGATCCACCTGTGGAACCATTGGTTATTTTCTTTGGTGTGGCTTAGTGTTGGTGTGGTGCAACAGAATTTATAACAAATAGCAATCACATGCAACTTATTTATATTTATTCATCAGTGTTAAATATCACCGAAGACCTTGTTCCCCTTAAAGGAAAAGAAAACCCACTATCAATTAACGATTGATGCATATCAATGAAAATATGGAGCTCTTACAACTGAAATATCCACCTCTGAAAGTTGGCATTTAAGCAGAAATCCACGATTTCATAAATGCCACCACTGACACAATTTTAACCAATCAGAAAACAACCCAGATCACTTACGGCACTGCTGTGATGTAGCATGGGCACCCAAAGCTACACATGGTGACCACGCGCTGATGTAAAAGTCCTCTCTCTCTCCCTCCCTCCCTCGCTCTCTCCCTCCCTCTCTCTCTCCATCCCTCCCTCTCTCTGTCTCTCCCTCGCTCACCATTTTCCTGCTGAGCAAACCCAAAGCCCTTCAACTGTAAAATAAACTAAATTCCTAAATGTATCATCAGTGGCGCTCACGGGATTAACTCTGGTTAAACACTGATAGTCCATGGGCTAGGGTGGGTTACCATCCACCCCCCACCCCCCAGGACTCATCGCCATTGGTGTTTTTTGATGCTCTAGGGTATATAAAAGAAGACTAAAGACGTTAACAGTGAAAATTTTGGGATGCAACCACCCTTCTGATAGAAATTCTAGAGTAACCCTCAAGAGATTACCCAAAAATGCAAAAATGTGTGTTTTTTAAACCTAACATTGTAACTTCCTCATACCTTTATTGTTAACAGCAGGAAAAAAAATGTTGATTTGCCTCTATGTGGACACCTTTTGGATGTACAAAACAACAAACTAAATTTAAAAATCTCATCTACTTAAGACACAGTAGCTGTTTTACAAAATACTGTCTATTCGTTAACTTATAGTTGCAGTTTTGACAAAAATATAACCCAAAAGTTTTTTTGGCAGCTACTTGTACCTACAATTTGGGATTTTATTGACTTTAGGTCTTGAGTACAATGTCTTGGGAACAATTTAAGCCATTAATGACTTTCCTGTGATGTACTCGTATTTTGACACATTTACAGCCAATATGTAAACCACACCCCCATTCTGGTTTTTACAGTAAACTATTATCATATCACAATTAAGCCTATTTAGGTGAATTCTGGTATAAACTTTTTATTACTGCTGTTCTGATCACTTTATAAATGACAAAACCATTCAAATGAAAAGCATTTATCAACAAATTAAATATGGCTGCCATGTAAATACAGATTATTTATTATACTGACAATAGCTTTTAACAGACAGAGGTTCTGTGTAAGCAATATCATATGTTTTACATCCTGACAATAGAGCATTGTGTTTGCATCTCTTACTCTAAACACTATACTGCCCACAATTAAAGTGAATACAGCTGCATAAAAGGTTACTGAACAAGGGGAGGTGATGGTCTAGTGGTTAAAGTGTTGGGCTTGAGACCAGAAGATCATGGGTTCAAATCCCCGCCTGACTGGAAAATCACTAAGGGCCCTTGGGCAAGGCCTTTAATCCCCTATTGCTCCCGGTGTGTAGTGAGCGCCTTGTATGGCAGCACCCTGACATTGGGGTGAATGTGAGGCATAACTGTAAAGCGCTTTGAGCATCTGATGCAGATGGAAAAGCGCTATATAAATGCAGTCCATTTACCATTTTACCAAAATGCTATGGTAACTAGAAAAAATAGAACATAATTATTATACAACAGTTACACATATGAATAAAAGCATGACTTGGGCAAAACTACATTAATCATAAAGTCATCATATGCCTCTTCTTGTGCCTGGTCAATATCTTCATCAGAGTCACTAGTGTTTTCATCAATATAAAAGTCTACAAGACTTTTTGGCAGTATTTCCTCATCAGTCCACAGAGGCTCACTTCCTCCCTGCCAAAGTAGCCTGTGGCAGCATGTAAAGAGGGTAAACTACCAAGATGGCATTTGGAAAAAGTCACACATTTCATTGCCTGAATTACTAACCCCTTCTGAAGCAAACGGCCGGGAGATGAAAGATGGGCATTTGGAGCCTCTGTGGACTGATGAGGAAATACTGCCAAAAAGTCTTGTAGACATTTATATTGATGAAAACACTAGTGACTCTGATGAAGATATTGACCAGGCACAAGAAGAGGCATATGGTGACTTTGAAGAAGATCTTTATGATTAATGTAGTTTTGCCCAAGTCATGCTTTTATTCATATCTGTAACTACTGTATAATAATTCTGTTCTATTTTTTATAGTTCTATTTTTATTATATTCTATTTTTATTTTTATATGTTCTATTTTCTATTTTTTATAAGACTAAAGATGTTAGCTTTAGTCTTCTTTTATATACCCTAGAGCATCAAAAACACCAATGGCGATGAGTCCTGGGGGGGGGGGGGGGGTGCACGGTAACCCACCCTAGCCCACGGACTATGAAGGATTTTGGTGGAGGTTCTCCCATGCAGTGGAAAGAAAGTGAATCTCTGTTTGGCTGTCCTCCTCAGCTGTGTGTTTCACAGCCTTGGGACGTTGAAGCTGCTGATTTTCAGTAACAATTCAGTACATTTTTTGGGGAAAATCCATGCCCTGCGGCACAGACCATTTGAACCTGAGAGCCGGGTGGAAATTTGCCATTACCGGTGGATTAAAACCCGTCTCTGGTGCAGTGCATGGAAGAAACCACTCGCCTTCAGCGCAGAAACTTCCCACTCCCCCTCCTCTCCTCTCCTCCCATTCAGCAATAAAAAGCAGAGATCAGGCAGCACGAGAGAGGTTTCACAGACGTGGTTTCTCTCCAGTGTCGGAAAATCCCACAGGTTGGATTGGGAAATTCTGATTCTGAATTACGTTGGTATCGGAACCCAATAGCGAGCCGGGATGTTGTTTGCCACTTATCATGCTTTGCCCCTTCTATACTGAAGAGCGACACTCGTGGAGTTGTGACCCTCTGTGCCCATGTGATTTCACACATTGCTGTTATAGCAGCAAAGATGGCTGCCTGCTGGTGGCTTTAGACCAGCCATACAAAAACACTCTTAACTTTAACATAAATGATCACACATGCCTACAGCTTTTCTTTTTTTTATATACTTGTTTTTTATTGGTTTTCACAAATTATAACAAACGATACAAAATACACAGAACAATTGGTCACTTGTCATCAATATACATTGTCCATTTTTCCCAAAAGTCTTCGTGTTTAGCTTCTTGCAACCTTAAAATAAAAGTAAGTCTTTCCATACTGGGCTCTCAATATCATAATCTACCAACCCAGTCATAAATTATCAGTGGATTTTGTTTTCATTTAAAGCTACAGTTTATAGGATTTAGGGGCGTTTATTAGCATAAATGTAATATCGCATCCATAACCATCTGTTCATTAGTGTAAAATTACCTGAAACAGCAAATCAATGTGTTTTCATGGGCTTAGAATGAGCCCCTTATTAACATGAGAGCAGGCCCCTCCCCCAAAGGCCGTCCTGTTGCACCCCATATTGATATAGTAAATCAAAAAGGACATCACCTGAGTTGTTCTTGTGCTTTCCTTTTGCTTAATGCTGACGAATTATACCTTAAGTGTAGTTTTTCTGCCTGACTGATTGTTTCCTTTTTTTTTTCTCTGTCCGAGATGTGGCTGGATCCAAGTGTTGGATTGGATGATTTCTGTTGTGGATGCGGGAAGTACTCTGCTGTAGGAACAGATCCAATGAGCGGCTCAATGATTCCCTTGCCCCCACCTCCCTGACGGTGGACTAGACGCCTGCATGGACTCTTGTCAATTGTGTTGTGTTGTATTCTGTATTGTAAACGTTTTTGGTGGAATCGCCTAAGCAGTGAGTCAGCCTGGACTGGGCCGTCAGTTGTTGTGGACAAGCAGCAGGTGATCTGAGAGTCAAGTCTGTCTGACAGGACAGTGAGCGGTGCACCGCATTACTATATGACAGGCCAACAGTCCGACAAATATGCCACTTTCAGTCATGTATCAGTAGAAATACGCCATACCAAATGCCGTTTGGCCAGTTATCACAGCGCCTTTCTTCTTTTTTTTTTAGAAAATATGTTTATCTGCTTGTTGATTTTAGCCATTTCAAGCTCCTGTTATAAGACAGTGATTGTAGTGCAGTAGTAGAGTTTCCTTCTAGTAATCAGAGTGTGTGGGTTCAAATCCCGTGAGTGGCATCTTTTTTTTGTTTTTTTGTTTTTTTTAACCAGGGTTGTTTAACCACGGGGTTCTGTATTGTGTCCCCTTTTTTGTATTATTTATATCAACCTAGTGATATTCAGTAATTATACAGCTGGTTTTTATTTTATTTTCCTCCACGTCAGTGGTGTGATGTGGTGCACCTCGTCCCATGGAACACAGTGCGAGCAGCTGCAGCTGCTTACACCATCACATGCACAGACCGTCACAACGGGATAGTGCACGCCTGCCTGTTGGCACGTTTTGTGGTTCGCTCATACAAGCTGTTTCGCCGTGAATCGCCCTGAGTTGTACGTATTCGCACTATGTGTGAAGGGGCCCTTACCACTGTCCCTGTGTGCCTGCTCTAGGGGTTGGTGAGGTTAGACCTTACTTGTGTGAAGCAGCTTTTTTGTGATTTGGTGCTATATAAACTAAATAAATTGAAAGTGAATTGACATATTTATTCTGTCTTTTGCATTTTGCAGCATTTATGAAAGCTTGCTTGAAAGCTTTGTGAAAAGTGGCTCCCTGATACACTGTCTACTGGCTGCTAGTGCAGACTAACACGTTTGAGAACCCTCATTTTTATGAAATGAAGGATCCTATATAATGCTTGTCATAAGAGGTTGAGGGAGCACGAATCCCCATCGATAGAGAAGTGAAAGCATGAAAGAAAGCAAAAACTGGTGACTGGTGATGACATGAAATCTGCAACCTCATCACTAGATGACACTAAATCCAACACAATGTAGCTTTAAAACGACTAAAGAGATAATAAATAAATAAATGTGTCTATTCCCTTCTGTTCATTAAAATGATTTTAGTTTGCATTGGTGCTTTAAACAGTTTGAAGTTCTGTGAACATGCTTTAAATACTACTACTATTACTATGTCGGCGCTGGCCAGTAGTCAGTCTGTGTTTTTCTTTGCCCAGAATAAATGGACCATGCAGCACCTGTTTCTAATAGAAGGGTTTGGAGGGAAAGGTCGGTGTGGGAGGTTTTGGGAGAAGAAACGAGAGAGGAGAACGGGCAGATCTGGAAACAACAACTAAAGGTGGACATGTGATTGACAAATAGATAAAAGAGAAGTTTCAGCTGCAAATTACAGAGGGGATGATGAAGGATGAACGACAAATGAGTCGGGAAATGTGGAACAAATGCTGGGTTGTGGGTGAAAGAGTGAGGAAGTCATGGAGGGGAAAGGTCAGAGGTTATCGCTGCACCGCAAAGTGATGCCTTACAGTCCATGTGGTGAAATGTATTGGAAGTCAGCCGAGGTGTTGCCTGTGAAGGGTCTAAAGAACAGCTGATGCAAACACGGACAAATCGTCTTTTCTGTGTCAGAAAAAAAAGTGTTTCTGTAAGTTCTGGAGCATCTTCAGCACTCACTGCCAGCGACTGTACAAGCTTCACTGCACTGGAGGAAAGAATGCTTCACCATGACTGCAGAAGAGGACTTTTGTCATTTTCAGTACAAAGCCTTTATTGATTTATCATGTGTAGTGCACGGAACACTTATCATCCTGGAATACAAGCACCCCCTTCAAGATAGAAATGTTTGACTGAAGTGATCAAAACAAAGTGTAAATGCAGTGATATTTCATTTTGCCCTTGGTTCTGGACAGCAACCACCCAGGCAGATAACTGATCCATTCCTGCTTCTAGAAAGTGACCATCTATCTGCCACAACCAGGTGAAACACGGGCGTTCCCTTAACCTTCTCCAGGTGCCAGGTCTTCAACACCGAGACACCTGTGTGCTGGATCATGCTCAGAGCAACGCATCACATGTTCATTTGAAACAGTCATTCCAGTGGTATCAAAGAGACCTAGTACCAAAGATCTCTGGTCTTCTATCCCAGCAGTCATGGGGTGTGAGGTGGAGTACATCCTGAACAGGATGCCATTCTATCACAGGACCGAATATAGACAGACAAACACGTTCACACCTGCATGCACACCTATGGACAGTTTAAAGTTTTCCCAGTGAGATCAGATTTTAAGGTTCTGCTACTAACCTATAAAATTGTTCACGGCCTGGCACCTTCCTACCTACCTGACCTATCAATCAATCAATCAACTTTTTTTTTATATAGCGCCAAATCACAACAAACAGTTGCCCCAAGGCGCTTTATATTGTAAGGCAAGGCCATACAACAATCATGAAAAACCCCAACGGTCAAAACGACCCCCTGTGAGCAAGCACTTGGCAACAGTGGGAAGGAAAAACTCCCTCTTAACAGGAAGAAACCTCCAGCAGAACCAGGCTCAGGGAGAGGCAGTCTTCTGCTGAGACTGGTTGGGGCTGAGGGAAAGAACCAGGAAAAAGACATGCTGTGGAGGGGGGCAGAGATCGATCACTAATGATTAAATGCGGAGTGATGCATACAGAGCAAAAAGAGAAAGAAACAGTGCATCATGGGAACCCCCCCACAGTCTACGTCTAAAGCAGCATAACAAAGGGATAGTCCAGGGTCACCCGATCCAGCCCTAACTATAAGCCTTAGCGAAAAGGAAAGTTTTAAGCCTAATCTTAAAAGTAGAGAGGGTATCTGTCTCCCTGATCTGAATTGGGAGCTGGTTCCACAGGAGAGGAGCCTGAAAGCTGAAGGCTCTGCCTCCCATTCTACTCTTACAAACCCTAGGAACTACAAGTAAGCCTGCAGTCTGAGAGCAAAGCGCTCTATTAGGGTGATATGGTACTACGAGGTCCCTGAGATAAGATGGGACCTGATTATTCAAAACCTTATAAGTAAGAAGAAGAATTTTAAATTCTATTCTAGAATTAACAGGAAGCCAATGAAGAGAGGCCAACACGGGTGAGATATGCTCTCTCCTGCTAGTCCCCGTCAGTACTCTAGCTGCAGCATTTTGAATTAACTGAAGGCTTTTTAGGGAACTTTTAGGACAACCTGATAATAAAGAATTACAATAGTCCAGCCTAGAGGAAATAAATGCATGAATTAGTTTTTCAGCATCACTCTGAGACAAGACCTTTCTGATTTTAGAGATATTGCGTAAATGCAAAAAAGCAGTCCTACATATTTGTTTAATATGCGCTTTGAATGACATATCCTGATCAAAAATGACTCCAAGATTTCTCACAGTATTACTAGAGGTCAGGGAAATGCCATCCAGAGTAAAGATCTGGTTAGACACCATGCTTCTAAGATTTGTGGGGCCAAGTACAATAACTTCAGTTTTATCTGAGTTTAAAAGCAGGAAATTAGAGGTCATCCATGTCTTTATGTCTGTAAGACAATCCTGCAGTTTAGCTAATTGGTGTGTGTCCTCTGGCTTCATGGATAGATAAAGCTGGGTATCATCTGCGTAACAATGAAAATTTAAGCAATACCGTCTAATAATACTGCCTAAGGGAAGCATGTATAAAGTGAATAAAATTGGTCCTAGCACAGAACCTTGTGGAACTCCATAATTAACTTTAGTCTGTGAAGAAGATTCCCCATTTACATGAACAAACTGTAATCTATTAGACAAATATGATTCAAACCACCGCAGCGCAGTGCCTTTAATACCTATGACATGCTCTAATCTCTGTAATAAAATTTTATGGTCAACAGTATCAAAAGCAGCACTGAGGTCCAACAGAACAAGCACAGAGATAAGTCCACTGTCCGAAGCCATAAGAAGATCATTTGTAACCTTCACTAATGCTGTTTCTGTACTATGATGAATTCTAAAACCTGACTGAACCTCTTCAAATAGACCATTCCTCTGCAGGTGATCAGTTAGCTGTTTTACAACTACCCTCTCAAGAATCTTTGAGAGAAAAGGAAGGTTGGAGATTGGCCTATAATTAGCTAAAATAGCTGGGTCAAGAGATGGCTTTTTAAGTAATGGTTTAATTACTGCCACCTTAAAAGCCTGTGGTACATAGCCAACTAACAAAGATAAGTTGATCATATTTAAGATTGAAGCATTAAATAATGGTAGGACTTCCTTGAGCAGCCTGGCAGGAATGGGGTCTAACAAACATGTTGATGGTTTGGATGAAGTAACTAATGAAAATAACTCAGACAGAACAATCGAAGAGAAACAGTCTAACAAAATACCGGCATCACTGAAAGCAGCCAAAGATAACGATACATCTTTGGGATGGTTATGAGTAATTTTTTCTCTAATAGTCAAAATTTTGTTAGCAAAGAAAGTCATGAAGTCATTACTAGTTAAAGTTAATGGAATACTCAGCTCAATAGAGCTCTGACTCTTTGTCAGCCTGGCTACAGTGCTGAAAAGAAACCTGGGGTTGTTCTTATTTTCTTCAATTAGTGATGAGTAGAAAGATGTCCTAGCTTTACGGAGGGCTTTTTTATAGAGCAACAAACTCTTTTTCCAGGCTAAGTGAAGATCTTCTAAATTAGTGAGACGCCATTTCCTCTCCAACTTACGGGTTATCTGCTTTAAGCTACGAGTTTGTGAGTTATACCACGGAGTCAGACACTTCTGATTTAAAGCTCTCTTTTTCAGAGGAGCTACAGCATCCAAAGTTGTCTTCAATGAGGATGTAAAACTATTGACGAGATACTCTAACTCCCTCACAGAGTTTAGGTAGCTACTCTGCTCTGTGTTGGTATATGACAATAGAGAACATAAAGAAGGAATCATATCCTTAAACCTAGTTACAGCGCTTTCTGAAAGACTTCTAGTGTAATGAAACTTATTCCCCACTGCAGGGTAGTCCATCAGGGTAAATGTAAATGTTATTAAAAAATGATCAGACAGAAGGGAGTTTTCAGGGAATACTGTTAAGTCTTCTATTTCCATACCATAAGTCAAAACAAGATCTAAGATATGATTAAAGTGGTGGGTGGACTCATTTACTTTTTGAGCAAAGCCAATAGAGTCTAATAATAGATTAAATGCAGTGTTGAGGCTGTCATTCTCAGCATCTGTGTGGATGTTAAAATCGCCCACTATAAGTATCTTATCTGAGCTAAGCACTAAGTCAGACAGAAGGTCTGAAAATTCACAGAGAAACTCACAGTAACGACCAGGTGGACGATAGATAATAACAAATAAAACTGGTTTTTGGGACTTCCAATTTGGATGGAAAAGACTAAGAGACAAGCTTTCAAATGAATTAAAGCTCTGTCTAGGTTTTTGATTAATTAATAAGCTGGAATGGAAGATTGCTGCTAATCCTCCGCCCCGGCCCGTACTACGAGCATTCTGACAGTTAGTGTGACTCGGGGGTGTTGACTCATTTAAACTAACATATTCATCCTGCTGTAACCAGGTTTCTGTTAGGCAGAATAAATCAATACGTTGATCAATTATTATATCATTTACCAACAGGGACTTAGAAGAGAGAGACCTAATGTTTAATAGACCACATTTAACTGTTTTAGTCTGTGGTGCAGTTGAAGGTGCTATATTATTTTTTCTTTTTGAATTTTTTTGCTTAAATAGATTTTTGCTGGTTATTGGTGGTCTGGAAGCAGGCACCGTCTCTACGGGGATGGGGTAATGAGGGGATGGCAGGGGGAGAGAAGCTGCAGAGAGGTGTATAAGACCACAGCTCTGCCTCCTGGTCCCAACGCTAGACAGTCACAGTTTGGAGGATCCAAGAAAATTGGCCAGATTTCTAGAAATGAGAGCTGCTCCATCTAAAGTGGGATGGATGCCGTCTCTCCTAACAAGACCAGGTTTTCCCCAGAAGCTTTGCCAATTATCAATGAAGCCCACCTCATTTTTTGGACACCACTCAGACAGCCAGCAATTCAAGGAGAACATGCGGCTAAACATGTCACTCCCGGTCTGATTGGGGAGGGGCCCAGAGAAAACAACAGAGTCCGACATTGTTTTTGCAAAGTTACACACCGATTTAATGTTAATTTTAGTGACCTCCGATTGGCGTAACCGAGTGTCATTACTGCCGACGTGAATTACAATCTTACCAAATTTACGCTTAGCCTTAGCCAGCAATTTCAAATTTCCTTCAATGTCGCCTGCTCTGGCCCCCGGAAGACAATTGACAATGGTTGCTGGTGTCGCCAACTTCACATTTCTCAAAACAGAGTCGCCAATAACCAGAGTTTGATCCTCGGCGAGTGTATCGTCGAGTGGGGAAAAACGGTTAGAGATGTGCACGGGTTGGCGGTGTACACGGGGCTTCTGTTTAGGGCTACGCTTCCTCCTCACAGTCACCCAGTCGGCCTGCTTTCCCGACTGCACGGGATCCGCCAGGGGGGAACTAACGGTGGCTAAGCCACCTTGGTCCGCACCGACCACAGGGGCCTGTCTAGCTGTAGAATTTTCCACGGTGCGGAGCCGAGTCTCCAATTCGCCCAGCCTGGCCTCCAAAGCTACGAATAAGCTGCACTTATTACAAGTACCATTACTGCTAAAGGAGGCCGAGGAACAGCTAAACATTTCACAACCAGAGCAGAAAAGTGCGGGAGAGACAGGAGAAGCCGCCATGCTAAATCGGCTAAAAGCTAGTAGCTACGCAACCTAGTGGATTTCTAAAAACACTCAAAGTGAATAATGTGTAAATAATTTAGAGGTGATTCAGCAGAAGGAGTGCTTTAGTTAAGGCACCAGACAGGCCATGAAGCAGCACAAGTAACGCACGGCAACAGCGAACGCACGACAACGGTGCAAAAATAAAATAAAAATCCACTAGACAGGCTGCGGAGCAGCACAGGTAACACACGACAACGGTGGTAAAAAAAAAAATAAAAATAAAATAAAAATCCACTAGACAGGCCGTGGAACAGCACAGGTAACGCACGACAACGGTGGTAAAAAATAAAATAAAAATCCACTAGACAGGCTGCGGAGCAGCACAGGTAACGCACGACAATGGTGGTAAAAAAAATAAAAAATAAATAAAAATAAAATAAAAATCCACTAGATAGGCCGTGGAACAGCACAGGTAACACACGACAACGGTGGTAAAAAATAAAATAAAAATCCACTAGACAGGCTGCGGAGCAGCACAGGTAACGCACGACAATGGTGGTAAAAAAAATAAAAAATAAATAAAAATAAAATAAAAATCCACTAGATAGGCCGTGGAACAGCACAGGTAACACACGACAACGGTGGTAAAAAATAAAATAAAAATCCACTAGACAGGCTGCGGAGCAGCACAGGTAACGCACGACAATGGTGGTAAAAAAAATAAAAAAATAAATAAAAATAAAATAAAAATCCACTAGACAGGCCGTGGAACAGCACAGGTAACGCACGACAACGGTGGTAAAAAATAAAATAAAAATCCACTAGACAGGCTGCGGAGCAGCACAGGTAACGCACGACAATGGTGGTAAAAAAATAAAAAAATAAATAAAAATAAAATAAAAATCCACTAGATAGGCCGTGGAACAGCACAGGTAACACACGACAACGGTGGTAAAAAAAAAAATAAAAATAAAATAAAAATCCACTAGACAGGCTGTGGAGCAGCACAGGTAACACACGACAACAGTGGTAGAAAATAAAATAAAAATCCACTAGACAGGCTGCGGAGCAGCACAGGTAACACACGACAACGGTGGTAAAAAAAAAAATAAAAATAAAATAAAAATCCACTAGACAGGCCGTGGAACAGCACAGGTAACGCACGACAACGGTGGTAAAAAATAAAATAAAAATCCACTAGACAGGCTGCGGAGCAGCACAGGTAACGCACGACAATGGTGGTAAAAAAAATAAAAAAATAAATAAAAATAAAATAAAAATCCACTAGATAGGCCGTGGAACAGCACAGGTAACACACGACAACGGTGGTAAAAAATAAAATAAAAATCCACTAGACAGGCTGCGGAGCAGCACAGGTAACGCACGACAACGGCGGCAAAAAATAAAATAAAAATCCACTAGACAGGCTGCGGAGCAGCACAGGTAACGCACGACAATGGTGGTAAAAAAATAAAAAATAAATAAAAATAAAATAAAAATCCACTAGATAGGCCGTGGAACAGCACAGGTAACGCACGACAACGGTGGTAAAAAATAAAATAAAAATCCACTAGACAGGCTGCGGAGCAGCACAGGTAACGCACGACAACGGTGGTAAAAAATAAAATAAAAATCCACTAGACAGGCTGTGGAGCAGCACAGGTAACGCACGACAACGGTGGTAAAAATAAAATAAAAATCCACTAGACAGGCTGTGGAGCAGCACAGGTAACGCACGACAACGGTGGTAAAAAATAAAATAAAATCCACTAGACAGGCTGTGGAGCAGCACAGGTAACGCACGACAACGGTGGTAAAAAATAAAATAAAAATCCACTAGACAGGCTGTGGAGCAGCACAGGTAATGCACGACAACGGTGGTAAAAAATAAAATAAAAATCCACTAGACAGGCTGCGGAGCAGCACAGGTAACGCATGACAACGGTGGTAAAAAATAAAATAAAAATCCACTAGACAGGCTGTGGAGCAGCACAGGTAACGCACGACAACGGTGGTAAAAAATAAAATAAAAATCCACTAGACAGGCTGCGGAGCAGCACAGGTAACGCACGACAACGGTGGTAAAAAATAAAATAAAAATCCACTAGACAGGCTGTGGAGCAGCACAGGTAACGCACGACAACGGTGGTAAAAAATAAAATAAAAATCCACTAGACAGGCTGCGGAGCAGCACAGGTAACGCACGACAACGGTGGTAAAAAATAAAATAAAAATCCACTAGACAGGCTGCGGAGCAGCACAGGTAACGCACGACAACGGTGGTAAAAAATAAAATAAAAATCCACTAGACAGGCTGTGGAGCAGCACAGGTAACGCACGACAACGGTGGTAAAAAATAAAATAAAAATCCACTAGACAGGCTGTGGAGCAGCACAGGTAACGCACGACAACGGTGGTAAAAAATAAAATAAAAATCCACTAGACAGGCTGTGGAGCAGCACAGGTAACGCACGACAACGGTGGTAAAAAATAAAATAAAAATCCACTAGACAGGCTGCGGAGCAGCACAGGTAATGCACGACAACGGTGGTAAAAAATAAAATAAAAATCCACTAGACAGGCTGCGGAGCAGCACAGGTAACGCACGACAACGGTGGTAAAAAATAAAATAAAAATCCACTAGACAGGCTGTGGAGCAGCACAGGTAACGCACGACAACGGTGGTAAAAAATAAAATAAAAATCCACTAGACAGGCTGTGGAGCAGCACAGGTAACGCACGACAACGGTGGTAAAAAATAAAATAAAAATCCACTAGACAGGCTGTGGAGCAGCACAGGTAACGCACGACAACGGTGGTAAAAAATAAAATAAAAATCCACTAGGCAGGCTGTGGAGCAGCACGACAACAGTGCTAAAAAATGAAATAAAAATAAAAACGAAAGCGTTAGGAAGCTAGTTAGCTTGCCAACGCTGATGAAAGTTAGCTGATAAAAGTGCTCCGTCGCGATGTTTCGACCGATTAGAGGTCTTCTTTAGGCGTTGGAGCACGGTGAAAAAGTAAAAAAAAAAAAAAAAAAAAAAAAAAAAAAAAAAAAGTAAAAAAGTCTTGAAAAAGACTGTTAATTCAAAGAACTCAAACAGCTCAGTTCAAACAGCTAACAGATACAGCAGAACACCGCTGTGCTCCGGAACCAAGCAGAACAAAGAACAAAGTTAGACAGCGTATTAGTCAGCAGAGAAATTACCTTGGAATTGAAATTACCTAATTAAACCCTACGTACCGGCCCGGTCTTTGCTTTCTCAGGGTGCAGGACTACATTGTGTTCCTCTGGTGAATAAAAAGCCTGTGGGTCACAGAGCTTTCTTTTATTGTGCCCCTGTTCTGTGGAATGATCTCCCTGCGTCAATAAAACAGTCAGATTCTGTGGAGACACTTATAGTTAGGGCTGGATCAGGTGACCCTGAACCATCCCTTAGTTATGCTGCTATAGACGTAGACTGCTGGGGGGTTCCCATGATGCACTGTTTCTTTCTCTTTTTGCTCTGTATGCACCACTCTGCATTTAATCATTAGTGATCGATCTCTGCTCCCCTCCACAGCATGTCTTTTTCCTGGTTCTCTCCCTCAGCCCCAACCAGTCCCAGCAGAGGACTGCCCCTCCCTGGGCCTGGTTCTGCTGGAGGTTTCTTCCTGTTAAAAGGGAGTTTTTCCTTCCCACTGTAGCCAAGTGCTTGCTCACAGGGGGTCGTTTTTGACCGTTGGGGTTTTACATAATTATTGTATGGCCTTGCCTTACAATATAAAGCGCCTTGGGGCAACTGTTTGTTGTGATTTGGCGCTATATAAAAAAATTGATTGATTGATTGATTGATTGAGACTTTCAAGTCCAGACTTAAGACGCACTTATTTTCCCTTTCGTATTGCTAGCATACTGGCATAGTATGCTACTATGGTTTTTACCATTTTAAATTAATTTTTATTAGGAAACAGAGAGTGCTGAGGCCTCAACTTTATCTAAATTCTGGGTCTTTTAGTTAAACTTAGGGCTAGTGGTGTTATGTGCAGACGCAGGTTGAGGAGCGGACCAACGTCTGACCGAACCCAGCGCTAAATAACCAGAAAGCGGTTCCACAAACAAAACAATTTTATTTCCCCTTCTGTGCAATACTTGGTGTACAACATAAAAATTTGGTTTGTCTGGCGGAGTGAAGGACGGCGCGCTCTCCAGCGCCCAAAAGGATCAAAGCCCGGCGCTTCTGGACTCAGATTCACTGCCAAACACCCCCCAGGTGGACACGACAAACTGACTCTGCGAAGGATGGAAAAGGTGAGGTAAGTCAACAGAGCTACAGCAAATATCCTTCAGAGGCACACACTATCAGCAACACATTCAGGTCTGAATTTAAGCTTTATGTAAATGAGCAGCTTCTCACAACAGGTGGAGGATCATCAGTCCGTACGCCACGGCAGTGAGAAGCAAACTGTACAATTCTCATCAATGTTCAAATATACTGCGTAACAAAATGTCAAATTACTATTAACGATCATTCAGACAATAATCACCTCTGATGTGTGCTGACAGCATGTGTCCCTCACCCGTCCTCCTTCACAGGCACAATGTGTCAAACCCTGGCGCGGTCCTCAGCGTCTCACAAACGAACGTCACAAGGTCGAGTTCCCGGCAATTCTGCTTGAACCACTCATGGCTTAAATGCAGAACGCCATCTCATTATCTGCTTCAGCTGAAAGTCTTTAAGTTTGCACGTGAGCATCATCCACAGGTGCTGCGAGTCAGTAGGCCTGCACGTGAACATCCTCCACAGGTGCAGCTAATAATGCTGATGAGGGTGAAGGACTCTTCTGCCAGCACCTTCTCCACAGACAAAAACCCAGTTTGCATACCACCTGGAGAGCAAAGAAAAGAAAACAACACAAAAACATCCAGCCAAACCCCCAACACACAACAAGTGGCCGGCAATCACCTTAGTATTTTTTTGTTTTTCTTGGTGCTTAATGCTGACAAATTATACTGTATTTGTCTTTCTGATGCCTGATTGGTTTTTTCTCTCTGTTTGAGGTGCAGCTCCATCCAGAGATGGGTGTGGTGTCTGTTTCTGTAACCCTCCAGTCCTGTGCACAACTGTGTATCATTTCTTGTATATTCGTTTTGTGAATTGTTTTGTACAGTAATTTGTGGTGGTAGCATGGCCCAAGCAGAGGGTCACCCCTTTGAGTCTGGTCTGCTTCAGGTTTCTTCCTCAGAAGGAGTTTTTCCTTAAGCCCCGGTCACAACCCACTGTGCGTTTTTTTTCGACGTACGTTTTCTGCGGATGTCACAGCCACTACGTTTTTGTGAAAACGTACGGAGGCAGTAGCAAGAGGAGGGAGGGAGTACGTTCAACGCACGTCTCTAGGAGTGTAACGATAAAGAGAGTTGACAATAAAGCAGTGTGTGTGTGTGGGGTCACTTTTCTTTTTTATGAGTGGGACCGGAGCGGCAGGTGTTTTTCGGTGTCGGCGATGCATGAGCATGTCCAGCCTGCAGCGGTCAGTTGTACGAGTGTTTACTTGCCTCGAAAAGTTACAGCTAGTTAACAGACTGAAGCTGTGGAGTGTGTGTTGCTGACGTTTGGAAATAAAGTCCAAGTTCAAGTGAGAAGCTGCGTGTTATGTGTCAACGTGGATTGAGGAGCGAACCTGCGTCAGACAGGACCCAGCGCTAAAAATAACCAGAAAGCGGTTCCAAACAAAAACTATTTATTATACACCTGTGTTTAAAAGTGTAAAAACATAAAAAAACAACGTCCCTCTGGTGGAGTGATCCGCGGCTCGCTCTCCAGCGCCCGCAAGGATTAAAGCCAGCGCTCCTGGACTTCCTACCACCGCCAAACACCCCCCAGGTGGACACGACAAACTGATTCTCTGTGAAGCAAAGAGACGGTGAGGTAAGTCAACAGATACAACTATATCTTCCAATAAACACACGCTGCCAGCAACACACTCAGGTCAGTGTCCTTTTTTTTTACTTTATGCAAATGAGCAGCTTCTCATAACAAGTGGAGGATCACTTATCCTTCACGCCACAGCAGTGAGAAGCAAACTGCGCAATTCTCTTTACAATTCCAGTATACTGTGTAACAAAACACCAAGTTACTATCAACAAGTACCTAAACACTTAATTACCTTTCGTGTGTGCTGACAGCATGTGTCCTCACCCCTCCCTGCTTCACGGGCTCGATGTGTCAAACCCAGGCGCGGTCCTCAGCGTCTCACAAACGAACGTCACAAGGTCGATTTCCCGGCAGTTCTGCTTGAATCACACATGACTTAAATGCAGAACGCCATCCAATTATCTGCTTCAGCTGCAAGTCGTCCAGGTTGCACGTGAGCACCGATCACAGGTGCTTTCCATGATGTTGATGAGGGTGAAGACTCTTCAGCCAGCACCTTCTTCACAGACAAATCAGCCCTCATGCCACCTGGAGAGCAAAGAAAAGAAAAGAACACCAAAACATCCAGCCACGCCCCCCCCAACACACAACACTGCGTTGTGCATGCAAGTCTGTCGGCCTCCATAGTATGTGGTGAGTGCCGTAATCCGTACTGCCTACGTACAGATTTGGTTAATTCAATAGTAATTGAATGAAAATGTGCTGCTTTTAATCCGTACTGAGGCAGTACTCACAACGTGCGTCATCTGTACTGCTGGTGAATCCGCAGCCTGACCGCAGTGAAAGTTCTGCATGCACTAAAACCTCTACAGTGTGTCTGCATGTGTCTGCATGTTCCTAAATTCGTACTGAGGCAGTACTTACGACGTACGGATCTCCAAATTTAGCCCACGTTTTTGCAAGAAGATTGCACGCACGTGCAAGTACGGCAGGTTGTGACCACAGCTTTACCACTGTCACCTGTGTGCTTGCTCTAGGGCAGGGGTGGGCAATCATGTGCCATAAAGGGCCGAAGCACTGCAGGTTTTCCTTGCTACCAATCATCTCAGCAGGTGATTTCATTAATGTTCAGGTGTTTCAGCAGGTGATTTCATTGACAACCAGGTGTTTATGTTCAAGGGAGAAGCTCATCAGCAACCCACCTGCTGAGGTGATTGGTTGCAAGGAAAACATGCAGTGTCTCGGCCCTCATTGCCCACCCCTGCTCTAGGGGCTGGTAAGGTTAGACCTTACTTGTGTGAAGCACCTTAAGGCAACTTTGATTTTGTGCTATATACAAGGTCTGTTAGAAAAGTATCGGACCTTTTTATTTTTTTCAAAAACCATATGGATTTGAATCACGTGTGATTGGATCAGCCAAGCTTGAACCTTCGTGCACATGCGTGAGTTTTTTCACACCTGTCGGTTACGTCATTCGCCTGTGAGCAGGCTTTGAGTGAGCACTGGTCCACCCCTCTTGTCGTTAAGGAAATGGCGGAATGATTTGGAGCTTTGCATCAATTTTTCCTGAAACTGTGAGAGACCTCCAGGTGGACACCATTCGGAAAATTAATATGGCTTTCAGGGACGATTTTATGGGGATTACACAGATTAAGGAGTGCTCCAGCCGGTTTATTGACCGCCCACAGCGTCTTTTTTTTCATGGAAAAAGAAGCGGATGAATGCGCCACCGTGCCGCTCATGGCGCGGGACAAAACCACCTCCGTGTTGGTCTCTCAGGACGGCTTTCAAGTGGATTTCAGACGGCTTCCGGTTGCTTTTCAGTTGTGTGAATATCCGAAAAATTGAGCATGAGCTGGACATGCCCCAACATGTCCTGTGAGGTTTCATCACAGCATTGTTTTGTGCCATGCGGCGCCACCGCGATGCGCGGGATTCCTCCGCTCCTCTTTCCATGACAAAAACTCCTGTAACAGTGGAATGTGCCGTTCATTTCTAAACTGGGTGCTGTCTTGTTCCGGTATGTCGTCTGACTAGCACAGGAATTGCGGAAGACGTGGACATCAGCACTTTTTCAGCACATTGAGACAGATGTGAGGAATCCCGCGCGTCGCGGCGGAGCCGCATGGCGCAAAGCAACGCCTGTCCATTTTTTGGACAGTTCACTCACCTGGCATAATTGTTTTATTATTGCTATTAACAGCTCTCCCTGCATCCTACAATCAAGTTGTATGTCTCTTTTTTCAGGACAACCTATACTTTCAAAATATATATGCTATAGTTGTGTTTTATAAGTGTAATAAAGGTTTACAATCAGAAATAAGAAAGGAAAAAGTAAAGCGGCAAAATTTTCCACACACATTTATTCAAAACACACAGCAAACTATAATAAACAACTGTTTTGACACTTTATAAAGGTAATTTGGGCTCTTGTGTGAAAGACTGTACAACAAAAAGGTTCAAACAAAAAACACAAATGCACATTTTGAACAATATATACAAAATGGTCTATGCATTTTGTTTGTCTTCATCTCAAAGCAATTTCTGTTTGCTATTACACAAATGTCACATCACAAACTTCTACTGTGAAGTTGACTGTGTGGTTGTTCTCTCCTGCTATGAAAGCAACATTCACACCTCGAGGCTCATTCAGTTTGAGGAGCGACCCCTCCCCCTCACTCCATTGATATGGTAAACAGTGCTTTATGCTGGAGCGAGAGCGCCTGCCACAGGCTTATCCAGTAACATTCACAGGAAAACTAGTCGAGCAATCCTAATACACACTGTTTGAGCACGTGAGATTGTATGAGAGGCTCTCCTTCTGCTCACTTTCACTTTCGCTGTGCGTAATGGCGCAGGGCACATTGGAGGAGCCAGGGGGCTATTCAAACGGGCCAACGAGTAACACATCACTCCTAAAAACAATCTTTGGTGTGTCACGTGAGGTGAATCTGCCCTGCGATTGGATTTTGGAAAACCATGTGACAGTGAACCAATTCTGATTGGACACTCACATTGCTCACTTCATCATACAGCTTCTATGAGGAGTACAAAGATGGTGGACGGTGGCTCGAAAGTCCGCGGAGTTAACTTTTCAGCAAAAAAAAAAAAAAGTAAGTTTCCATCTCATATCATTAAAAAGTTATTTATAATTTAGTAAAGCTTGGTCTCAGCCATTGTATATGACAGCATCGGCCCCAGAGGGTTAAATTCAGTATCAGTAATGACAGCTCCAGAGGTTTTGTACTCGGTGGGGCTACACTTAAACCAGAGTTCTCAAACTGATTCCAGAAAGGGTCACAACGGAGAGGTTTTCTTTGCAACCACCTACTCTACCAGGTGATTTCACTGATTAACTGATTCCACCTGCTCAAAGTGAAATCACCTGGTGGAGTGGGTGGTTGCAAAGAAAGCCTGCACCCTCTTGACCCTTTCTAAACACTTTATATTTAGTTTTTGCTTTCACTTTATATTTAAGTTAAAATATTTTTTCTAAAAATATCAGTTCTTTAAATTAGATGGATTTGTTATTTTTGCCCTTAACAAACTCAATAATTCAATATTGTTTAGGTTGGCTTCTATGTTTTTTGTAGGGTACATGGGGACATGATTGTGGTAAGGACATCCACATTTGTAGAAAATGTGCAAATATGCAACAGTAGTGAATACTACATACATGTTATTATTTAATAATGCAGTTACGTCAGACAAAGAGTGACCATTCAGTAATTTTATGGGTTATATCTGTGTACATGTGAAAATATGCAACTTCACATCTGTTTTTAAGTTGAGTTTTGTTCAAATTATTATTTTGCAATATGTTCCAGGGCATTTGATGTCACCTAACGAATTGGAAATTTTGTAGAATCATTTCAAGTTCAAAGGTTGTCTCAATTTCATGTTATAAATGCTTGCATAGAACATTTGCTTTAACTAACAATGAAAACCATGTAGTGAAATGCCTTCTTTATGTAGCGGGATGAAAGTCCCGGGTCCCAATTGAAAAGACGTTCCCGCTAGCTTGGCTAACGGGGAGTTCCCCTTTGGCTGACCTGGTGGTGCGAGCCGCGTGGGTTCGATCCCCACCGTCGTCCCGGCCACAAAGGTCCTGCTGCTTCATTTATGATACTGTGGATGGTATTTGATAACGTAGATTACTATTTTTATGTTGCAGGTTGTTTTCAGTGAATATCTTGAAAAATGACAGAGCAATGTCATTTACAAATATATCTATATTTTAAATTACACTCAACAAAATATAAACGCAACACTTTTGGTTTTGCTCCCATTTTGTATGAGATAAACTCAAAGATCTAAAACTTTTTCCACATACACAATATCACCATTTCCCTCAAATATTGTTCACAAACCAGTCTAAATCTGTGATAGTGAGCACTTCTCCTTTGCTGAGATAATCCATCCCACCTCACAGGTGTGCCATATGAAGATGCTGATTAGACACCATGATTAGTGCACAGGTGTGCCTTAGACTGCCCACAATAAAAGGCATGTATTGAATGTTCAGTTCTCTACCATAAGCCATCTCCAAAGGCGTTTCAGAGAATTTGGCAGTACATCCAACCAGCCTCACAACCGCAGACCACGTGTAACCACACCAGCCCAGGACCTCCACATCCAGCATGTTCACCTCCAAGATCGTCTGAGACCAGCCACTCGGACAGCTGCTGAAACAATCGGTTTGCATAACCAAAGAATTTCTGCACAAACTGTCAGAAACCGTCTCAGGGAAGCTCATCTGCATGCTTGTCGTCCTCATCGGGGTCTCGACCTGACTCCAGTTCGTCGTCGTAACCGACTTGAGTGGGCAAATGCTCACATTCGCTGGCGATTGGCACGTTGGAGAGGTGTTCTCTTCACAGATGAATCCCAGTTCACACTGTCCAGGGCAGATGGCAGACAGCGTGTGTGGCGTCGTGTGGGTGAGCGGTTTTCTGATGTCAATGTTGTGGATCGAGTGGCCCATGGTGGCAGTGGGGTTATGGTATGGGCAGGCATCTGTTATGGACGAAGAACACAGGTGCATTTTATTGATGGCATTTTGAATGCACAGAGATACCGTGACGAGATCCTGAGGCCCATTGTTGTGCCAACATCCAAGAACATCACCTCATGTTGCAGCAGGATAATGCACGGCCCCATGTTGCAAGGATCTGTACACAATTCTTGGAAGCTGAAAATGTCCCAGTTCTTGCATGGCCGGCATACTCACCGGGCATGTCACCCATTGAGCATGTTTGGGATGCTCTGGACCGGCGTATACAACAGCGTGTACCAGTTCCTGCCAATATCCAGCAACTTCGCACAGCCATTGAAGAGGAGTGGACCAACATTCCACAGGCCACAATTGATAACCTGATCAACTCTATGTGAAGGAGATGTGTTGCACTGCATGAGGCAAATGGTGGTCACACCAGATACTGACTGGTATACCCCACCAATAAAACAAAACTGCACCTTTCAGAGTGGCCTTTTATTGTGGGCAGTCTAAGGCACACCTGTGCACTAATCATGGTGTCTAATCAGCATCTTGATATGGCACACCTGTGAGGTGGGATGGATTATCTCAGCAAAGGAGAAGTGCTCACTATCACAGATTTAGACTGGTTTGTGAACAATATTTGAGGGAAATGGTGATATTGTGTATGTGGAAAAAGTTTTAGATCTTTGAGTTCATCTCATACAAAATGGGAGCAAAACCAAAAGTGTTGCGTTTATATTTTTGTTGATTGTAAATTTCTAAATATTAAAGTCAAGTGATAAAACACAATATAAAAATGTTTACCTTAGCATACAAACACATTATTTAACTTCTAACAAATGCAGTTGGAGAAACATCTATAGTCTGCAACGTTGCACTTTTTGCTAAAGATGTCCATGTTAATGGAGCATTATATTTATTAATTACGAGGTCTGTTAGAAAACTATCTGACCTTTTTATTTTTTGCAAAAACTATATGGATTTGAATCATGTGCGTTTGCATCAGCCAAGCTTGAACCTTCGTGCGCATGCGTGAGTTTTTTCACGCCTGTCGGTTGTGTCATTCGCCTGTGAGCACGCTTTGAGTGAGCAGTGGTCCAGCCCCCTCGTCGGATTTTCTTTGCGAGGAAAATGTCTGAACGATTTGGAGCTTTGCTGCATCAAATTTTTCCAGAAACTGTGAGAGACAGCCAGGTGGAAACCATTTGGAAGATTCAGACGGCTTTCAGGGACGATTCTATGGGGATCACACAGATTAAGGAGTGTTACAACCGGTTTAAAGACGGCGCACAATGGCTGAGGGCGCGCTGTGCTCCGAGCGGCGATCGACAGGCTTAAACGACCAGCTCATTTCCAAAGTGAATGCTGTGTTGATCCGGGACATCGTCTGACTACCAGAGAAATGCCAGAAGATGTGGACATAGCACTTTTTCGGCACATTCCACTGTTACAGGAGTTTTTGTCATGGAAAGAGGAGCGGAGGAATTCGCCACGGAGCCGCTAATGGCGCGGGACAAAAGCACCTTTGTGTTGGTCTCACAGGACATGTTGTAACATGCCCAGCTCTTGCACCATTCGGAAGATTCAGACGGCTTTCGGTGGCTTTTCAGTCGTGTGACTATCCGAGAAAGTGTGGACGAGCTGGACATGCCACAACATGTCCTGTGAGGCTTCATCATGGCGTTGCTTTTTGTTCTGCGCCATGCGGCTCCGTCCCGACGCGCGAATTCCTCCGCACTTCTTTTCATGACAAAAACTCCTGTAACTGTGGAATGTGCCAAAAAAGTGCTATGTCCACATCTTCTGCCATTTCTCTGGTAGTCAGACGATGTTCCGGATCAACACAGCGTTCACTTTGGAAATGATCTGGTCGTTTCAGCCTGTCGATCGCCGCTCAGAGCGCGGCGCGCCCTCCGCCATTGTGCACCGTCTTTAAACCAGTTGTAACACTCCTTAATCTGTGTGATCCCCATAAAATTGTCCCTGAAAGCCATCTGAATTTTCCGAATGGTGTCCACCTGGCTGTCTCTCACAGTTTCTGGAAAAAGTTGATGCAGCAAAGCTGCAAATCATTCAGACATTTTCCTCGCAATGAAAATCCGACGAGGGGGTGGACCACTGCTCACTCAAAGCGTGCTCACAGGCGAATGACGCAACCGACAGCCGTGAAAAAACTCACGCATGCGCACGAAGGTTCAAGCTTGGCTGATGCAAGCACACATGATTCAAATCCATATAGTTTTTGCAAAAAATAAAAAGGTCGGATAGTTTTCTAACAGACCTCGTATTTCCTCATGCACAAAGAATTACAGTAAAATAAGAACAAAAAATATTATTACTTATGGGATGAAACAAGGACATTTTATATACCATTTGCAGAGTCCAAAACAAATAGCCAGAACCTTACCATAACACATTCTATATAGCGGCCTGTTCCTTGATGTAACTTTCATATTACGTTGACTGACTGATGGGGTTATTGTACTGAAATGGTACGAATTCACTGAAAGTACAGTAAAGAATATCTCTGTTAACAATTCTATGCTTTAAACATGTTGTATGTAGAGTCTGCTTCTTCTTTTTCTTTCAGCTGTTCCCGTTAGGGCTCGCTACAGCAGATCAGTCGTTTCCATCTCATCCTGTCCTCTGTATCTTCCTCTGTCACACCAACCACCTGCATGTCCTCCCTCAGCACATCCATAAACCTCCTCTTTGGCCTCCCTCTTCTCCTCCTGCCTAGTCGCGCCATCCTCAGCATCCTTTTTCCTATATACCCTGGGTGCCTCCTCTGCACATGTCCAAACCATCTCAATCTCACCTCTCTGACTTTGTCTCCAAACAGTCCCACCTGAGCTGTCCCTCTGATATGTTCATTCCTAATCTTGTCCATTCTTGTCACTCCCAAAGAGAATCTCAACATCTTCAGCTCTGCCACCTCCAGCTCTGCCTCCTGTCTTTTTGTTAATGCCGCCGTCTCTAAGCTGTACAACAGAGCTGGTCTCACTACTGTCTTGTAAACTTTCCTCTTCACTCTTGCTGATATTCTTCGGTCACAAATCACTCGTGCCACCTTTCTCCACCCACCCACTCCACCCTGCCTGCACTCTCTTATTCACCTCTCTACCACACTCTCCCATTCACACACATGTACTCAGTCTTGCTCCTACTGACTTTCATTCCCCTGCTCTCCAGAGCATATCGCCACCATAATTGCCTGCCTACTGCTGCCTCTGATTTTTCTTCGTTCCACATTGTTTTTGGTCATCAACCTTCTCTGTTCACCTTCACAGATGTGCGCTCACCTGTACCTTCTGCTCTCGGACTCATCATGCGTTGCTGACGGACCTGGAAGCAGGCCCAAAGGGCTCTGTTGCGGTCCTCCAAAAGCTACAGCTGACAGCGGATCGTAGAGGGTCGGTGGCACCCTCTTACGTTCCAGGACAACGAGTCTGGCTATCCACACGACACCTGCTGCTTCGTGGTGTGTCTCAGAAGATGGCTTCCAGGTTTGTTGGCCTGTTCCCTGTAGCTAACATCATTAATCCAGTCTCTGTCCATCTTCATCATCCAAGGTCCATGAGAGTAATCCCACTTTCCATGTCAGCCATCTTAAACCCACCCCTTCCAGCCCTTTGTGCCCACTTGCCGATCCCCCACCTGTCAGGTTCTTGGATTATTAGGTTGTTTTTGTGCTCTGTCTGTCTCTGGCTCTGTCTTGGGTCATCACCCTGTCAGACACTTGCTTAACCTCCAACACACTTTTAACATACTCTTCCTTTAAAATGACCCCAACACCATTTCTCTTCCTATCCTCACCATGGTACAACAACTTGAACCCACCGCCAATGCTCCTGCTCTTACTTCCCTTTCACTTGATCTTTTGCACACACAATATGTCTACCTTTCTCCTCTCCATTATATCAGCCAGCTCTCTCCCTTTACCAGTCATACTACCAACTGCTACCAGTACTACCAACATTCAAAGTCCCCACTCTCATTTCCACCCTTCTAATTTTCCTCTTCTCCCGCTGTTTGTGGAAACATTCTCCTCCTCTTCTTCTTTGTCTTCACCCAGCAGTAGTCCAATTTCCACTGGCACCCTGTTGGGCAACAGCACCAATGGCGGACGTTGTTAACCCAGGCCTCGACTGATCTGGTATGGAAATTCAATTTATAGTCTGCATAGTTGGGTTGGCTTGTTTTACGCTGGATGCCCTTCCTGACACAACCCTCCTCATTTTTCCAGGCTTGGGAGCGTCACTCAGAATGTATTGGCTGCACACCCCATGTGGCTGAGTTGTATGTAGAGTCTGCAACAGTCAAAATTTGTGAATGAAAAATGATCCATAACTTTTTTAATATGGCATATAACTTCACATAATTTCATATTCAGGGACGTCCTATAGCTACCAAAATATTATTTGTCTGAAGAAAAAGAAAAGTTGCCTTAGTTGAGCACTAAACTGACAGCCTGATTATTGTCTAGCCCCGTGATAGACTGGCTTCCAGTCCAGGGTGTACCGTGCCTCTTGAATGATTGATTGTTGTCTGGCAATGGCACTCAAGAGACAGCGCTCACAATTGAAAGTGTTGCTTAAAAATCATAATCACTGTTCTCTGTTCTTCCAGGATATGAAGGCTTGGCTTATTTGTGAATACTTACAGGCAAAACCATAAACAACTACACAGCTAGGCTATACCATAAGCTGTGCACCTTTAGGTGGTGCTCTTATTTTTCTGAATGTTGGGATGGTGTCAGGTTTTTGGATTGTTGGGTTGATTTTGTGTTCTGTCTGTCTCTGTCTTTCTGCTTGGGTTTTCTGTGTCCTGCTTTTTCTTGTCTCCCTCACTTGGCTCTTGGTGGTGGGTGTCTCTCTCTGTCTGGCCACACCCCAGTTCTGTGAGCTTCTCCGCACACCTGTGCTTGATTTGCAGTTAATCACCTGGGTGCTTTATAAGCCTCACAGTTTGCCTTTGTTCTTCACCAGATCGATGTACCTTGTGCCTTCCTTCCAGCTCAGTTCCTGTATTTTTGCCTTGCTCTGTTTGCCTCATTGTTTTTTGACTACCTGCTTGTGTACTTTGACCACGCCTTTTTGCCTGATGCTTTTGATACTGTTGCTCTGTTTGGACTGCCTTTCTGTGTACTGACCCCAGCCTGTTTACCCAGTAAACACTTTTACTCCACTGAGCTGTGTTCCTGCGTCCTGCATTTGCGTCCAGCCTGTCCTGCCTATCAAACCTGATAGATGGTATCCACTGGTTCAGATTCCTGGATGGAGTTGCTTGACAGTGACAATAAATAAATAAATAATCATGCTAGCACGCCAAAACAAATTTACTAATGAAAAAAGCCAAAAAATGTTTTAAAAAGCTTGTGTTAGGATTTACCCCAGGTCCTGGTTTTAATGCTGTCGCTTTACCAGTGTCATGTGTTAGTTTCTCCACTAGATACACCCTCTGTTATTTTTCGCACCTGGATCAGATATGTGACTGATGATTGATAGACTATTTAAACCTTGACTTTCTGTTCAGTAGTTGACAGATACTTGCGCTGCAGTTTGCATTGCATGTTCCTGTCAGGACATGGCACAAACCAGGGGGGCACAAATGCAAATTCTCCCAGCAGGTGCAGTTAGAATTAGGTTTAATCATAAAAACAGGTAGGGATTCGGTACACAAGTGGTCCAGCAGCAAGACCAAGGTACAGACAGACGGCAGGCTGAGGCTATCCAACAAATTGGCGGAGGTCAAAAACACAGCGTGGTGGCAATCAGAGATAAAGACAAAAAACATGGTCAAGGACAAAATAGGATCAAATACCGGCAGGCTAAACACGAGGCAGAACAAGGCAAGGTGCGAGGGCTAGAAAGTGAATAACATTCAACAATCTGGCAGTGAGCTGTGAGACTGTGAGGGCTTAAATAACTGGTGGTGTAATTAGTGGAACAAGACACAGGTGTCAGTGAAGGTTTTGGAAGGGGGCGTGACCAGGGAAGACAAAAGTGCAAGAGAGTGAAGGCAGGAAAACAGAGTGGAGTGATGAAAGAAAGAAAGACACATGAGCAGGTGCAAGAGTGGGAGTAAATGAAAATACAAAGCAGACAGAATCAAAATGTGAGACAAAGACATAACGGCTGGTCTAATGATATGGAGTGGGAACATACTCGGACGAGCATGAAGGAAACAGCGAACTATGAGCAAAGCTAAAACAGAATAATATATTAACAAAACCTGACAGAACTAAGTAAATGCCGGAAAACAAGGAAATCAATTATCATAATCAAAACGTAGAACTGGAGTGATACTGATTAAAATATGAAAGAAAAATCTAATAACCAATAGTGAGGTGACAGCATAAACTAAGACTACATAATGAAGAGAATGACAAAACCAGAGACTACAAAATAATGCAATAAGTAAAAGGAATTAACTGATAAGCAGTGAATGCAATAAATAACACACGGAACATAATCAGATGAGAAAACTCTTGAAGGCAAATGCTGTAATAACCATATGACGAACAGAACTAAGTTAAGACTGCAAGATGTTTAAAAGTAAACCGAACTAGTGAAATGAAATAAAGAAATGAAATAAACAGAATCAAACTAAGACTGACATGACTAAGTGACCATGAATGAACAAATACAAGGATGATGAACGGAAACAAAATCAATGATAACATGAGCATGACGAGACAGAAGACTCGATGCATGAACGTGGATTCGAGACCATACTTATGACAGAAGGCCCTAAAGGGCCGGACCATGACAGTTCCTTGAGATTGCTTGAGATCCCACAGTCTGGTTCTTCATGGACTCTTCCACGATCCAAGACCCAGACCGTTTCCAGGAGGACCAAGCCTGACTCCTCTGTGACCTTGACCGGGTCTACCTGCCGCTCCCATGCGCTTAAGACGCCGGAGCGTCCCGCAGCTGAACTTCAGGTAGCCTGGCCGACTCTCTAATTCCCATATTAGAGCGAACTGTCTTTCCTGGTGTTCCAGATGCCTTCCTGAGTGGCTCCCATGCTGCCCTGGTTCCTGGTCCCTGGATCCCTGCACAGCAAGC
This sequence comes from Thalassophryne amazonica, assembly GCF_902500255.1. Taxonomy (NCBI): domain Eukaryota; kingdom Metazoa; phylum Chordata; class Actinopteri; order Batrachoidiformes; family Batrachoididae; genus Thalassophryne; species Thalassophryne amazonica. Next base: position 22,250,334 of record NC_047106.1, read on the forward strand.
CTCCTTGGAACTCCTTGGCTGTCAGTTCAGAGTGTGGCTCTGCTTCACGCCAGTTAAGTTCCTTCTCGTCTCAGTGGGATTCCGTTCTCACTCGTTCCTGTCTGTGACTGTGCTGTGATAAAGAACTGTTACACGAACTCTTCCTAAGAACTGCATGAACTCTGATATCAAAGTGTATAGAGCCGTCTAAGTCCCGCTTAATTGGACATGTGTCACACGTGCAGTACTTGACCTCTGACCTCTGGATAGACATGATAAACTGTGGACACAATTTATGAACTGTGAACCATTCCTGAACAGTGCACCTTATTTCCTAAGAAGAGAATGTTATTTCCAAGCTGCTGAAGAATCCTGTGTTAAGCCTTTAATGAACAGTGACTGTTTTGTGGCTTCAGTGTTACGAGTGCATTCACTCACCGTCTGTATCTTCATGCACCCTAGTTCCTGGTCTCGGAGGTGAGCATTCCACCTGGTCCTTATATCTTAACCTCTTTCCTCAGTTCATCCTCAAGACTGTTTCAGGATACTGCAGCCCTTATTTTCACCGCCAGGAGGCGGGCCATCTCTCCATTCTGCAGGCACCCCAAGCGCAGCATCATTTATGTTATTTTTACCAATAAATATCTTTTCTTTTGTACTCATTCCCATGTCCTGCTCCCTAGCATTTAGGTCCATTGCCTGAAACGGTCCGGTTCCGTCCCGGACGTCTAACAATAACAGCTTCTGTTACAAGCAACATTGACCTCCAGGGGACACGGTTCCCATGCAGTTTGATATGCCTCTCTGTCTTTATTTCATTTTGCATGTTAAAAGATTCCAAAATAACCCAAAATTATTGGGGGAATACAGCATCATCAAGTTTCACCTCAGAGCAGCCAACGATTTTGCCTTTTTGACTTTGCTTGCCAAAATTATCGGAATCTGTGTAAGCTAACTGTGTATTTTGGCCCCCCCAAAAAATCTATATAATAAGCAAGTGGCCTCTTTATGAGTGCATGTGTGTGTGTGTGTGTGTGTATGTGGGGGGGGGGGGGCTTCAGTCACGCAGAAACCGGGGAGAGCTGACATTTGCCATTTGGTATGCTTATGTACTTTAGGTCAAGGATGAACGCCGCGAAAACAGAAAGTTGATAGGACAAATATTTTTGGAGAAATTATCAATTTTAGCTAACCAGTAAACAATGGATGTTGTGCTGCAGTACACCACGGGAGTTCGGGGTTTTAAAGGTTGTCATTGTGGTTCATGTCATCTGGTCTGCTTGAGGTTTCTTCTTCAGAGGGAGTTTTTCCTTACCACTGTTGCTCTGGGGGTTGGTAAGGTTAGACCTTCCTTGTGTGAAGCACCATGAGGCACCTTTGTTGTGATTTGGCACTATATAATTGAAAATAAACTGAATTGAAATTGAGTTTAGATATTGCCTGCGTGGATTTCCTCCCACAGTTAAAAAAAAATGCTTATTTTGTGTCTGCTCCATTCTCTGCCCCTGACCAAGGCAGCGTCTCTACATCTGGAGTTGGTCCCTGGGGACTGGACTGTGGCTGCTCACTGCTCCTAGTGGTAGGATTGTGTCTAACTGTAATTAGGAAGGATTAAATGCAAAGGACACATTTCATATATGTTTGTAAAATAACAGCAGGGGTGGTGGCCAAGTGGTTAATGCATTCGGTTTCAGTGTGGAAGATTCCTAGTTGAAACCCCAGCCAGCGAAAAACGTGTGCCAGTTCAATATGCAGATCCACATTGGATTTGCTGTGGTGACCCAGAATGCAAAAACAAGGGAGCAGCCAAAGGGACTTTACTTTTTATATGTATGTACATTGCAATGACAATAGTGATATATCGTTTTACTTTACTTAATGTATCGTACTTCAGTCAGCCACCAGGGGGCATTAGAGATACTTTGGGTTCAATTATCAGTACTGCTGTTAATCTTTTCTTTTCTCTTTTAACTGTGTGCAGCTGTTTGCATGTGAGACTTTGGAGCTGCTTCCTTAGCTACAGCATCATATATACACAAAACTGTTCAGGTGTGCACTCTGAGGGACGTCTGGTTCCATTTTTTAAAACCTCTTGAACGTGAAACTAAGCCCGCTGTGTCACGACGGATAAAAAGCAATGTAAAACTCTTCGTCGTGAAGGCTGCTGACAGCAAAAACAATGAATTCTTGTTTGCTCAGTTTATTACAGGTATAATGTCAAACATTTTACAAGCAGTTGCTTAAATGTTTCCATTCAGAGAGAAAATGCAACACTGAGAAACGACTAAGCTGAAAACACTTGCACAGCCCCTGTGAAAAAGGCACTGAAGTCCCACTTTTAAAAGCTTTAAAAATTTTTTTTTTTTTTTACATGCAAAGGCAGCTAGCAAAGACAGCTAGCAAACACGCCTGATGTTACACACTTCAGTAGCTACAATACATCGTGCTTCCATTTATTAGCTTATGAAGGCAATACCAGTTTACGCTGCTATCGTGTTATTTTTGATAATTAGGTAGGTTGTTGAAGTAACACTGACTGTCAAGTTAATACATGAAACATATGTACAGATTTAAAGCTATCATAACTTACTTGGAAGACAGGCTTTCACTTTGCTGTATGTTGTGTCGAGTGCATATCTTAAATATTTCCAAGATTAAGTACACCATATTGCTGCTGTTTAAATACATAATGTATCATTTAAGTTAGAATCACCATTCAATGCAAATAAAATCACAAGACAACACTGACATGGATTTTCTTCACGTCGGCAAAACGAAATGTACAAAAATCTTGTTGTTTAATGTTCTTTAAATAATAGTAATAGTAGTACATTCAAACAATAGCGTAATAGCTCCTCAGCATTAGCATCAATGTTTTAAATAGCTGGGGTTGTAGAGGTGCTTGTCAGGGACAATCTGTCATTTCAATAACCTCATATGTTCATTTAAACATTACCTTTATATCAAATACTGAAAAAAAAAAAATCCCAACATTATCACATAGTTTGTTGCCATAGTGGTGCCATTGTCATATTACTCACATAACACAAATTAGAGATAATTTCCACCCTCAAAAAGGGGAAAAAAGTGTGAAGTCTTGTAAATCATGACAGAAATTCTAAAAGTTGTAATCTCTTTGAATTTTCCACAAATTTGACAAAATGTACTTCCTGTTGAAATATCGTAGTTATGAAATACCTTTATTTCTGTGATATATCACAAAATTACAGCTATTTTTTTATTTTATTTATTTATTTTTTACTTTTTGGGTATTCTGTGGTAAATATATTTTGGTAAACAAAGTAAAAACCTATAACAAACATTGTTACTGACAACTGACAGCAGATCTTTGTGAGTTTTGCCTTACCTGTCCAGCAGATATCCACCAAAACCTTCAAGTGAAATATGTCAATTTTATTTTGAGTTCTTCCCAGTGGGATCTCTGGTGGCCTATTTTTATTAGTTGTGTCTGTTGCCATCTTTCTGTTTCCATTTTACATCACTTTTGGCAGCTTTGGTCACAACTTAACTTCTCCATGAATCTGACACTACCATATGTTGAGCAGCAGTGCCCTTTGACTCCTGAATGGTATGCTGGGAAACTGAGTTTCAAAATGTGTCATGAGGTCTTGGTTTACCTGTGTGGTTCAAAATTCAAATTACTTCCACAAATGTTTAATTGTTATCATACTGGCAATATAAGATTGTGAATTCTTTATTTGAATATGATGGAACAAAATTACAGAGGTGAAAGAAAGTTATTTTTTATTGTAAAAATTAAATAAATCAAAGGGATTAACCTTTAAAATAATTTAAAAGACAAATACATTTTTGGTAACTTTAGTCATATTAAAACACTGAGTAATCAGGTTTGTTAGTGCTCACCTTTGACATTGCATTTTAGGAGAGAATTCCTGTTTTTAAAAACTATTGAAAAGAAAATGCACAGATATAAATGGGCAATTACAGTCACATTCAAACTGTTTTAATGAACTTTAAAATTGCATAGTGTAGTTATTAACCTGTTTTTGTATTTTATGATTACTTGCAACATATACTGCCAGCGATATTACTACATTTCTAGTGGAACTGTTCACTGTGTGTGACATTTGCAGTAAACTAACTGATCATAGCTAACTTCTAAAGACCAATGCAGGGTTGATATAAACTGCTCATTAAAAAAACAAAAAACAAATAACAAAAAACTAAATGCCAACTTTGTCAAATTTCTTCGGATGTAGTTGAACCACTAACATACTGATGCTTCTAAGGTTGTTTTAATTTGTTGATATTTTGTGTGTCCGATGGACTCCCAGAAAGAAGAACTTCTCAGAAATAAAGGAATCATCAAAGATGTCGAGCATTCAGAATCATGATTGATAACAACATTTTAATATGGCTAGGGCTGTATAAAAGTGAATTTATCCCGTGAGCAAGAGGAGATTTTTTCTGTTTGTCCTTTTTTAAAACAATAACATTCTTGGGTTTTTGTTAATTAACTCTTCATACAATTTTCTAGCCTCTGCTTACATTTTACATGCATGGTAAGAGTACAAAAGCTCAAACTGTATGCTGATGACATCCTACTCTCAACCATCGACTTTGGTCAAACATGGGTTATGCATCCACCCATCAGACCTTCATGTGACAATGAGATGAGTTCAAACACTTAAATATATAGTCAACGTTTGAATTTCAAGCACCAGGTGTCTCAGGAGAGAGCACATAGCGTGTTAGTTAATAGTGTAGATTTTCATAAATGAATTAAAGAGAATAATTAGTATTGTGTCTTTTAAATAATTTCTGGCAGTTTCACTGTGTTGATGCTTGACACTTTCTCCACCTTATATTTTCTCATATGGTGGGCAGATTATGCTTCCTGTATTTCCCTCATGTTCACCATAATCATGACAATTTAGCTGCTATATTCATTTCCAAGTCTTCACCCTCCTATCATGCTACATTTGTCTCTATCGGTCTGTTCGCAGTTAGCTCGGGTCTATAGTCTTTTCTTCCCGTCATTTGCCTTTTATGATCCCGCTTTTTTCTCTGTGATCCATTGGCCCTTCTGGATTTCTATGGGTGCCCTCTCCGGCACACTACCGACAACCACAACCCTCCACTACCATGTCCTGGTAATTCTTGAGCACCACTCGGTCTTGAGGGTCCAGATAGAGCAGGGCAATGGGGCTGAGGGAGGTGGGCACACAGCAGGCTCTGGGCACTGCCCCGTTCACAGAGTTTACTAGAGTTTGCACCATGGCATGGCTAGAAGAGTTCATATGGTCAGCCAGAGGAAAGCGGCATTCTCCAAGGCAGAAGAAAGCATCATAGCCACTAGGTGCAATGATCCATTTATGCCAGCCTACATCATTAAAATCTACATACAGAGGGTGGCGGCGACATCGGGCACGGGAAAGGCGTTTCAGTTTTGCAACGCGACCTCCATTTCTTTTAACTCTTCCTCTTTCACTCCAACCCACTCCTCTCTTATTGCCACCCCAGTTTAGACCCATGTACTCTGTTTTTTTTGCCCTCCCAGAGGCTTGTACTCTATTTCGGCCCTTGCTGCTGCTGCTCCTGGATCTGTCTTTGGTGCCATTTCTTCCTCGAATTCTCTGACCCTTACTAGGGGTCCTCCTACCATGTTTAATTAAAGGCTCTCCATGCCCATCATGGCTGTAAGTCACTAAGAGAGGCCTCTCCTGGGCCCAGCTGTGTTCATCCTGTCCCACAGATCTGCGTACCCTCAGGTGTCCGTCTTTATGTTTTACACCCTCCTTCTTGTATGAATCAGAGGAGAGGTCTTGATATGAGGTGGTACTATTGTCCGCGTTGACCTCCAGGAGGAAGTTGAGGCTGCCTGCCCCATTAAGAGCCTTTTGGAGGAGTTCTGAATTTAGACTAAAAGCTTCCCAGAAACCATTTTCCTTATTATTACTGAGGAAGCCACTGGTGAGTAATCTTGTCTCTAACAGAACTGGTTCAGGGTCCTCATCATTCTCAAATAGGTACAGGTTTAGTCTGTGTGGTCCAGGGTCTAGAGAAGCCCTGGTATTGTGGAGGAGCCGGAGTTCAGCAGAAAGCACTTTCTCATCCTGGGGTATTGAGGATATATTGAAGAAGATGTGCACCTTCTGGCTATCTTCTGGTGTGGGATGGTTTCCAGGTGGTTCTAAAGGAAAAAAGAGAGACAAAGGTAGCAACGTCTTTTTCCCCTCCATTTTCCTGTACTGCAAAAGCCTAGGTCAGAGATGGGCACCTATGAGCCATGAAATGCCAAAACTCTGTGTTTCAGTTGATCACCTCACAGATTACATAAATATCCCTTTATGTTGAGGGCAGTAGTTCCTGGAACAAAAATTATTTGGATATTCATGGGCGATAGTTGGCAGGGGTGGTGGCCAAGTGGTTGGTGCATTTAGATTCAGTGCAAAAGGTTCCCAGTTCAAACCCCTCCGGTTCTGCTACAGTTCTCTATGTAATGTGGGAAGGGCATCTGGTATAAGACTTGTGCCAAATCAACATGCAGATCCACCTTGGATCTGCTGTATCTTACTCATGGGAAACAGTTGCTCATCCCTGGTCTAGGCTTCATTTGTCTGAGAAGATATCCTGATGTATTCATTGGACTTTTACCAAGGCATAAAACTAGACTACTAGAATCTAATATTTCTGTCTGTTATACAATTTTCAAAGGCAATTTTCAAAGTCTACAGTTTGTAGCATCATTGACTGGCATTCTGACGTGCCATTCGCCTTACCAGTGTGGTGAAAGCTGCGTACGGTGTTGGCTTCCTGTATGTGCTGACTAGGGAAGCGAAATGAAAGATCCTCTACTAGATGATACTGCTGTTGGTGGAACTGGTAAAGATCCAGAAGGTACCGGGGCACTTGAACTCCGGGGCGAGGATCAGGCTGTGACTGTAGGCCCAGCCGGCTCAGGAGAAGATTCTGAATAGTCTGTGCCAGACTTGGGTCTAGAACTGCTGGGAGTGGCAAGGATGAAGGCTGGGGAGAAGCCCTGCCATGGTCGATCTTGCTAGAGTCTCCACTCTGGCGACCAGATGAGGACTGAGGTAGCAGCAGGACCATGAGGAGCAGAAGGTTAGCAGGGAACATGGTGGACCTAGACAAAGATATACATGAGAAGAGAAGGATAGACAGAAAGGTAGAAAAGATAAATTAGTTGAGGTCTACTGAATTTGTATGATGATGCACAATTAGCGTCAACGTAAATCACATAACAGAGTAACACTTTGCAAAGAATTTGTTGGGAAATCTGCAAAAGTGATAGCTCCAACAAGTCGATGCTGGACCCTGTATATCATAGTTATGTCTTCTTCCTGCACACACTAGTTTCTCATTATCCTCATGTGGCATGTGTTCAAGAAATTTACTATCTACATATCCATATGAAGTTGTTTTCTTGTTACCTGTAGCTGTAGAGACAGTGTGACTTTGTTTTTTCGCTGATAATTTACGACATGCTTCTGATCCCCGAGGCCCAAACATTTCCTCAGACACCTCAGCCCGAGTAATTAAACAGTGGCTGTCTGTAATTCAAACCTGAGCCTGCATGTGTGAAAGAGATCATCAGGTTTTGTACTGTACACATGGAGCGTGAATCAGAGCATGTGGACTTTAGCTGTTGAGGCCTTTCACACTGACAGGTAGGTATAATCATTTACCTTTTCCAGTCTCTGGAGAACACGTGAAAAGAAATATTCTGACACTTCCACATCTAGAATATAACTTTTTCATGTATAATGATGTCAAACAGGAAATAATTCCATATTCAGGGAGTAATTTGACATAAAAATTACAAACTGTACATTATTATTACGTTATTCCAAATGTATCAGTCGGTTATTCACAACTAGTAAGTAAGTCCCTTCGGCTGCTCCCTTGTTTTGCACTCAGGGTCGCCACAGCAAATTCAAGGTGGATCTGCATGTTGAATTGGCACAGGTTTTTTCGCCAGATGCCCTTCCTGACGCAACTCCGCATTACATGGAGAAATGTGGCAGAGGTGGGATTTGAACCCGGAGCCTTCTGAACTGAAACCAAGCGCATTAACCACTTGGCCACCACCCCCTTCTGTTATTCACAACTGTCAGTTGAAATTCCGTCCTTCCATGTGTCCTTCCGACAATCTTTGAAGGTGAAAGGGTTTCTGAGTTAAAGGATCTGTGCCAGAGCAGCCACCAAAGCACCCCGAAGTGAAGCAGTGAAGCAGGAAAGTGAAGTTATGTGTTTAATAGCTGCATGAATGAATTTCAGTGAGCACTTTGCAGTAGTGTGAACCCACTTATGTAAAGCATGTCTGAATAGTGCACCATTATAAATGCCAGAAAAGCACTACGCCGGTTTTAGACCAGGTTTTTGTTGCTTTATGAAAACTGCAAACAGTAAATATTGTTGGAGAGGAAATGGCGTCTCACTAATTTAGAAGATCTTCACTTAGCCTGGAAAAAGAGTTTGTTGCTCTATAAGAAAGCCCTTCGTGAAGCTAGGACATCTTTCTACTCATCACTAATTGAAGAAAATAAGAACAACCCCAGGTTTCTTTTCAGCACTGTAGCCAGGCTGACAAAGAGTCAGAGCTCTATTGAGCTGAGTATTCCATTAACTTTAACTAGTAATGACTTCATGACTTTCTTTGCTAACAAAATTTTGACTATTAGAGAAAAAATTACTCATAACCATCCCAAAGATGTATCGTTATCTTTGGCTGCTTTCAGTGATGCCGGTATTTGGTTAGACTCTTTCTCTCCGATTGTTCTGTCTGAGTTATTTTCATTAGTTACTTCATCCAAACCATCAACATGCTTATTAGACCCCATTCCTGCCAGGCTGCTCAAGGAAGTCCTACCATTATTTAATGCTTCAATCTTAAATATGATCAATCTATCTTTGTTAGTTGGTTATGTAGCACAGGCCTTTAAGGTGGCAGTAATTAAACCATTACTTAAAAAGCCATCACTTGACCCAGCTATCTTAGCTAATTATAGGCCAATCTCCAACCTTCCTTTTCTCTCAAAGATTCTTGAGAGGGTAGTTGTAAAACAGCTAACTGATCACCTGCAGAGGAATGGTCTATTTGAAGAGTTTCAGTCAGGTTTTAGAATTCATCATAGTACAGAAACAGCATTAGTGAAGGTTACAAATGATCTTCTTATGGCTTCGGACAGTGGACTTATCTCTGTGCTTGTTCTGTTGGACCTCAGTGCTGCTTTTGATACTGTTGACCATAAAATTTTATTACAGAGATTAGAGCATGTCATAGGTATTAAAGGCATTGCGCTGCGGTGGTTTGAATCATATTTGTCTAATAGATTACAGTTTGTTCATGTAAATGGGGAATCTTCTTCACAGACTAAAGTTAATTATGGAGTTCCACAAGGTTCTGTGCTAGGACCAATTTTATTCACTTTATACATGCTTCCCTTGGGCAGTATTATTAGACGGTATTGCTTAAATTTTCATTGTTACGCAGATGATACCCAGCTTTATCTATCCATGAAGCCAGAGGATACGCACCAATTAGCTAAACTGCAGGATTGTCTTACAGACATAAAGACATGGATGACCTCTAATTTCCTGCTTTTAAACTCAGATAAAACTGAAGTTATTGTACTTGGCCCCACAAATCTTAGAAGCATGGTGTCTAACCAGATCGTTACTCTGGATGGCATTTCCCTGATCTCTAGTAATACTGTGAGAAATCTTGGAGTTATTTTTGATCAGGATATGTCATTCAAAGCGCATATTAAACAAATATGTAGGACTGCCTTTTTGCATTTACGCAATATCTCTAAAATCAGAAAGGTCTTGTCTCAGAGTGATGCTGAAAAACTAATTCATGCATTTGTTTCCTCTAGGCTGGACTATTGTAATTCATTATTATCAGGTTGTCCTAAAAGTTCCCTAAAAAGCCTTCAGTTGGTTCAGAATGCTGCAGCTAGAGTACTGACGGGGACTAGCAGGAGAGAGCATATCTCACCCGTGTTGGCCTCCCTTCATTGGCTTCCTGTTAATGCTAGAATAGAATTTAAAATTCTTCTTCTTACTTATAAGGTTTTGAATAATCAGGTCCCATCTTATCTTAGGGACCTCATAGTACCATATTACCCCATTAGAGCGCTTCACTCTCAGACTGCGGGCTTACTTGTAGTTCCTAGGGTTTGTAAGAGTAGAATGGGAGGCAGAGCCTTCAGCTTTCAGGCTCCTCTCCTGTGGAACCAGCTCCCAATTCAGATCAGGGAGACAGATACCCTCTCTACTTTTAAGATTAGGCTTAAAACTTTCCTTTTCGCTAAGGCTTATAGTTAGGGCTGGATCGGGTGACCCTGGACCATCCCTTGGTTATGTTGCTTTAGACGTAGACTGTGTTTCATAATTATTGTATGGCCTTGCCTTGCAATGTGGAGCGCCTTGGGGCAACTGTTTGTTGTGATTTGGCGCTATACAAGAAAAAAGTTGATTGATTGATTGAAATATATTTGCAAATGGACAAAAGGGTGGAAGATAGGGCCCAAATAGTGTAGTCTCAAAACCAATTAATTAATAAAATAAAATAAAAATTAAATTAAAAAATACAATTGGAAAATTAAAAACAATTTTTTTTTTTTTTTAAGTGATAGTCACCTTACAAACCACCCAGCCCATTGCTGTTGTACATACAGACACATTCAATGTCTGGCATGAAGGTATATACTTTGAGTCCTCTGCAAACACAGCCACTGCAGACGAGTAGTAGTCCTAGACTTCTTGTAGTGGTGTCACAGTTCTGATTTCTAGAACCCCCCCCCCCCATCTGATCCCACCCCTGCTCGACTTTACTCCATGTTAATGTTGCAGTTATTTAGATAAAATTATTTTGCATTTTGTTTGAAGAAAAGCTGTGACTGAAATTCCTTCCTATTTCTGACTGAAACTCTCTGGAACAAAAGTAGGTCAGTGTGTGAAATTCTTATCTGACGGTTTTCAGTGTGAGAACACGACGGCAGACAGGGGTCACGGCCCCGTCAATGTGACCTGAACTAACACCCTGCACCTCTGCAGTGCAGGGTGTTAATTACAGAGCCAGTAATTACAAACCAGCAGAAGAAATGATGTCGAAATCAAGGCTGAAACAAATATAACAGATGGGCTGTTGCTGTCCTGCATGACTGAAGAAACAAAATATCACTGTTTTCACAATAAGGTGCATCTGAGTTGCCATATATCACTCAAACAAGCAGTAAAGTGTGCAGTCATCGCTTTCAGTGCCCCAGCTCGGTCATAATCTCTCTCCTCTATCTCTTTATCTCGTCTAGCTGAGGGACAGGGAATCGATTAAGGCCTCAGCAGCGAGATAACAGCGTCGTTTATTGCTACGTGAACACATAATGACACTGTAATGACTGCTAATCTTACCACACTGTCAGAAAAGAGCTTAGAAGAAATAAACAGGGCTCAGGTGTTAAAGTGTGTGGACCTGACTTGTTGCGTGTGTGTGTGTGTGTGTGTGTGTGTGTGTGTGTGTGTGTGTGTGTGTGTGTGTGTGTGTGTGTGTGTGTGTGTGTGTGTGTGTGTGTGTTTACATGTATTTGTGTATATACGTGATGCCAGTTTCATGCTGACAAAGGGCGTGCCCGGGAAAGTAAGCGTGGGACTGTTACTCTGTACCCATTAAATTCTCCCAGCCCCACCCAGGCCTGTTTCACCTGAGGGCAGATTACAGATTAGACATGAGAGTGGACAGCCTGTCCCACAACACCAACGCTTGTAAATCACATTCAGGGCACTTCTCACCTGTACTTTCCTCAGTGACCAGACTCACCCACCCAGATGACTATGAGGTTCAAAGGTTCAGTCATCAACTGGGTGTGTTGCAACTCTGTGTGAAGTACAGCAACCTTCACTCCTAACTTCATACACTGTTTCTGAGCAATTTCTCTCAGAACGTCGTTTGACGTGCTTACAGCTCCTGTGTTGCCTGTGGATGTCTGATCCATCCATCCATCCATCCATCCATCCATCCATCCATCCATCCATCCATCCATCCATCCATCCATCCATCCATCCATCCATCCATCCATCCAGCCAGCCAGCCAGCCAGCCAGCCAGCCAGCCAGCCATCCAGTCAGCCAACCGCCCAACCAATGTCCGTCCATCCATCCATCATCCATCCATCCGTCCGTCCGTCCATCCAGCCAGCCAGTGGCCATCCAGCAATCTGCCACAGCATATCTGGGTCCATATTGTTATAACTGTGGGTTAAAGGGGTCATATTCTGCATATGGCCCCTTTCCAGTAGTGTGAACCGACAGGGCCTGTGCACATGGTTGAGGTTTCATGTTAAACATTCTTAAAGTCTCTCAATATGGACCCCACTCTCCTGCCTTTGTGGTCTAATCAAGATTTTGTTGTGAGGCTGCTCATTGAAACTGCTTACTGAGAGGTGGACCACCTCTCAGGCTCCTGCATGCTCCGTGCGACAAATTCATTCAGTCTATTGGAGACAATGTTCAGTTGACTGCTTTCCAAAGGCAGACGGTGTGTGATGATCACCAGCTCTGCCACTTAAAAACTTTAAAATGTTGTTTTGTTTTTGGTGGCCTGAAGCTGATATCACATGGGACGACCCAAAAGGATATGACACATCGTGTCAAGACCAGGACAGATCGTGTCTGTTCATGTTGGGAACTTTCGCTGCGTGCACAGAGATCATGACAATGTGCAGCTAAATACAAGACAATGATCCAGTTTTTAAGAGTAATAAAGAAATGGCCACAGTTACTGTTAATGGTTGTGGTCACATTTTCTTAGTGCACCATCCCAAGAGGCTTCAGTCATTCATAATCAGCGTAAACTTGAGGCCCATTGGTGCATATGCTTATCCTTGAATTCCGTATCATTAAGGATTTGGGAGTCCATGATTCCCTCTGGTTGAGATGCCAGTCCATTGTAGGTTACTTCCCCAACCAAGACCAGTACCTATTAACAGATGTGTGGACTGGGACAACGCAGTTGAAGTATCTTATCAAGGACACAGACAGTCGTGTGACCTGGAGTTGAACCCTGGTTTGCATATTGGTTGCCCAACTCTTATTCCACTGGTTTGACTGTAGATTTCTAGACATCCAGATGATCGACATTATGAACAATTGTGCCCAAGTTGGAAAAGGGTATATACCAAGCTACAAGAACCTCATCGTAAAGTCTACCTCTCCTGTGTGAAAAAATATGAGCTTCACTGACATGACATGATGAATCTAGGATGTTGTACATTCACAGAATTCCTTGACTGAGAGTTTTCACATATTTGTGTATTTACACTATTCTTTTTCTATGTTTGTAAATATGTATGTTGGCAAATATACATGAGTATGTGAGTACAAATATTTTTATTTTTTTGATGTATGTAGGAATTCCTGACTGTCTGCATGAAGACAGGATTGAACATTTTAATTTGAGATGATCAGTGGGGAAGGGGTAGGATTACATCAACTTATGCTTCTTCCTACTTCTTTTCCAATATGTTGAGTTGGTATGTTGGGGTTTCTTTTTTTTAACTGTGTACCATCACATGTTCCAAATAAAGTCTTCATTCATTACAAAATGCCTTGTCATCCAGGTCAAAAAAGACTTGTTTTTACTGACACCTACTGAACAGTATATTCTCCAGCAGATTTCATGTCAAATATCTCAGATGCTCCTCTCACCAATCCAATCCTTCATTTCCTAATGTGGGATTCCAGTGCCTTTCCAGGTCAGAAGGAATATGCAATTTACTATGTCCCGTGTTACCTTGGTCTACTCCCAACTGGACATACTCAGAAACGCTCCATGGGGAGGTATCTAGATGGCATCTGAATCAGATGTCCAAAGGGTTTCTGTGTAGGCTCTCAGTTGTCCAGGTGGTTTCCATAGTAGAGAAGCTTGAATCTTCGACTGGACTGGGTTGCTTGACGCAAGGACGTTTTAGGTGTACTAACTAGAGCACAATAGTTGCTAATTAGAGCTATTGTTTAGTCACTAGCCTATAGCAGTCTGCCTCTCAGTAGGAGGGGTCTGGTTAGGTTTAAAACTCCAGCTTTTGTTGTCTTCTGTTTTATTCTTCTCTACAAGAGTCAGACAGAAGTCAGACCACCAGAGCAAGAATTTTAGCTGAGGAAGCTTCTGTGATTTGAAGCGAAACGTCCTCGCGTCAAGCAACCCAGTCCAGTCGAAGATTCAAGCTTCTCTACTATGTCCAAAGGGTGTTGGTGGTTCTGAGGTTCTTCTGGAAGTCTATGCTCCTCACCCCATCTTGAAGAGTCAGTACAGCTGCTCACGAAGCAAAACTCATTGTGGCCACTTATATGATGTCTTTATTATTTCAGTTTAGGAACACAGGTGAGCTTTGGGACATAAGGTGGCTTGAAAATGGGAAGTTTCATCTCACCATCAGTACTTTGACTGCTCAGGTTGTCTGTCAAGCTCACGCAATCTTTTTCTGTCACTTATGAAAAGCTCCAAAGATGTTTATCTTCTTCATTCTGGGCACAGATCTACTCTAAGACCAAAGAGAGCAAGCCACCTCCTCAAATTTGCAGATCCTGATGATCATCTTAACCACTTCCCCACACTGCTCCACGCTGCCCCGCTGTACACTTTTTGAAGAAGCCATCACAATTGCGTCATGTACAAAATACAGTGACACAATCCTGAGAACATAATGGACAAGATTATGTCATTTAAAAAGTAAGCTGATGTGTCTGCTATGTCTGGATCTATATACAAGGAACTTAACAGAGCAAAGATGATCCAGCGTGGATCTTCATGTGCATCCCACTGTGATTCTGCTAATTCCTGACATTTTGATGATTCCAGCCCTTCAGATCCTCCCTCTCACTATGATTCCCTCCAACCCGACCTCACTGTGGACTAATCACGATATTAGAGCTGTGAGGGATACCATGAGAAGAAAGTTTTGAGATCTCAGCAACAGTGATGTGCATTTTTGCTTCAGCATAAAAGACTGATCTGACCTCAGCAAACAGGCGCTTTGACACGTTGAGCGTACCACTGCCAGTGGACTGGGTGGAATTCTCAACTTGCTGATTAAAAGGTCTGACTGAGGATGTCCGTTTCTAGCTTTTTCGTTTATCTTCTTCTCTCGCCTTTTTTTAATCTGTTAATTTCGAACCATGCTCCCTTTTCCCTCTTTCCCTCTTCCTCTCTGTGTGCTGAACTTTGTCCTTTGGCTTTGTCCACCCACTTACCACACAGTATCACACTCTTATCTATTTTCTCTTTACCATCGTCCTCTTGTATCCATTTTGAACCGTCTTATTCTCATCCATGAATTCATTTTTTTTCTTTCTGTCCCTCCCGCTCACGTTGGTCTTGTTCCTCGGCATTAAATGAATGGTGTTTTTGCGGAAGAGTGTTGTCAGGCCAGAGGGCTGAAGTGTCACCGCAGCCGGCTGATTTATCCGCGGCTGATGTCTTCATGTTACGCCTGGTCCCTCGACTTTCCCTTCCTGTTGTTCTTCCCGTGTTTCTTTTCCCAAATTCCTCCTCTCACTCTCCCTGATTTCTGCCTTCAGCTCTATTTTTTCAACGCTGTGTGTCTTTAGAACCCGATATGAGCATGCCGCAGGGTTCATTTCTCTTGAGCGCGCTCAAATACACCAAAATATGTCATGTCAGGCGGTCTCATGAGGCTGCATGTGATGTACAGCGCGCTCACCCGCACCTGAGAACACTTCAGAGGATACACGTGTATTCTTTACAGCTGTTTTTCCACATGCGCCCTCAAACTGTACCCAATAAAACAAGCACACACTTGTGTAATTGACTGTGAGGTCACAACTGTGCAATATTCCCCGCGCTTAACGACTCATTAATGCACAACGTTAAGCCGTGAAGTTAACATAGAAGGGGACAAGGTGAAAAATGTACCAAACATTTCCAAGTGGCGTTGCGGTTCTGCGCAAAAGATGAAATCATAAGAACAATATTCCAGGTTGAGTGCTGCATGGTTTTACTGCACTCTATTAGCACAACTCTAATTCATCCCAGCTGTTCTGATTAACAGGCTAATGACCCAGATGTCAAGCGTCCCCTTCTGTAATGCACGCAAACACACACATGCATGATGTGAATGGGACGGAGTGTCAACACTCCTCATGCTTAAAGCCCGGTTGAGTGAATGCTAGCACGTACACAGAAACATTGCCAAGACGTGTAACTGTGAGGAAGTCGTGTTGCAAATGTCTGAGCGGAGCTGGAAGCAGATTATACGTGCTGGGTTGGTTTACCCAATCCAGTCTCACAAGATTTTTTTCATGCTCCCATCACGCAATGAGTCACATTTTTGTGATGGGTTTTAAAAAAAAAAAAGTCTTATTATTACTAACCCTTACCCTAACGCTAACCATAACCTAACCCTCGATATGGTAGGGTTTAGCGGATGTTCAGATGTGGAATAGGCAGTGCATCCCCCCATCTGAAGAACAACAAATAGGCAAAGGAAAAGAAGTCGGTGCATCTCAGTGTGTCTGGTTTGAAAGCCAACTGGATTATCAATTATAAATAATCAATAATTAAATTTGCAGAGGAGGACAGTCTGTGAAGTAAAAGCTGAACTGTCATTGTAAAGATTGGAGTTCAAGTCCAGGTACATCCACGTGAGGCTACCTGTTTGTGTCCATCCTCATCATCCCACTCCACCCAGGGGTAAGTGGGTGCTGGCCTGGACACCAAATGAGGTTTTTCCCAGTGCAACTTACTCTTCCTAATGCAATTTCATATCCTGTTTATCTTTCATTTAATTTCTTTAATCTGTAATGTTTCCTTTTAACTTTTTCATATATACTCTACATAGCTTTTCAGACTTTAATACCTGTTTTTTTGTTGTTGTTGTTGTTGTATCATTTGTATTCCATCTTTTTGGATTATGCTGCTGTGCTCTATCAATCAATCAATTTTTTTATATAGCGCTAAATCACAACAAACAGTTGCCCCAAGGCGCCCCACATTGTAAGGCAAGGCCATACAATAATTATGTAAAACCCCAACGGTCAAAACGACCCCCTGTGAGCAAGCACTTGGCTACAGTGGGAAGGAAAAACTCCCTTTTAACAGGAAGAAACCTCCAGCAGAACCAGGCTCAGGGAGGGGCAGTCTTCTGCTGGGACTGGTTGGGGCTGAGGGAGAGAACCAGGAAAAAGACATGCTGTGGAGGGGAGCAGAGATCGATCACTAATGATTAAATGCAGAGTGGTGCATACAGAGCAAAAAGAGAAAGAAACAGTGCATCATGGGAACCCCCCAGCAGTCTACGTCTATAGCAGCATAACTAAGGGATGGTTCAGGGTCACCTGATCCAGCCCTAACTATAAGCTTTAGCAAAAAGGAAAGTTTTAAGCCTAATCTTAAAAGTAGAGAGGGTGTCTGTCTCCCTGATCTGAATTGGGAGCTGGTTCCACAGGAGAGGAGCCTGAAAGCTGAAGGCTCTGCCTCCCATTCTACTCTTACAAACCCTAGGAACTACAAGTAAGCCTGCAGTCTGAGAGCGAAGCGCTCTATTGGGGTGATATGGTACTATGAGGTCCCTAAGATAAGATGGGACCTGATTATTCAAAACCTTATAAGTAAGAAGAAGAATTTTAAATTCTATTATAGAATTAACAGGAAGCCAATGAAGAGAGGCCAATATGGATGAGATATGCTCTCTCGTTCTAGTCCCCGTCAGTACTCTAGCTGCAGCATTTTGAATTAACTGAAGGCTTTTTAGGGAACTTTTAGGACAACCTGATAATAATGAATTACAATAGTCCAGCCTAGAGGAAATAAATGCATGAATTAGTTTTTCAGCATCACTCTGAGACAAGACCTTTCTGATTTTAGAGATATTGCGTAAATGCAAAAAAGCAGTCCTACATATTTGTTTAATATGCGCTTTGAATGACATATCCTGATCAAAAATGACTCCAAGATTTCTCACAGTATTACTAGAGGTCAGGGTAATGCCATCCAGAGTAAGGATCTGGTTAGACACCATGTTTCTAAGATTTGTGGGGCCAAGTACAATAACTTCAGTTATGTCTTTATGTCTGTAAGACAATCCTGCAGTTTAGCTAATTGGTGTGTGTCCTCTGGCTTCATGGATAGATAAAGCTGGGTATCATCTGCGTAACAATGAAAATTTAAGCAATACCGTCTAATAATACTGCCTAAGGGAAGCATGTATAAAGTGAATAAAATTGGTCCTAGCACAGAACCTTGTGGAACTCCATAATTAACTTTAGTCTGTGAAGAAGATTCCCCATTTACATGAACAAATTGTAATCTATTAGACAAATATGATTCAAACCACCGCAGCGCAGTGCCTTTAATACCTATGGCATGCTCTAATCTCTGTAATAAAATTTTATGGTCAACAGTATCAAAAGCAGCACTGAGGTCTAACAGAACAAGCACAGAGATGAGTCCACTGTCCGAGGCCATAAGAAGATCATTTGTAACCTTCACTAATGCTGTTTCTGTACTATGATGAATTCTAAAACCTGACTGAAACTCTTCAAATAGACCATTCCTCTGCAGATGATCAGTTAGCTGTTTTACAACTACCCTTTCAAGAATTTTTGAGAGAAAAGGAAGTGACTTTCCCCACTGTGGGATCAATAAAGACTTGGCTTATATTATCATTGAATTTTACTGCTGTCCTTGTTATTATTTATTTATTTTTGTTAGCGTTATCAAAGATGCCCATTGATGTTCCATTGCTTGTTCAGTGGCAAAGAGGCTTTTGTCCAAATAAACATGGTGTTGAGTACATAGGGGACTCCAGAGGGTGGTCTTTGGTAGCTCCGGCCACCCCTAGAATCTGACTGGCCACCCCCTTAATGTAAACTGTTATTGGCTTCCTGCCCCATGAGAGGCGGAGCCTGGAATGAACTCTGAAGAGAAACATGTTAATTATATATGTGTAAACGTGCCATCGTGATTGGGTCATTTTGGTTATCTAGGTTGGATATCACAGCTCTTCTTAGAAAAAGGCTGATTTTTTTTTTTTAGTCACTCTGATGGCAACTTTTTAATTATCAGTCTTCAACTTTTTGGTTTGGTTTTATTTTTAACAAGTAAGCTAATGTCCTGCAAAAGTGAATGAGGTTGGTTGTGCACATTATACAAAGTCTCTGTTTACAGTTTACCTCAAATACATGGTGTTGTTCGGTTAAAGTTTTGTTTTCTAATAATTCAAGATCATTTAGTTACACAAATGTAACATCTTTGCTTTTAATTATACTAATGTGGAACCTGTTTAAAAAAATTCAAGTCAATGTTTCAGTTATTTGAATATGTGATAATGGGTATATGTGTGTGTTTATTCTTCATGCCACTCCTCCAAAACTCAGTGCCCCACCTCCACCCCAGTGCCACCCCAGTGAAGTAAGACTGGACACGCCTCTGCTTCAGTAAATCCAAGACTATCTGCTGTAGCCTTTGTCATAATCATCTCCACAGTTTTATGAGTCAAAATACAAGTTTGCATGCACTTGAAAGATAGTGTGGGCGAGAAGACATCAGCAAGTGTCTACTTGACACTTGCTGATGTTGCTTGAAGTTGTCCATCCAGCAGACAACAAAATGTAGTTCAAACAGGGCTGTGGACAAACTGTACCTGCTGCTGTTTGCCGACAGCTCGCAGTTCATCAACCCTACAAGCACAGTAGGTCAGACCTCCTGCTTCCAAATTCAACTCCTCCTGGAGGAATTCCAAAAGGTTCTCAGGCCAGATGAGATCCACAGTCGACCCACCTTTTTCTGGGTCTTTCCCCGGGTTTCCTCCCAGTTGGTCCTGCCAAGTAATCCTCAAAACAGGTAGCAACAAGTCATCTGAACTACCTTCCTACCTCAAAGTACTTACTTACTTATCCTTTCTCTGTGGTGGTGCACAAGGTCATCAAATGATTCCACCCCCCCCCCCCCCCCCCCCCCCCCCCCCCACACACACACACACAGACTAGTTGGACCTTGTTGTCTCAGCTTTCCACTAGGAGATTGATGTCTTTTTGCAGTTCTTTCTTCGCAGATTTGCTTCATGTGTTATTTGGTCTTCCTCAAGGTTTCTTGATGGAATTCTTAACACTTTGAAACCAACTCATTTTGGACTTTAGTTCTGTGGTCATACAGTTGGTTGTGATCATTTCTGCAAGGTTCTTACAAAGAAAATGTATTTGGTCAGATGAAGGCGAAGGTTTGCAGAAACAACCCACAGAGTGTTGTGACTGAAGAATCAAGATGAAGTTCAAAGACCACCTTTAGAAGACCAGCAATGACATATGGTGCAGAAGTAAGGACGGACAAAAGAGGAGAAGACGGAAATTGAGAGGAGGTACAGGACCGGGATGTGAACTCACATCCTACATAGAAGTGGAAAAAGATGATGATGAAGACCAAAACAACAAATTCTTCCAAAGCAGCCACGGCAGAAACTGGACAGTGCTCACGTCACATATTGTCGGAGATGTTGCATTTTATGTCACGTCGCATTGCAGAGTGAAGAATCGATGTGAGATGTGAATCCTTGCTGGACACATATGTCACATAAATCCGTGGCTTCCGTCCCTACTGACGAGTTAAGACGAGCCTCAACAGGTCATTGGTTTCATCTCATTCATTTTCAATATTTTTTTCTTCAGGAAGGTCTCATTGTGGTTAACGGGAAACCCGCCTGAGGCGAAACCCTGCAAATGCATCAGTGGAAATATTGACATATCTAAGCGGGGAAACGGCTCACATGGCGCGTCTGACAGCTGGCGGGTTGTGAAATACAGAAGGAAAACACACCTCTGCTTTTCACATTATAGCCGCGGAGCATTCACACTGAGGGCCGATTCATGTGCTGCAGAGAGCCAAGTTGTGTTCTGCTCTTTGAACTCATAATGGCTACATTATTCTTGGACATGTTGCTTACCGGACAAGATTTTGATTGAGTAACACGGTGTGCCGGCGGTGTGTTGCATGCGCACGAATGAGTGTGTGCGTTTTCTCCAGAGTGACTAATGGTTTGAGCAGCGCAGTTCCTGTGGTCTGACAGCCGTGCATGTGACCGTGTGCATGTAGTACTCACATCCAGGTGTGGTAGGATGTATGCAGAGTCCATGGCTTATCCTTCAGCTCCAGTGTTACGATCCCGTGTCTCCTTTGGACAGAATGGACAAAGTGGACGTTTTACCTCTCTGTCTGTGGACTGTCCTGTTTTTTGACCTCGTCTCTAACGTCTGTCCTCTGTCTGTCCTGTGAATGGATGTCAGATCATGCTGCTCTGTCCATGACTTCACCCTGTTCTCTTGTCACATTTGCAAACTTTTAAAAACATCCCCACCTACACTAGCAGGTAACTCCTGTTGTCTGCAGCTCAAGTCTTGGTTCTGCAAAATGAAAAAAAAAGAAAGAAAAAAGCAAAACCATCTCCGTGCACGGAGGCTGTGCACAAGTTGTGTCTGTCTGTCTGAAGATTTAACTGGAAAGAACTCCGTCTTGTTCCTCAACCTCCTCACTACAGTATGTCTGTCTCCCTTCTCCACTTTCTGTTCCTCCCTTTTGTATCGCCTCCCCTTTTCCTCTCTCTCTCTCTCTCTCTCTCTCTCTCTCTCTCTCTCTCTCTCTCTCAATTCCATCCACACCTACTTTTATCAAACTTAACTAAGTGTCCAGCTGGTAAACTCAGTTTAACATTTATTGATTTTCCTGGCCACTTAGATACTTCCAAATAGTGACATCACTCAGACCATCCCTTGTACATTTACAACCTGTTTTCTCTCTCTCTCTCTCTGCCTCTATCACACAAGCACATTTCTTGACATAGTTCAGGAAGGCAACTCAAGTTGCGCTGCTCTGTGTTTGACTGCAACTCAGAGGGAAATCCTTCAAGATTTGCTTGTTCTTTTCCACGTGTTGATGTTCCCTTGAGCAAGATGCTGAACCCCAAATTGATCCGAGTGTGCATGTTAGAACCGTGCATGAATCTCTGTTGTGTGTTGAGCAAAGGTGAAAAAGAAGACTGCAGGCTAAATGACATTCTCTTATCATGCTTCAAGGTCAAATAAAACCCTGGTTTAGAAAACACCATTTTATAACAACCAAGAAACCTACATGGATGATCTAAATCATATATTGATAAAAAAAAAATGATGATAATTTAAAAATTGCGATTGATTAGCATGAATGACTTTATAATGAAGTCATGATGACGCCTTATAAAGCCACAAAACACCAGTACAGACATATGTATATTTACTTATAATTTATATTGTGCAGGTGTGGTGGCCAAGTGGTTAATGCGCTTGGTTTCAGTGCAGAAGGTTCCGGGTTCAAATCCTACCCCTGCCACATTTCTTCATGTAATGTGGAGTTGCGTCAGGAAGGGCATCCGGTGTAAAACCTGTGCCAATTCAACATGCAGATCCACCTTGGATTTGCTGTGGCGACCCCGAGTGCAAACAAGGGAGGAGCCGAAGGGACTTACTTATACATTTATATTGTGGTGTGTAGTGTGTGCAGTGTAAGCATCAGCCCTGTGATGCTTTTCCTTGTTCGTATCTTCTAACCAATTATATCCTTTCCCCAATTCTATTTGCCCACCCTTCTTCACTCCATCTTCCTCTCCACCTTTTCTTCCTTGACCTTCCCACTCAGTGTAACGTCACGGGGATGCTGACTCAGGCCTCGGTCTTAACCTTCTGTTAAACCTTCTTCTTTGTAATCCAATTTTATGCAGGATTTATGTTATAACTTTGATGGTTCTTATGTGGTGCCGGAGCTCTTCTCTTTCTTTGGAGGATAATATGGATGGAGGGTGTTGTGGATAATGTAAAGTCCACTGAGACACATGTTCATTTTCAGTGATATATTAAATAACAAGCAGTGGTGGCCACCAGACTTAGGCCTTGGAAAATAAATAAGCAAGCTCATTTCAAGCTACATGTAACTTCAGCCACACCTGCTCATAATGTCCATCATGCATGTGCTAAGATTATTTCCTGCAACAATGCCAGACATGTCCAGCAGGTGGCAGACAGGCACATGGTATGCTACGGAAGCAACACAAATGTGTTTTTTTTTTTTGTTTTGGTTTTTTTTGCATTGATCTGCTGCAAAGTTAATACAATTTTTTTCCCCCCTAATTATATGGCTTTATAATTGGAAGACATACATGATGACAGCATTTATTATTTTTTGTTTGTTTGTTTTTAGTTATTGTGTTGTCAGTCCAGAGGAAATGCACTCATTCTTTCATTCATGCTCGTTTTTCCTCTGCATAAATGTGTTTATATAACATACTGCACAGACTAACATATTTAACTCTGTGTATCCCCTGGTAATATAAATTTACATCTGGCAGTAAAGCCTTTCACTTTAGAAGTAATTTCCCCAAGAAACAGGTGCATTTTTGTAACAGTGCGTAAATGGCATTTTCTCAAAGAGAAAATGTAAATTTGGACAAGGCCCCATTATTCCTTAAACAGAGCCAATACCTCAAGAAACAAGCTTGACTGCTTTTATATTGTGACTCTGCAAATCCTCTGGAAATAGACATTTGCACCTGACATGAATACTTTTCACTTTAGAACTAATTTATCCAAGTAACAGATCTGCTTTTGTAACAGTGCCTAAATGGTGTTTTCTCAAGGAGAAAATTTCAATTTGGACAAGTCCCCATTATTCCTTTAACACCTGATGAAATAGGCATGACCGCTTTTATATTTTGACTCCGTAAATTCTTTTTTCAATAGAAATTTGCACATGATATTAGTACTTTTCACTCTTGAACTAATGTCTACCAAAGCTCAGTATGGCCAAGGCCTTGATATCCTTTAGATACCTAAGCACACTAAACCTACGCACACTGACCAGACACACGTTTCTGTTCATTTTCATGAACATTATGATGATCCTAAAGTAAATTTAAACCTATTTCAAGCCCAAACTCTAAAAAGAAATCTTAATCACCAAACAACCATTTGGAGGCCCTCTGAATAGAACTCACCATAATGCTCTCACTTTGCAAAAACATCCCCAATTAAAGCAGAAAAGCCAAATTATTCCTCATGAAGGTAGACAAAAGTCAGGTTTTCTATCTTCATGGAGTAGATAATAAAACAGGACTCCTCGATCTATAAAATATTGCATGACATTGGCTGGAAGATGAGAATTAATTACAACAAGGGGAGCCGTAGGTGACTTTCAGTTTAGTCCAGTTCAGTTCACAACAAATAAACAGCAACAATGCAAAATCCATCACTTGCGCTTGCAAACTTCAAAGCATCTCAACGGTGACTTTGTCCAACCTCTGTTGGGAGGCTCTGAGCATGCGCAAAGTAAAGCATCGACAATGGCAGCCACGAAGGTTCCTGCAAAACCTAAAAGCAAACCTCTTTATTGTCCAGGTAAATATACATATAAAAGCCAAGTTTGAAGCCAGTTTTAGCCTTGATGGCATACGAGGAGGCAAATAAACAAACTATCACTCTAAACCAAGTTTTACTTTCATACTGAATCCAAATCTTAGCTTTCAGTCTTACAGAAATACCCTAAATGTCTAAACCTCAAACGTGCCCTCCAAAAACAATCATCATGCACACAGCCTGACTTTGACACACAGAAAGCAGTCTGAATAGTTTCCACTTTCTCCTTTAATGAACTCACCTGCTGCTTTTCATTGGAACCATTTTACTTTTCGGCCGACATGCTCGCAGACAATCTCGTCGTCATTATAAATACACGGCCCGCGGCCAACAGATTCACTTACAATACAAAGGTATGAATGGATGACTCACAACAGCTGCCATGAAGTCACCAGAATTGAGTTTTGTGATTGGATGGAAGTAGATTTTAGGGGAAGGGGGTGGGGGTGTAGGGCAGCCTGTACTTCTCCACTATGGGTTGTAGCAAGGTGCATCCGTCCTTCGAGCAGAGAGCGGGTGGATGGAGAATTTGTATTCATGGAGTGCATCCATGAGAAAACGTCTCTTTAGGATGCACCGTCTCACATATTAGATCTCATCTGGAGAATCACTTCCCTCCTCTCTGTCCCCTGCACTAGCTCTGCCCGTCCACTCCATGCACCAGCGCGTGTGCACGAGCCCACAAAAAGTCATGCACAGGCCTCATTCATCTGGAGGCTGAGTAACTGTCCCGGCACAGAGCAACGTCACACAAGAACACATTTATTCTCAACACATTTGCCTCAGACTGCAAAAATGTCATTAAGTGGTTTTTGTGAAACTTGCAAACAAACAAACAAACAAACAAACAAAAAACAACAACAAAAAACACAATGCTTTTGATTATTTTGTTAATAATGGTTGTCTCCCATTGATGATATGTGGCCCCAATTTCAAAATTGACGAAATTGGACTTGATTTTTTTAAACTGTAGGCAAAATTTGTTTTTATTACCCACTATTTTATATCCACTTACATACGAATGTAACCAATTACTGCTGAATACACTTCTTGTGCAGTTTCCCCATACTTTTCCAAAATACTAAAATGTTTTTGTTAACATCTCAAGACTGTCTTCTGCTAAAGAATACAGAATGCTTTTCATGACTTTCATGTTACAGAGGAGGATCAGGAGGCTTCTGCTCAGACAATGGCAGGTTCCAATTACTCCATAATGTTATTCCATTGTTCATTTTCACATACAAGAGTACCCCCAGTCTGCACCAATTAAACCTAATTATTCATATTCTGTGGATGTTGACATCACAAATTTTTAAAACATGTTTAATCTGCACCAATTAAACCTCATTATTCATGTTCTGTGGATGTTGACACCACAAGTTTTTAAAACATGTTTAAACTTTCCCGATTGCTCACAGTGTTCTACAGTGCTACATTTACCACCAATTATATCTGATTTCAGGCCTCGATTGGAGGTGGGGGGCAAAAAACATAGACAATCGGGTATCAAAAATGGCAATACAAGACTGCCCTCATTCCAAATCTATTGCAACTGGATGCCTTGTGTTACATGTTGACTTACATTTGTTTGTGACTCAGATGTAGTAAATTAGAAAAGATTTTTGCATAAGGCTCACATACAATAAATGGCAGGACTGGCAGTTTCAGTCATAGCACAACTCTCCAACTCAAGTGAACTCTCAGAGCATGAGTACCACACATTGCCATATCCACCACACCAAGGAACTGCCCTGCGCCCTGGATGGCCACCACCCAAATATACTACTGATCTATGCCCACTTCTCAAAAATAACAATCTATGTATCTGCCATAACCAGGTGAAATGTGGGAGTCCTGTTGACCTTCTCCACCCACTGGGATTACACAGGTCTTGTGTACGTGCCACCCCTTTACCCTTACCCTTTGAAAATTTTGAATGTAGCTAGAAATTTTGAATATGTGGCGTGTTTCTCTGTGAATGATCCAGCAAGCAGGTGCCTCACTGTTGAGGACCTCAGCAGCTGGAGAAGGCCAAGGGCATGCCCATGTTTCATCTGGCTGCAGCAGATGGACTTTTACTGTAGAGAAGTGGGGATGGACTGGTTGTCTGCCTAGGTGGTTGCCATTAAGCACCCAGGCAGTGGTGGAAGGAGCGGTGCTCATATGTTGCATCTTTGAGTTAAATTTTTGCAGGAAACCAACTCAGAAGACAAGAATGTCCTAAGAATGACGTATTGTATATTTTGTCATCAGGGTTGACACTGATCAGCCTTCTGTCTCATCCCTGAGTTTCTCACAAAACCTTCAACACAACACAAGGAAGTGTTTTCAGTATGGCTCCTGCCTAAAAGTGGATTAATATGTTAACATAAAACGTGAAAATGAAAGAAAAATTAAATTTAATGCATTGGATTGTCAAACTCCAACTGCCCTGAGAACAGAAATGTTCTGAGTTGGTTTAACAATGGTCAGTTGTGATAAATAATATCTCATCCTTTCGGTAAAAGATGTTTAAAAAGTTTGTGCTTTTAAAAGTGGGCAAGAACTTTGTAGAAAAATACTCTAAGACTCAGGATTGAGACTGTTTTCCACAAATGAGCAGCAGTTCCAGCCTCCAGGTTTCCCATCTTCTGGAAGAGCCGTCGGCTGCCTGTCCCGCCGGCTTCCGACGGGGGTGTAGAAAATTTAAAAGTAATACCTTACCGCCCTCTTAACAAGCCTTCCATCCGTCCTGCATCCCAGAATTCCCTCCTCTGTACCCCTCGCTGACGAGAGGACGAGGAACACTTGAGGTTTTGTCACCTGTCTTTGTCGTTCACAGTTTTAGACGTTGTCATCGTTGTTGTCTTTGAGCGTGTTCATCATTTCTGTGTTGAATAAACATCGGTGTCTTGGCAGTAACAGCTGTAAGACAGAGACACACGATCACACAGAGTCACTGTTTCCAAGCTGATAATCTTGGCGTTTGTGAAGCTCATAAATTAACTTTATCTGAGCTCCACTAAACATCTGTTTGCACCTTTGTTGCACTTTTGGTTGTTACTCAAAAGTAAATATGTGTTAATTGCCAGTATTCTTTTTTTATATTGCTGTGGGGCGTGCCCAGGTTACATTGCTGTCCTGACACCCAGGATGTTGTCATAAAATCAAACATAACTGTGGCAGTGATGTTATCAGTCTGTGTACCAAAACTGCAGTACTGATATTCATAAAATTGTTTCTGTGTGTTCAGTACTGCCACCAAGGCAGTTATATTTATGCCTTATTTTAACTGTAGCATACCGTATTTTTTGGACTATAAATCACACTTTTTTACATGTTTTGGCCGGGGGTGCGACCTATACTCCAGAGCGACTTATAAATGAAAAACATACCGGTAGATTCTCAATTAATTTACCGTAATAAAACAATTTTACGTGACAGAGTCGCTCTATGTTTTAAAATGGCCACCGGAAACAGAAATGCAATGCATCATGGGCACTGTAGTATAGCGGCCGCCCTATAGGTCACACTGGTCGTGATAACCAATCAGAGAACAGAACATTGGACTCGTATTCCTCACCTCACCCAGACAATGATTGTGAAACAGCGTGTGAAGCAGACGAACACGGTGCTTGCTGTTATTCCGGGAGGGCTAACAAAACAGCTTCAACCCTTGGATATCAGTGTGAGCAGAGTGTTTCAGTTGACACTGAGAGCTGTGTGGGAGCACTGCGTGAGCGACGGCGGAGGATTAGTGTGTGCACTTGGAAGGAGCTGGCTTTGACACCGCGGGGAGGTCATGAGCTGCGCAGGTAGGTGCTGCACGAACATCGGCAGCTGACACCTGGTGTGTACTATGGTCCACAGCGGGTAATATGTTAGAAAAAAACCATTCAGCGATGGTGCGGGTTATGGTTCGGCTCGCAATGTGGTCTGCAAAATACAAACATATTCGTAGGTAAAATGCAGCTAACGAGAGGGCACTCAAGGCTTGTGTGACTGTTCCTGCGACTTCTGACTACCAAAGAAAAATAAAAATTTCAACATTACTGATAACTTAACAAGACAATGGAGAAGGCCCGAAAAAAATGCCACCAAAAAGAAAATCATACTCTGCAGATTACAAGTTGCGACTGGTGAAATATGCATCATGAAATATGCGACTAGTGAAAATAGCAGTCACAATATTATCGTCTGAACTTTTCATGTTAAGTTAACATACTTGTATGTCCATGCAACTTATAGTCCAGTGCGACTTATTTATGGTTTATTTTTCTTTATAATGGATAAAGTGACTGGTGCGACTTATACTCGGGTGCAACTTATAGTCCGGAAAATACGGTAGTTATTAAAAGTTATGACATAATTTTGGATGTTATAATCAATCCATCATGTCTAGAAACATAAAATATTCCATCATGGAACCCAAAGTGGCCTTGTTTTGTGGCATGAATTAACATACTTGACCTTGACAAGGTCAAATTTAGAGGTAATAAAAGCACATTAATGGGCAGCTCCTCATCTCTTTTTTCACTCACATACTGACAAACTACCATTTTTAGGACCACACTAAGCTTTTCTGACTGTTCAAACTTTTCACTGTCTTCTGTTATTACACTGTTACACTGTATTTCTTGGCTGCTTGAGAGTTATTTGATGGCTCTACTACATTAACCGCATGACCTTAATGATTGTATTTTACCTTCTCAGTTGCTGGTTAATTGCCCATATTTTGACCAGCGCTCTTTTCAGGATGGTCTTTGTCTCTCCCCAAAATTTTAAATGGAAAAATTGCCATTTTCAAGTCCATCCTGATAACATTCCTGTCATGTGTTCACAGTGTGTAACATGTTCCTACTAACCTCTTACCACACATATGATCATGTGCATACCATGTGCAATTCATTCTTACAATGTTCTCACAATGAACAATCACATTGCACACATCCGTACAACATTCTCATTGCATCTGTCCCGTCCTCATCAATACTTTATCACACACCGCACTTTTTCATGTGTCCACATGTAGAAAACAGTTCTCCTGCCAATATGCCTGTCTCTATTATAAACACACACTCAAGTATGCTCTGTGGGCAAGTGCGGAGCTGTGGTGTGAAGCAGATGAGTATCTATGGGTCCCCCTGGATGGGACCCAAGTCCTACTTCCCCAGCCAAGGCTGATACTCATTTACAGCTGGGTGGACTGAGACAATACAGATGACGTGTCTTGTCCAAAGACGGAGACTGACAGCATGACCAGGAATCAAACCCAGGTCCACATATTAGTAGTCCAAGTCTTATCCTACTGAGCTACTTGGTCTCTGACATCAATATTAAAGTCAAATAAAAAACAAAAACAAGTAAGTCTGAAAAACGCGATCTGTCAATGAACATTCTCATCATACAGGTAGAAGACAGAAGCATCTGGACTTATTTAATTTTCAAGATGTTTCCTCCTGGGATCTGATGTTCTTGCCTCAAGGTATAACTGGGGAAAACTATACGATAATGCCTCTTCAGGGCCACTTCAACATTCATGTCTACCATATTACTGACCAGAATAGCTTCAGTTTCAGTCTGGTGTGAGTAACTATGGCAGCTACATCAGTTTACTTTAGACTGAAGAAGCCACTTGGATGTGTGGTGAAACATCTTGAAGACTAAACAGTATTTGCATAACATAAAGATCCCTTAAAAAAGAGGTTTCCTTCAGTAAATGTGTTCCTAATTCAGATGTAGCCTTTAAATAATGTTGGTCTTGAATTATCAGGTTACAAATGGCAACTAATCGGTTGAAATGTTGTTGCCACACTCTAATTTGGGAATACTGTTGCTGGTAAGTTCATACAAGAAGATCAAGGACATATGTCAATTCAACCTGAATATTGTTCTCCGAACACATTTTGCTTTATTATTATTATTATTTATTACAACTGATGGCTCTACTAACCTTGTTAAGAAGCACTAACTTGGCTAATAACATGTTGTTCAAGGTCACTAATGCACACATACTAAGCAGTGGCGATTGAACCGGTAACCTTTCAGTTAGTGGACAACCTGCTATAGCATCCTAACCTACAGCTGTCCTACCCAATTACCTAGCGTCTAAATGAATATTCCACCCAAAATCAATCATCGTAGAAACAAAAGCCTGGCTGGTTTGAAAGGCCTCTTTTGTCATTTTGGTGACTTTGAAGAATGACATGTTGAAGATAATGTCTGCAAGTGAATAAGTGGATTAAGTAGTTTGGCTGATTCTGACATTATTATTATTAGTTTATGTAGTTTTAAAAAAAACTATTGCACTTCATGACAAAGAATCAAATTTTACTATTTTCAGGTTTGGAGGTATCATGATACCTCTAAACCTAAAAATAATGATGAGCTCAATATGAAGTTGTTTGCATAACCTGTAGAAACGAAGGAGCCTGATGACTCATCTGTAGTCCTTCAACAAAATTAAAGTTCCCTTAGAAAAGAACATCACGAAACAGAGTGAGTCATGACTGAAAAGCCCTGCAGCCCCCCAAAAACAAGCAAAGAATGATGTTCAAACACTTGATCATGATCGATTGTCCCACTGGGAAACAGACTGAATGACAAACATGAATATCTGCTGCAGTAATTTCTCCCTTCAGTCATGTACTTGGTGCTTGTTTTCCAAGTAAAAAATATAACTCCCCAAAGAACAGCTACACGTTAGAGAGAGTGAACGGATGAAAGTCAGCTGTGTTTAAGTTTTTATTTTGTTGCTTGTAGCATGTTTGCTGACACTTAATAGTGTCATATGCCTCTTCTCTTTCTGTAGTAATCATACCTTATGACATCACAAAGAGCCCATGCAAAGAAAAGTCAGGGTTCTAACCGGCCCCTTCTGGCCATTGGTGGAAGTCACTCTGCAGGAGGTACATACAGTCTAAGTAAGTATGCCTTTTAGTTGACATGTGATTTTTATTTTTTTTTTTTTGCACTACTTAAATGCCAAAATCAGAAAGGGCTGTAGTGCCCCCTCTAGGTTGAAGTCACAACAGCACATACAACTGGCAATTTTGTGAAATTAATTTCCAAATGACTGATCTATAAAATTTTTCACAATCATTTAATAGCCAAGATACATAATGTCCACTAAAATAAGAAATAATAAAACACAAACTGTGCTTCTTCATAGTAATCACAAATCATAAAACCAGCAAATAAAGACTCAATTTCACTTCAGTTTATTTCATTTATACAGCGCCAAATCACAACAGAGCTGCCTCAAGGCCCTAAAACAAGTAAGGTCTAACCTTACCAACCCCTAGAGCAGAGGTCTCAAAGTCGTTCCAGAAAGGGCCGAGAGGGTGCAGGCTTTCTTTGCAACCACCCACTGCACCAGGTGATTTCACTGATTAGCTGATTCCACCTGCTCAATGTGATGTTAATCAGTGAAATCACCTGGTGGAGTGGGTGGTTGCAAAGAAAGCCTGCACCCTCTCCGCCCTTTCTGGAATGAGTCTGAGACCACTGCCCTAGAGCCAGCACACAGGCGACAGTGGTAAGGAAAAACTCCCTCTGATGGTATTGAGGAAGAAACCTCAAGCAGACCAGACTCAGAAGGGTGACCCTCTGCTTAGGCCATTCTAAGAGTTACATGATTTTGCAAAGTTTTACAAAGCTGATGAAACAGAAAATAGAAAAAACAATCAACATAATGATGTAAAGAAGAAGAGAAATCCACACAGGCGTCAGCACCACAGGCAGGGGTCGTCCACGCCATCAGTGGGCCTGTCTCGGCGACAGGGTCACTTTCAAATACAGACTGCAGCACCCGGCTCAGGCCTTCCACCTCACATGAGTCTTGGGTCTATCTTGTCTGCCTAGGTTGTTACTATTCAAGATCCAAAGCCATTCTGCAGTGTGGTGGATGCAACATGCGACATCAGTCCATGCTCCTAGACATTAGATCTATCTTACAGAATGCAACGCATGGCAGCAAGGCCCTGAAGGCTCTACCAACTTTTATTTTGCACGGTCAAAGTGCTATTTGCAAAAATGAGGTGAACGCAGCGCACAGGTGCGCAGTGGGATATGGAGTTGGACTACTGATCTGTATACCTGGGTTCAATTCCTGGTCAGGCTGCCTGTCTATGTGCTTCAACAAAACACATCTACATTTTCTCCGTCCTCACCCCACTGTAAATGGGTACCAGCATTGGCTGGAGAAGTAGCCTGCATCAGATACGCATCTCATCTGCTTCACGCTATGGAATCCGGCGACATGCACTTACACTAAGTGCTTTAGTTGGTGTGCTACAGATAGTCAAGATCTCAATCACTTCAAAATTGTTGTTTGAGTCTCACAGTGTACACTAAAAATGTTTCCATTAAAGCATTTTCTTTGCACGGTCAAACTGCTGTTTGCAAGAACGAGGTGAACACATTCTGGTAACAAATACTGATGGATACTGTATACCTACTGGAACACAACCAATAAACATGCTTAGCGTGATGCTTCCAGTAAATACTTAGACCCAGTGCAGCGTGTTTGGACGCTGAGTGTTAAATAAGAATGACACTGAGGAGAGGATGATTTGTGGGAGCTGTGTGCTGCAAACGACAAGTGAAAGTCACCAGAGAAACACAAACAGGTCACTAGATGTTAACATGAAGGAATCTGAAGTGAACGAGCCGCGTGAATGTGCAGTGGAAGAGATGGACGCGGACACAGAGACGTGCAAACAGTCTGACGTCTTTCATTCAGGAATTCCAAAGTGAGTTTCTGCAGCGATAAGATTCCATTCCATCATCCTGAGCTCACTGTTTCTGACGAGGGAAGCTGATATAATGGCCGTGTGTTTGTGTGCGAGTCGTGTCACCACCTCACACCATCCGTTCCTGCTCGCTGACAATGACTTTCCACAAAAAACCCTCCCACTTCTCAGCATCATTCTGCTTAG
Source organism: Thalassophryne amazonica (assembly GCF_902500255.1). Classification (NCBI taxonomy): domain Eukaryota; kingdom Metazoa; phylum Chordata; class Actinopteri; order Batrachoidiformes; family Batrachoididae; genus Thalassophryne; species Thalassophryne amazonica. Next base: position 22,283,683 of record NC_047106.1, read on the forward strand.
CATCTGTGAAACCAAGACAACACAGGAATGTGTGATGTTGAGACAGTTTTTCACCTCATTAAGGGCATTTTCACAGGAAAGGTTTCAAAATCGTCCTTTCCTGATCATACACTCTAAAAAAAATGCTTCATGGGGTTAGTTTGTACAACATAAACTGAAGAGTATTTTCAGCATTAAAAAAGGGTTTTTGCATGTTCACATTTTAGGAAGTAGATAACGAAGTAAGTGAAATAAGTAAAAAAACAAACAAACAAACAAACAAAATTAAGGCAAGAATTTGCATGGACACTTCTGAGTAAAAGCAGATTAAATAGAGATGTTAGAATAATTTAAATTCAATAATTTGGCTATTAACAACACCAAAACCCTTGGATTAAGTTTATTCAATTCAATTTCGATGTATTTTCATTTATATAGCACCAAATCACAAAAGAGTTGCCTCAAGGCTCTTCACACAAGTACGGTCTAACTTTACTAACCCCCAGAGCAGCAGTGGTAAGGAAAAACTCCCTCTGAGGAAGAAACCTCAAGCAGACCAGACTCAAAGGGGTGACCCTCTGCTTGGGCCATGCTACAGGCACAAATTACAGAACATTTGACAAAACGAATACACAGGAAAAGCTGTTGGTGCACAGGACAGGAGGTTCTCCAGCACAAATACCACACCCATCTCTGGATGGAGCTGCACCTTAAACAGAGAGAAAAAAAACAGAATCAGGCATCAGAGAGACAAGAAACACAGTATAATTTGTCAGCATTAAACAACAAGAAAAACGAGAAATACTAAGGTGATTGCTGGCCACTAGCTCTAAGCTTCACTAAAAGACCCATAATTTATGTAAAGTTGAGGCCATGGCACGCTCTGTTTCCCAATAAAATGAATTTAAGAGAGTAAAAAGCATAGTAACATACTATGCCAGTATGCTAGCCATACGAAACGGAAAATAAGTGCGTCTTAAGTCTGGACTTGAAAGTCTCTACAGAATCTGACTGTTTTATTGATGCAGGGAGATCATTCAACAGAACAGGGCCACGATAAAAGAAAGCTCTATGACCTGCAGATGAAATTCTGCAACTCCACCCATGCAGGTGACGAGTCTTGTCCAAGGACACAAATAACATGATCAGGAATCAATTCCAGGCCCACATATGGGTAAGCCAACTCCTTATCCCATTGAGATACCTGTTCCGCCTTTTATGCAAAACAAAACAGTTAAGGAAAACAAGCCGATTTGTGATTAAAAGAATGGAACAAACAACATGTAATTGTCTACAGGTTTTTTTGTATGTTCACAAATTAAACTGGAAATTACACGCTTTTGTGAAAACACTTTTACAGTCTCAATTTTGACTTGCTTTTTATTTAAATTTATTTTAAAGTTGGGACTGGGATGTAAACATGTGAGCACACAGTGCTTGACAACACCACAATAAGTATTATAAAATGAATATTATCAGTTAAACATTGAGATCACCTGAAAAATTCTCATCTACAGATGTGTCAACTCCATCATAAAACCCTGCTCCAAACTGAATGACCTGCACAACAATCACGATCATCAAATGATGTGAAAATGTTCTTACAGTGGCTTATATATATATATATATACAAGGTCTGTCCGTAAAGTATCGTACCTTTTTATTTTTTTCAAAAACTATATGGATTTCATTCATATGTTTTTACGTCAGACATGCTTGAACCCTCGTGCGCATGCGTGAGTTTTTCCACGCCTGTCGGTGACGTCATTCGCCTGTGAGCACGCCTTGTGGAAGGAGTGGTCTCGCCCCCTCGTCGGATTTTCATTGTCTGGAAATGGCGGAATGAAAAGGACTTTTTTTCCATCAGAATTTTTTCAGAAGCTGTTAGAGACTGGCACCTGGAAACCATTCGAAAAATTTATCTGGCTATACGTGAGTTTTTTTCACGCCTGTCGGTTGCGTCATTCGCCTGTGAGCAGGCTTTGTGTGAGCAGTGGTCCACCCATCTCATTGGATTTTTATTGCGAATAAAATGTCTGAACGATTTGGAGCTTTGCTGCATCAAATTTTTCCAGAAACTGTGAGAGACCTCCATGTGGACACCATTTGGAAAATTCATATGGCTTTCAGGGATGATTTTGGGTGATTCTTTAACTACGGGCACTATTGGCCTTGTAAATGTAATTTCCACCACACCATTGCCTTACAATATAAAGCGCCTTGGGGCAACTGTTTGTTGTGATTTGGCGCTATATACATGTGCTCTGATGTCACTGTTTATCTCCATAGAAACTACCCAAACAATCTTTCATACAAACTGTTTAAAGGGACATTACAGTGTTGTGGTGGAAATTACGGCAATAGTGTGGGACAACTACATTTTGTTTAAAAAAATCACAACAGTTGTATGACATTGAATACCCCAATTATGTTTTGATTATTTTACTGATATTTTATTCAGAGATATTTTAAAACATTAGAAAAAAAACGTTTCTTTACCATTCATTTTTATCATTGAAGATCAAAAGTCTGGGTGTGGGACAAGCACAAAAGGGCAATATTTGCATATAATGATGCTGAGAAAAGGTGAAAAAGTCATCATAGACTACTAGAACAAATTTCTTAACACACTTTCATTGTAAAGATAACTATAAAAGTGTGAAATTTCCCCTTTTTTCTGTTTTTCATACAATATGATCAAAGGACATAATAAGTGCCCGTAGTCTAAGAATCACCCTTTTATGGGGATTACACAGATTAAGGAGTGCTCCAGCCAGTTTAAAGACTGCCCACAGCGTCTGAGAGCGCGGCGCACTCTGAGCACTGATCGATAGGCTGAAACAACCAGATCATTTCCAACGTGAAGGCTTTGTTGGTCCGGGACGTCGTCTGACTTACACAACAATGGCAGAAGACGTGGACATCAGTACTTTTTTGGCACATTCCACTGTTACAGGAGTTTTTTTCATGGAAAGAGGAGCGGAGGGATGCGCCACCGTGCCGCTCATGGCGTGGCACAAAACCACCTCCGTGTTGGTCTCACAGGACGGCTTTCAGACGGCTTTTCAGTCGTGTGACTATCCGAGAAATTGTGCATGAGCTGGACATGCCCCAACATGTCCTGTGAGGCTTCATCATGGCGTTGCTATGCGCCATGCGGCTCCACCGCGACGCACGGAATTCCTCCACACGTCTGTCTTAATGTGCCGAAAAAGTGCTGATGTCCACGTCTTCCGCAATTCCTGTGCTAGTCAGACGATGTCCCGGATCAACAGAGCGTCCAGTTTGGAAATGAACGGCACATTCCACTGTTACAGGAGTTTTTGTCATGGAAAGAGGAGCGGGGGAATGCGCCACCGTGCCGCTCATGGCGCGGCACAAAACCACCTCCGTGTTGGTCTGCATGGCGCAAAGCAACACGTCTTCCGCAATTCCTGTGCTAGTCAGACGATGTCCCGGATCAACAAAGCCTTCACGTTGGAAATGATCTGGTTGTTTCAGCCTGTCGATCGGCACTTGGAGTGCGCCGCGCTCTCAGATGCTGTGGGCGGTCTTTAAGCTGGCTGGAGCACTCCTTAATCTGTGTAATACCCATAAAATCATCCCTGAAAGCCATATGAATTTTCCGAATGGTGTCCACCTGGAGGTCTCTCACAGTTTCTGGAAAAATTTGATGCAGCAAAGCTCCAAATCGTTCAGACATTTTATTAGCAATAAAAATCCGATGAGGGGGTGGACCACTGCTCACACAAAGCCTGCTCACAGGAGAATGACACAGGCGTGAAAAACACACGCATGCGCACGAACGTTCAAGCTTGGCTGATGCAGTCACACGTGATTCAAATCCATATGGTTTTTGAAAAAATAAAAAGGTCGGATATTTTTCTAACAGACCTCGTATATATATATATATATATATATATATATATATATATATATATATATATATATATATATATATATATATATATATTTGATTACATAGTTGTATATAATTCTCGTTTTACATTTTACTTGGTCCACATTTTATTTTATTTTATTTTATCTAATGTGTTCTTAGTTGTACATATACTCTGAATAATTTATTGTTAAATTTTATTATTTTTTTATTTGGCTAAAAATTACTCGCACCACGGAAAGCACCTTTTTTTTCAAATCTCGTTGCAATGTAAATTACAATGACAATAAAGGGGATTCTGATTCTGATATAGTTGTAATTTAAAAGGATGCAGCTGGTCCCCCTTCAGTCATCAACCCATAACCAATTGAAGTATTATTATATTATTATTATTATTATTATTATTATTATTATTATTATTATTACTATTGTTATACAAAATAAATAAATAAAAATATTTTTATTGTAGCTCACCTCTTTGCTGCTTGCAGTCGCTGACCTGAATGCTACTGCCTCCACCCCACCGCCACAGTTGGTCCCTGTCTGACACCTGGGGATAGGCTCTGCCTCTGCGTTCTTCTGATGGCAGGATCTGAGATCTACGTACCCCAAAGACTTTTCGAACATTCTGTACAGTATCCCTATGGACCCCCCATGTCCTGAGTCTTATTGGTAGAAATTTTAGTGATCATACATCTGTACATATACAGTGGGGCAAAAAAGTATTTAGTCAGTCCCTGATTGTGCAAGTTCTCCTACTTGATGAGATGAGATGAGAGAGGTCTGTAATTTCCAACATAGGTACATTTCAATAATGAGAAACAAAATGAGAAAAATAATCCAGAAAATCACATTGTAGGATTTTTAAAGAATTTATTTGTAAATAAGCATTTGGTCACCCACAAACAAGCAAGATTTGTGGCTCTCTCAGACCTGTAATTTCTTTTTTAAGAAGCTCTTCTGTCCTCCGCCTGTTACCTGTATTACTGGCACCTGTTTGAACTTGTTATCTATATAACAGACACCAGTCCACAGCCTCAAACAGTCACACTCCAAACTCAACCATGGCCAAGACCAAAGAGCTGTGAAAGGACACCAGGAGGAAATTTGTAGATGTGCACCAGGCTGGGAAGAGTGAATCTACAATAGTCAAGCAGGTTGGTGTGAATAAATCAACTGTGGGAACAATTGTAAGAAAATGGAAGACATACAAGACCATTGATAATCTCCCTCGATCTGGGGCTCCACACAAGATGTCATCCCGTGGGTCAAAATGATGATACGTAACAAGACAAAAAGTAACAAAGGCTACACACTATGCAGAGAGGGACTCAAATCCTGCAGTGCCAGGCATGTCCCCCTGCTTAAGCCAGTATGTCTCCAGGCCTGTCTGAAATTTGCCAGAAGCATATGGATGATCCAGAAGAGGATTTGGAGAATATCATGTGGTCAGATGAAACCAAAATAGAACTTTTTGGTAAAAACTCAACTCGTCATGTTTGGAGGAAGAAGAATGCTGAGTTGCATTCCACGAACACCATACCTACTGTGAAGCATGGGGGTGGAAACATCATGCTTTGGGGCTGTGCAAATGGGACAGGACGACTGATCGGTGTTAAGGGAAGAATGAACGTGGCCATGTATCATGAGATTTTAAGCCAAAACCTCCTTCCATCAGTGAGAACATTGAAGATGCAATGTGGCTGGGTCTTCCAGCATGACAATGATCCCAAACACACCACTCAGGCAACGAAGGAGTGGCTCCGTAAAAAGCATTTTAAGGTCCTGGAGTAGCCAAGACAGTCTCCAGACCTCAACCCCATAGAAAATTTGTTGAGGGAGTTGAAAGTCCATGTTGCCCAGCAACAGCCCCAAAACATCACTGCTCTAGAGGAGATCTACATGGAGGAATGGGCCATAATACCAGCTACAGTGTGTGCAAACCTGGTGAAGACTTACAGGAAACCTTTGACCTCTGTCATTGTTACAACCCCAATTCCATTGAAGTTGGGACATTGTGTAAAATGTAAATAAAGACAGAATACAATGATTTTCAAATCCTCTTCAGCCTATATTTAATTGAATATACCACAAAGACAAGATATTTAATGTTCAAGCTGCTAAACTTTATTGTTTTTATGCAAATGTTTGCTCATTTTGAAATGGATGCCTGTAACACGTTTCAAAAAAGCTGGGACAGTTATCATTGTGTTACATCACCTTTCCTTCTAACAACACTCAATAAGCATTTGGGAACTGAGGACACTAATTGTTGAAGCTTTGTAGGTGGAATTCTTTCCCATTCTTGCTTGATGTACGACTTCAGTTGTTCAACAGTCCAGGGTCTCCGTTGTCATATTTTGCGCTTCATAATGTGCCACACATTTTCAATGGATGACAAGTCTGGACGGCAGGCAGGCCAGTCTAGTACCCGCACTCTTTTACTATGAAGCCACGGTGTTGTAACACGTGCAGAATGTGGCTTGGTATTGTCTTGCTGAAATAAGCAGGGATGTCCCTGAAAAAGATGTTGCTTGGATGGCAGCATGTGTTGCTCCAAAACCTGGATGTACCTTTCAGCATTGATGGTGCCATCACAGATGTGTAAGTTCCCCATGCCATAGGCACTAACACCCCCATACCATCACAGATGATGGCGTTTGAACTTTCAATCTGGATGGTCTTTTTCCTCTTTTGTCCGGAGGACACAACATCCATGATTTCCAAAAACAATCATGGACATCATAAAACAGTCATGTCATCAGACCACAGCACACTTTTCCACTTTGCGTCTGTCCATTTCAAATGAGCTCAGGCCCAGAGATGGCGACGACGTTTCTGGATGTTGTTGATGTATGGCTTTCGCTTTGCATGGAAGAGTTTTAACTTGCACTTGAAGATGTAGCGACGAACTGTGTTAACTGACAGTGGTTTTCTGAAGTGTTCCTGAGCCCACACAAATATTTGCACAAAAACAATAAAGTTTATCAATTTGAACATTAAATGTCTTGTCTTTGTGGTGTATTCAATTGAATATAGGTTGAAGAGGATGTGAAAATCAATGTATTCTGTTTTTATTTACATTTCACACAACGTCCCAGCTTCATTGGAATTGGGGTTGTAAATAGGAGAACTTGCACAATCAGGGACTGACTAAATACTTTTTGCCCCACTGTACATGTATGTGCCCATGTCTTTGTGTTTGTGCACAGTGTCTGCTGCATATGGCAGGTTGCACATACATATATACGTGCGTATGTCTGTGTTTGGTCAGTAATAACAGGAAGCTGGATGTCTGTTGTGATATAAACCTGGCCTGTGATTGACCTATAGAAAAAACAAATATACAAAAGGACCCACACAGCCCAGGGTCTCAGTGACATTAAAAACTACAAGCAAAGAGAAATGCCATCAAACACAAACAGGAACACCTACAACTCAGCTGACAAGCTGTCATCAGACAACTGTACCACATATACACAGTTTATAGTCCGAGAAGGATGGAGGAAGAAAGACTGCAAAGTCCTTAAAGAGGTCATATAAGTAAGCACACACACACACACGCACACGCCAAGGAGTAGAACTGGCATAAATCTACGATCAGATTAGCTTCAAATGACGACAAAAGGCAATTGGCGTTTGTCGCTTGATGGGGTTCCCAGTTTATGGTTACTTGGCATGACTGCACAGTGTTTAATGACACGTCAATATGAGCTTTTCCTCCATGCTTGACAGGAACAAAGTTTGATTGATTTGTTTCAGTAAAATGTGTGGGTGATGCTCCCGTATTGATAGTTAGCTCGCTAACATCCAGTAAGATGTCTTGTAACTCACTTCAAAGTTATTATCTGATTATAGAAGTGTGGGGTGTGCAGCCAGTACATTCTGAGTGCCGGTCCCAAGCCCGGATAAATGAGGAGGGTTGCGTCAGGAAGGGCATCCAGCGTAAAACAAGCCAACCCAACAATGCAGACTAAGAATCGAATTCCCATACCGGATCGGTCGCGGCCCAGGTTAACAATGTCCGCCACCAGTGCTGTTGCCCAACATGGTGCCGGTGGAAATTGGGATACTGCTGGGCGAAGACGACGAAGAAGAGGAGGAAAATGTTGCCACAAACAGCGGGAGAAGAAGAAAACTAGAAGGGTGGAAATGAGAGTGGGGACTTTGAATGTTGGTAGTATGACTGGTAAAGGGAGAGAGCTGGCTGATATGATGGAGAGGAGAAAGGTAGACATATTGTGTGTGCAAGAGACCAAGTGGAAGGGAAGTATCTGCGGTGGGTACAAGTTGTTGTACCATGGTGAGGACAGGAAGAGAAATGGTGTTGGGTCATTTTAAAGGAAGAGTATGTTAAAAGTGTGTTGGAGGTTAAGCAAGTGTCTGACAGGGTGATGAGTGTGAAGTTGGAAATTGAAGGGGTGATGATGAATATCATCAGTGCATATGCCCCACAGGTAGGTTGTGAGATGAAGGAGAAAGAAGATTTCAGGAATGTGTTAGATGAGGTGGTGGAGAGCGTGCCCGGGCATGAAAGAGTGGTGATAGGAGCGGACTTCAATGGGCATGTTGGTGAAGGGAACAGAGGTGATGAGGAAGTAATGGGTAGATATGGTATCAAGGATAGGAATGGGGAAGGACAGATGGTAGTTGATTTTGCAAAAAGGATGGAAATGGCTGTGGTGAATACCTACTTTAAGAAAAGGGAGGAGCACAGGGTAACATATAAGAGTGGAGGAAGGTGCACACAGGTGGACTACATACTTTATAGGAGATGCAAGCTAAAAGAAATCAGAGACTGTACGGTGGTGGCAGGAGAGAGTGTCACTAGACAGCATAGGATGGTTGTTTGTAGGATGACTTTAGAGGTAAAGAAGAAGAAGAGAGTGAGAGCTCAACAAAGGATCAGATGGTGGAAGCTGAAGGAGGAAGACTGTTGTGTGAAATTTAGCGAGCAGGTGAGAGAGACACTGGTTGGAGGGGAAGCAATTTTGGACAACTGGGAAAGTATTGCAGATGTTGTGAGGGAGACCGCTCGGACAGTACTGGGTATGACATCTGGACAGTGGAAGGAAGACAAGGAGACTTAGAGGTGGAATGAAGAGGTCCAGGAAAGCATAAGGAGAAAGAGGTTTGTTGTGAAAGTGTCGTGACACGGACCCACAACAGGGGGCGTAAATGAACGGACAATGGATAAGCCAAAAGTAACAATTTAATGTTGTGAATCGCACAACGACGTACAGACAATAACAATATAGTGACTGTCAATCATACACCAGGTGACGTGTGGGCAGGCTCGATGATAGAAGACGCCTGGCGAGAGAAGAGCCGGATCCCACACAGCTTCCACTGCCAACGGAGCTGAAGAACACCGGAGCCGCCAAGCCCTGCGCCCCAGGTGGCCGCTGTCTTCAGCAGTCAGACCCGGTACTGCTGGCAGAGAACAGAGACAGTCCTGAATGAGTGTGAGGTCGCACACTCCGTAATCCCACAGTCTGTATTCAGTAAGGAGGGAGAACCTCCACCTCCAATCACACACTCGTGCAGCTCCTGAGATAACCACTTATCTGGGTGGGGTGTGAGGCGAAGCCGTCGCAGTCCACACCAAACGCCAACTCCGCAGACAGGGTATCCGTCCCAGAAAAACGGCTGCAAAAAGAGATCAGACTAATACTCGAATTTAAGGTTTAGCAGAGAATTACCTGATTGGTAGTTGATTTCTCGGCGGGGAGGTGGAGTTGCAGTCCGGCCTTTAAGGTGGTGGTGATGATGTGAATGAGTGACAGCTGATGCTGATGACGAGTAACAGCTGTCACTCCCGGTTGCTATGACGCCCTCTCATGCTTGAAGCCCGCACTTCAAGCAGGGTGCCATCTGGTGGTGGTGGGCCAGCAGTACCTCCTCTTCAGCGGCCCACACAACAAGGTTGGTGAAAAAGTTTTGGGATAGTCGGAGAGATGAAGAAAGTAGACAGGAGTACAAGGTGATGCGGCGTAAGAAGTGGCAAAAGTGAAGGAAAAGGCATATTGCAAGCTGTACAAGAAGTTGAATAGTAAGGAAGGAGAAAAGGACTTGTACCGATTGGCCAGACAAAGGGACAGAGCTGGAAAGGATGTGCAGCAGGTTAGGGTGGTAAAAGATGCACATGGTAATGTGCTGACAAGTGAGGAGTGTGTGCTGAGAAGGTGGAGGGAACATTTTGAAGGACTGATGAATTAAGAAAATGAGCGAGAGAAAAGGCTGGATGATGTGGTGAGAGTAAATCAGGAAGTACAAGAGATTAGCAAGGAAGAAGTGAGGGCTGCTATGAAGAAGATGAAGAGTGGAAAGGCAGTTGGCCCAGCTGACATTCCAGTGGAGGCATGGAAATGTCTAGGAGAGATGGCAGTAGAGTTTCTAAACAGATTGTTTAATAAAATCTTGGAAAGTGAGAGGATGCCTGAGGAGTGGAGACAAAGTGTGCTGGTTCCTATTTTCAAGAACAAGGGTGATGTGCAGAGCTGCTACAGAGGCATAAAGCTGATCAGCCACAGCATGAAGTTATGGGAAAGAGTAGTAGAAGCTAGGCTTAGAAAACAGGTTAAGATCTGTGAGCAGCAATATGATTTCATGCCGACAAAGAGCACTACAGATGCAATGTTTGCTCTGAGAATACTGTTGGAGAAGTACAGAGAAAGACAGAAAGAGTTACACTGTGTGTTTGTGGACTTAGAAAAAGCTTATGATAGGGTGCCAAGAGAAGAGCTGTGGTATTGTATGAGGAAGTCTGGAGTGGCAGAGAAGTATGTTAGGGTAGTGCAGGACATGTACAAGAATAGTGTGACAGCGGTGGGATGCGCAGTAGGAATGACAGACTCATTCAAGGTGGAAGTGGGATTACACCAAGGATCAGCTCTGAGTCCTTTCTTGTTTGCAGTGGTGATGGACAGATTCCCCATGGACTATGATGTTTGCATATGACATTGTGATCTGTAGTGAAAGTAGAGAGCAAGTTGAGTCTAGTCTGGAGAAGTGGAGATATGCTTTGGAGAGAAGGGTAATGAAAGTCAGTAGAAGCAAGACTGAGTACATGTGTGTGAATGGGAGGGAGCCCAGTGGAATAGTGCAGTTACAAGGAGTAGAAGTGGTGAAAGTAGATGAGTTTAAATATTTGGGGTCAACTGTTCAAAGTAATGGAGAGGGGTGAAGAAGAGAGTGCAGGCAGGGTGGAGTGGGTGGAGAAAAGTGGCAGGAGTGATTTGTGACCGAAGAATATCAGCAAGAGTGAAGGGGAAAGTTTACAAAACAGTAGTGAGACCAGCTATGTTGTATGGTTTAGAGACGGTGGTACTAACAAAAAGACAGGAGGCGGAGCTGGAGGTGGCAGAGCTGAAGATGTTGAGATTCTCTTTGGGAGTGACAAGAATGGACAAGATTAGGAATGAACATATCAGAGGGACAGCTCAGGTGGGACGGTTTGGAGACAAAGTCAGAGAGGCGAGATTGAGATGGTTTGGACATGTGCAGAGGAGGGACCCAGGGTATATAGGGAGAAGGATGCTGAGGATGGAGCCACCAGGCAGGAGGAGAAGAGGGAGGCCAAAGAGGAGGTTTATGGATGTGCTGAGGGAGGACATGCAGGTGGTTGGTGTGACAGAGGAAGATACAGAGGACAGGGTGAGATGGAAACGATTGATCTGCTGTGGCGACCCCTAACGGGAACAGCTAAAAGAAAAAGAAGAAGAAGTGTTTATTTCTTCCTAACTTTTACAAAATAGAAGAGAAACACTACTAATCATGTTAAATTTATACAGAAATACAACTGTCTAGGTGAGTATTCCACCATTTTCAATTTTTGTTTTGTTTTTTTGGAGCAACCAACCAACATATGTCACGCTGCCTTCACTCATCTCAGATTGGCAGTCACTGTGTCGCATCACGCAGCACTTGCATAAAACAGATTTTTCCTCACCTAGCTGGCAGTACATCCACCACGTCTCCTGTCGCTGTCAAATGACCACTCTGATTGAAAATGAATGGCAGCTGCTCGCTTTGCCTCTGTCTTGTAGTTAATGTTACCAAGGGGTAAGACTTGGAAAAAATCACCATGCAAATCCATACGGGGTCTGCTGTGATGACACTGAGCAAAATGGGAGAAGCCAACAGAAGGAACAGATCTAAACTTTTCAAATTTATGTCTGGCCCATGACAAGCCCACAAATAATGAAAGTGAAAAATCCAACCCCTTTGTGTCCAACACTCATGTTTGTGCTCACTTTATACATGATGTAGATTACAAATTGGACTAGGACAGGTGCCAAATTCAACTTCAAGATAGAGTCCAGGTACATCGAAAGCTTCAAACAGGTGCAACATGCATGTATGTGATGTTCTTGCTGTTCTTCCCACACAGCATAAAGTCATTATATGCGATGAGGCTATTTCACCTCACTGCTTGCTATCCAGTATCCAGGAAGATCAAGTCAGGTATGGGAGCATCTGTGACTCAAAAGACATGATACAAGAGTTTAACTGTCTAAAGCAGCAATTATCCCCCCAACACACACACACACACACACACACACACACACACACACACACACACACACACACACACACACACACACACACACACACACACACACACACACACACTTTTAGTTGTGACAAAATGGTCCCATTGTTTAGAATTCTTGGAGTCCATGTTTTATTTTTATTTATTTACATACGTATGTCTACAAGAAAGCTATGTGAGTTTGTCTCATTTTGCAAGCGTGTGACCACGAAGGCTTGGAGAGGAAGCGACGTCAGATTAGCAATCTCATGCTTTGGTGTGGACACGGGACTTTGAAACAGTTAGCACTGCTACCTGTCAGCGACATCTATGCTTATCGACTGTGGCTGGACAAATAAAAGAATCAAAAAATGCAAAGGTGACGATAGCAATTACATGTTTAATGACCGTTATGTGGAACACGTGGAACTCTGAAATATTTAAGGATACAAAGCCCTGTTAAGCCCAAAGCAGTGTCCAACAGTAGAACGATAATATCTGTAACGGCTGTGTTCCTTTTAAGAAGTAAATTAAGCGGGATGTGTTTGTGCAGTTGCGTTGCAAGGTATGTATTTATTATTTGTTACTTTTCCCACTCTGGTTTACACTTATCAGATGTATTTTTAACACTGAGAGCACAACTGTAAAAAATGGCTGACTGAAAATCTCTTCAAAATGAGGGAATTAATAATTATCTTATAGTTCCATCCAGGCCACCGTAGGGACTATAAGAGGTAAGGAGAATTCAGGGGTTCTTACCTCATATTAGACAGCACATTAGGAAAGACAAATGCTAGCTTTATCTTGCTAACATTAGTTAAACTGTAACTTAAGAAAAAGTTAGAAACTAGCTAAGATTAGCATTCATCTGTGGACACTTACACAGTCTAATACAGAATCTCAAAAGGTAAAAAAAAAGGAAAGTGTATTAAACAAAGTAGATAAGTAGGTATAAAAGTCCTACCACATATTAATGAACGGTTAAGGTTAAAGAAATGGTATGGCCCACTTTAGGGGTGTTTGAAATTGTATTACAATTTCAGGCAATATATTGTAATATTTACAGAAGCCTATAAATGTTTTGAACCTCAAAACATTTGTCACAAAATGTGACAACCATTGTGCTCTACAGACACTTTGGGATCCGAACAGGCTGCATTAAGCTTTTTGGTGCTAAAGTTTGCACCGTATTGGGAGCTTATATACAACAACTGCTTAAAAGTAAAATGTGAGAGACCAGAAAGACAAGAAAAGTAACAAATCATCCACTTACGTATATGCTGTTGACTTTTTATGTATGCACTTATTCTAAAAGTAGAGGACAGAATTTACTGACATTGTGTGAAGAGGTGATCCTTCGAGTAGGGAAGAGCTAATCAAATTTTAGATTCAAATTCTTTCATGCCTTTGTTTTCCTTTCATGTCTTACCATATATTTCAAGAGCTGGTTTTGTGACATCATAAAGATCCTGTACAATAAATCCAGGTTTTGAAAACAAAAACACGTAAGCTGGTGGAAGAAAAATATAGACATTCACCGCAAATTAGAGAAAAAAAAAAAAAACAGCTATAACTGTGTTGCTGATGCAGAACTGCACCATACAGACTGGTACATGGTATAACAAGCAAATTAATCATGCTGTAATTTGAGCAGCATTTGTTTGTTTATTTGTTCCTCTACTTCTCCCAGGTCCTTTACACTAAACTTGATATTGGGATGACCTCAACCCCAGAATTTCTTTAAATGGATTGTTTTGGCAAAGGTCAAGGTCATTACAGTCAGAGGTCAAAATATTGATTTCCACTAAGATGGCTACCGGATCTGAAACACCCGGGAGCCACCAAGCGCTGGGTCCCCAGGTGGTCACTGCCTCTGGCTGTCAGATCGGGTACTGCTGGCAGGAAGAACAGACAGGTGATGGTGGGTGCGTGAACACCCAGCAAACAGTCAGAAAGGGTGGGAAACACCTCCACCTCTTAAGCACAGTCACACAGGAACAAAAACGCGCAGTGCCTGAAAGACTACTTATCCGAGGAGCGAAGAACGTCGTCTCCTCCCAGCTTCTAGCTGCTGACCAGTCAAACAGGTACGCCTGCAAATGTTCAGAATGTTGTATGGCACAAAACAACGGCTGAGTGTTTACCTGATTGGTAGACGATTTCTCGGCAGTGAAGTGAAGATGCTGCCCGGCTTTTATGGAGATGTGGTTGTGGTGATGATGAGTGACAGCTGGTGCTGGTGATGACTGCCAGCTGCCACTCCCGGTTGCTCCGGCGCCCTTTCGTGCCTGAAGCCCGCACTTCAGGCAGGGCACCCTCTGGTGGTGGGCCAGCAGTACCTCCTCTTCAGCGGCCCACATAACAGGACCCCCCCCCCCCCCCCCCCAACGGGTGCCTCCTGGTGCCCGACCAGGTTTGTCCGGATGCCGGCGGTAGAAATCGGCCAGGAGGGCCGGGTCCAGGATGAAGATCCTCTTCACCCAGGAGCGTTCTTCGGGTCCATAACCCTCCCAGTCCACCAGATACTGGAAACCCCGGCCCCGTCGACGGACGTCCAGCAGCCTACGCACTGCCCAGGCCGGCTCCCCATCGATGATCCGGACAGGAGGCGGCGCCGGTCCTGGAGTGCAGAGGGAAGAGGTGTGGTACGGCTTGATCCGGGAGACATGGAAAACCGAGTGAATCTGCAGTGAAGCTGGCAGCTTCAGCTTCACTGCGGCCGGACTGAGGACCTTGAGGATGGAGAAGCGGCTGATGTACCGGTCTTTTAGTTTTTGTGACTCCACCTGCAATGGAATGTCCTTCGTTGACAGCCAAACCTCCTGCCCGGGCTGGTATGCAGGGGCCGGGGATCGCCGGCGGTCTGCATGGGCCTTGGCCCTCGTCCGGGCTTTGAGCAGGGCAGAGCGGGCAGAGCGCCACACCCGACGGCACCACCTCAGATGGGCCTGGACCGAGGGCACCCCGACCTCCCCCTCCACAAGCGGAAACAATGGGGGCTGGTACCCCAAACATACTTCAAACGGGGAGAGGCCGGTGGCAGATGAAACTTGGCTGTTGTGTGCGTACTCGATCCAGGCCAGATGGTTGCTCCAGGCCATCGGGTGCACTGAGGACACGCAGCGAAGGGCCTGTTCCAATTCCTGGTTGGCCCGCTCTACCTGTCCGTTTGTCTGGGGATGGTACCCGAACGAGAGGCTCACAGTGGCCCCCAGTTCCCTACAGAAACTCCTCCAGACTTGCGAGGAGAACTGGGGACACGGTCAGAGATGACGTCGGATGGAATCCCATGCAGACGTACGACGTAGTGGACCAGGAGGTCTGCAGTCTCCTGGGCCGTCGGGAGCTTCGGGAGGGCCACGAAGTGGGCCGCCTTGGAGAACCGGTCCACTATCGTGAAGATGGTGGTCATGCCCTGGGACGGCGGGAGGCCCATGACGAAGTTCAGGCCGATGTGGGACCAGGGGCGGTGAGGCACAGGTAACGGCTGGAGGAGTCCCTGTGCCCGTTGGTGGTCAGCCTTTCCCCTGGCGCAGGTGGTGCAGGCCTGGACATACTCCCGGACGTCGGCTTCCATAGACGCCCACCAGAAGCGCTGCCAGACCACTGCCACGCTTCTTCGCACCCCAGGATGACAGGAGAGCTTGGATCCGTGACAGAAGTCCAGGACTGCAGCTCTGGCTTCTGGTGGGACGTAAAGTCTGTTCTTTGGGCCGGTCCCCGGGTCCGGGTTCCATGCCAGGGCCTCCCGGACGGTCTTCTCCACATCCCAGGTGAGGGTGGCCATGATAGTGGACTCGGGGATGATGGGTTCCAGTGGATCTGACAGCTTGACCTTGACCTCCTCTTTGTGGACCCGGGACAGGGCGTCAGATCGCTGGTTTTTGGTCCCGGGGCGGTAGGTGATCCGGACGTCAAAACGCCCAAAGATCACAAACCCAGTATATGTCGTTAGGAGCTGTGAATTTTGCTCCCAGAGCGCCGTAGTCCAGGCGCGTGCCTCTCCTCGAAGCAAATTAATAACATAAGCCACCCGGCTGGCATCTGACACGTACATAACGGGACGCTGTGCAAAGACGAGCGAACACTGCATTAAGAAGTCTGCGCACGTCTCGACACAACCTCCGTACGGTTCCGGAGGGCTTATGTATGCTTCAGGGGATGGGGGGGGGGTTTCGTTGAATCACCACTGGAATGTTTGTATTTAGTGCTCGGTCAGCAGGAGGAGGTGCTGCAGCAGCGCCCTGAGTGCGCGCTTCCACCTGGGCGGTGAGAGCCTCCATCCTCCGGTTAAGTATAACGTTCTGCTCGGTTAACAAGTCCAACCGAGCAGTGAAGGCGGTTAAGATGTGCTGCAGTTCACCTAACACGCCTCCTGCTGACGCCTGTGCACCCTGTGTTTCCATTGGCAGTTCAATCGATGGTTGACGCCCCTCGGGATCCATGACACTGGCCGAGAAATCCTGTTGTGAAAGTGTAGGTACACGGACCCACAACAGGGGGCGCAAATGAACGGACAATGGAATAAGCCAAAATATAACAATTTAATGTTGTGAATGTGCACAACAGAGCAACAGACAACACAATTGAGATCAACAGTCAATAATTCACGGTGACGTGTGGGCAGGTTCGAGGATAGAAGACGCCCGTCCAGAAAAGAGCCGGATCCCACACGCTTTCCACTGCCACCGGATCTGAAGCACCCCGGAGCCACCAAGCGCTGGGTCCCCAGGTGGCCACTGCCTCCGGCTGTCAGATCGGGTACTGCTGGCAGGAAGAACAGACAGGTGATGGTGGGTGTGTGAACACCCAGCAAACAGTCAGAAAGGGTGGGAAACACCTCCACCTCTTAAGCACAGTCACACAGGAACAAAATCGTGCAGCACCTGAAAGACTACTTATCCGAGGAGCGAAGAACGTCGTCTCCTCCCAGCTTCTAGCTGCTGACCAGTCAAACAGGTACGCCTGCAAATGTTCAGAATGTTGTATGGCACAAAACAACGGCTGAGTGTTTACCTGATTGGTAGACAATTTCTCGGCAGTGAGGTGAAGATGCTGCCCGGCTTTTATGGAGATGTGGTTGTGGTGATGATGAGTGACAGCTGGTGCTGATGATGACTGCCAGCTGCCACTCCCGGTTGCTCCAGCGCCCTCTCGTGCCTGAAGCCCGCACTTCAGGCAGGGCGCCCTCTGGTGGTGGGCCAGCAGTACCTCCTCTTCAGCAGCCCACACAACAGTCATGTCCTTTTGCTGAAGTCTACCAAACTAATTATGTCAACGAAGGTGGAACCCCAAACTGCCTTTAAATAATTAGACTTGTCAAAGGTCTAGGAACTTAATTTTCAGTGCCCTCACAATGTCAGTCAGGGATCAAACATTTGGGTGAATGTTAAGGCTACTGGGATCAAATGTCAGATTAGCCCTTACCATCTTTATGCCCATGGGTACTACTATCCAGCACAGAAAACAAAAACATTTACTTATGACACCGTACGGAGGTTGTGCCATAGGTATTAAAGGCACTGCGCTGCGGTGGTTTGAATCATATTTGTCTAATAGATTACAATTTGTTCATGTAAATGGGGAATCTTCTTCACAGACTAAAGTTAATTATGGAGTTCCACAAGGTTCTGTGCTAGGACCAATTTTATTCACTTTATACATGCTTCCCTTAGGCAGTATTATTAGACGGTATTGCTTAAATTTTCATTGTTACGCAGATGATACCCAGCTTTATCTATCCATGAAGCCAGAGGACACACACCAATTAGCTAAACTGCAGGATTGTCTTACAGACATAAAGACATGGATGACCTCTAATTTCCTGCTTTTAAACTCAGATAAAACTGAAGTTATTGTACTTGGCCCCACAAATCTTAGAAACATGGTGTCTAACCAGATCCCTACTCTGGATGGCATTACCCTGACCTCTAGTAATACTGTGAGAAATCTTGGAGTCATTTTTGATCAGGATATGTCATTCAAAGCGCATATTAAACAAATATGTAGGACTGCTTTTTTGCATTTACGCAATATCTCTAAAATCAGAAAGGTCTTGTCTCAGAGTGATGCTGAAAAACTAATTCATGCATTTATTTCCTCTAGGCTGGACTATTGTAATTCATTATTATCAGGTTGTCCTAAAAGTTCCCTAAAAAGCCTTCAGTTAATTCAAAAT